>NW_027271963.1:0-600000 GCF_040938485.1 Diadema antillarum | reverse complement strand
GTATCCGGGCAATTACCCCGAGAGGGCAATTACCCCCCGGCTAAATACTGGTTAGTGGTAAGCTTAGAGCAACGATTAGGGTTAGGGTTAGGGTTAGGGTTAGGAGTTTGAGTTAGGGATAGGATTAGGTTCAGGATTAGGATTAGGATTAGGGCCAGGGGAAGGGTGCGGGGTAATTGCCCAGGGGGTAATTGCCCTAGACCCAGTTTCAAGTAGTTTTAACAGGTTTCAACTGATCTAAACTGGTTTCAACTGATTTTGACTGGTTTCAACTGGTTTTAACTGATTTGAACTAGTTTTCAATGGTCTCATCTAGTTTCAACTGTTCTCGATTTTTTTCAACTGGTTTCAACTGTTTTAGACTGATTTCAACTGTTCTCGACTGTTTTCAACGGGTTTCAACTGATATCAACTGGTTTCAACTGATTTCAACTGTTCTCGACTGATTTCAACTGTTCTCGACTGTTTTCAACGGTTTCAACTGATCTCAACTGGTTTCAACTGATTTTGACCGGTTTCAACTGGTTTTTAACTGGTTTTAACTAGTTTCAAGTGGTCTCAACTGGTTTCAACTAGTTTCAACTGTTTTCAACTGATTTTAACTGGTTTTAACTGGTTTTAACTAGTTTTCAACTGGTCGCAACTGGTTTCAACTGGTTTCATCTGGTTTGAACTAGTTTTAACTGGTTTCAACTTCTTTCCTTGATATTCATCTTTGCATTCATCCAGGTTTGATTCATCTTTTTTGTTTTCAATTTGCATTTCTTCATACTAATTGCTTTCATCATTTCTTTTCAAACTTATCCATCTCTCCCTTGCTTTCCTTTATAATACAAGTTTCTCTTCTTCCCTTCCATTGTCTTTTATTGAACGCTCTATTTTGTAAGCCTTTTGTTTCTGTGGGTTGAACTTTTTGAATACTTGAGATCAGTTGAAACTAGTTGACACCAGTTGAACCCAGTTAAAACCACTTTTAATTAGATAAAACCATTTAAAACCAGTTGAGATCAGTTCAATTCAGTTAAAACCAGATGAAACCAGTTAAAACCAGTTGAGACTAGTTCAAACCAGTTGAAACCAGTTGAGAAATTAGTGTGTGTAATGAGTCTCGGCATTATAACGGTGATGAAATCAAATTAGTCCATACTGAAAGTTTCATTAAATTCCCAGTAAATTGGGTATTTGGCAGTAACAACGCAAAGTAAAGAAAGATCGGGCAGTATATTCGATGTGTTATACAAGGAGAGAAAATTCCTTGTATTTGTTATGTCGATTTCGTCGATTTTTGTTACTCGCTAGAAATCCGGGGAAGGTTCGACAAAATAAAGAATCTGTTATTGGGCAAATCGTACATTACATTGCCAACGGGATTGAAACCGTTTCCAACGTAAAACCGTCAAATTTTCGTGCAAGGGAAACGAAATCATTGGTTTTCAAAAAAACAGGATGTTATGAATTCAAGTGAATGATAAATGATCAATTTAAGATGCTTGATAGTCTAGTTACTCGCAGCTTGCCACAAGTACCAAAGTATTTAAAAGTAATAGAACGAATGAAATGCCCTTTTCCTTCTTGCTCTTTAGTTGCGCGTCCTATGGTTTCTTATTTTTGCGTCATTACTACTAATGACGCAATGTATTGACAATTATTCGTAACAAAGCCGTCAATTTTGTTCAAAAGAAACAAAACTTTCATTTCTTATTATGACGGAATTGAGAAGTTCAAAAGAAACTTTAAGAAACCTCAGCAACTTCGAGAAAGAGTATGTTATGGAATTAAGTGACTAATAAATGACCGTTTTAAGATGCTTGATAGTCTAATTACTGGCAGTTTAAAACAAGCACCAAAGTATTTGAAAGCAGCAGAAGGAATAAAATGTCTTTTTTCTTCTTGATCTTTAATCTCGTGTGCTATGGTTTCTTATCTTTGCGTCATTACTGATTTGTAACAAACCCGTCAATTTTGTCAATCTGATTTCAAAGCTATTTTGTTCGTTATTGGTTAAATCGTACCATTACATTGCAAACGGGTGGGAGTTTATTTACAACGTCAAACCGTCAAATTTTCATGCAAGGTAAACGAAATCATTGGTTTTCAAGAAACAGTATGTAATGAGACCAAGTCACTGATAAATGACCAATTTAGGATGCTTGATAGTCTAATCATTTGAAGGTTAAAACAAATACCAAAGTTTTTGAAGGTAGCAGAAGGAGTGAAATGTCTTTTTAATCGCTTGTCTTTGCGTCATTACTACTAATGACGCAATGTATTGAAAATGATTTGTAACAAACCCGTCAATTTTGTCAATCTGATTGCAAAGCTATTTTGTTCAGAAGAAACAAAAACTTTCATTTCTTGTTATGGCGGAAATCAGAAATTAAAAAAAAAAACTTGAGAAACTTCAGGAACTTCAAGAAAGAGTATGTTATGAAATCAAGTGACTGATAAATGACCAATTTAAAATGCTTTATAGTCTAATTAATTGCAGTTTGAAACGAGTACCAAACTACTTGAGAGTAGAAGAATGAATAAAATGTCTTTTTTTCTTGTTGATCTTTAATCGCGTGTGCTATGGTGTCTTCTCTTTGCGTCATTACTACTAATGACGCAATGTATTGAAAATGATTTGTAACAAACCCGTCAATTTTGTCAATGCCATTACAAAACTATTTTGTTCATTATTGGGGAAATCGTACATTACATTGCAAACGGGTTTGAAACCGTTTACAAGGTAAAACCGTCAAATTTTCGCGCAAGGTAAACGAAATCATTGGTTTTCAAGAAACAGTATGTAATGAAACCAAGTGACTGATAAATGATTAATTTAAGATGCTTGATAGTCTAATCATTTGCAGTTTGAAACAAGTGCCAAACTATCTGAAAGTAGCAGAAGGAATGAAATATCTGTGTTTAATCTCGTGTGCTATGGGTTCTTATCTTTGCGTCATTACTACGAATGACGCAATGTATTGAAAATGATTTGTAACAAACCCGTCAATTTTGTAAATCTGATTACAAAGCTATTTTCTTCGTTATTCGGGAAATCGTACATTACATTGGAATCGGGTTTGAATTCGTTTACAACGTAAAAGCGTCAAATTTTCGTGCAAGGCAACCGAAATCATTGGTTTTCAAGAAACAATATGTTATGAAACCAAGTGACTGATAAATGATCAATTTAGGATGCTTGATAGTCTACTCATTTGCAGTTTGAAACAAGTAAAGAAGTATTTGAAAGTAGCAGAGGGAATGAAATGTTCTCGACTGTTTTCAACGGTTTCAACTGATCTCAACTGGTTTCAACTGATTTTGACCGGTTTCAACTGGTTTTTAACTGGTTTTAACTAGTTTCAAGTGGTCTCAACTGGTTTCAACTAGTTTCAACTGTTTTCAACTGATTTTAACTGGTTTTAACTGGTTTTAACTAGTTTTCAACTGGTCGCAACTGGTTTCAACTGGTTTCATCTGGTTTGAACTAGTTTTAACTGGTTTCAACTTCTTTCCTTGATATTCATCTTTGCATTCATCCAGGTTTGATTCATCTTTTTTGTTTTCAATTTGCATTTCTTCATACTAATTGCTTTCATCATTTCTTTTCAAACTTATCCATCTCTCCCTTGCTTTCCTTTATAATACAAGTTTCTCTTCTTCCCTTCCATTGTCTTTTATTGAACGCTCTATTTTGTAAGCCTTTTGTTTCTGTGGGTTGAACTTTTTGAATACTTGAGATCAGTTGAAACTAGTTGACACCAGTTGAACCCAGTTAAAACCACTTTTAATTAGATAAAACCATTTAAAACCAGTTGAGATCAGTTCAATTCAGTTAAAACCAGATGAAACCAGTTAAAACCAGTTGAGACTAGTTCAAACCAGTTGAAACCAGTTGAGAAATTAGTGTGTGTAATGAGTCTCGGCATTATAACGGTGATGAAATCAAATTAGTCCATACTGAAAGTTTCATTAAATTCCCAGTAAATTGGGTATTTGGCAGTAACAACGCAAAGTAAAGAAAGATCGGGCAGTATATTCGATGTGTTATACAAGGAGAGAAAATTCCTTGTATTTGTTATGTCGATTTCGTCGATTTTTGTTACTCGCTAGAAATCCGGGGAAGGTTCGACAAAATAAAGAATCTGTTATTGGGCAAATCGTACATTACATTGCCAACGGGATTGAAACCGTTTCCAACGTAAAACCGTCAAATTTTCGTGCAAGGGAAACGAAATCATTGGTTTTCAAAAAAACAGGATGTTATGAATTCAAGTGAATGATAAATGATCAATTTAAGATGCTTGATAGTCTAGTTACTCGCAGCTTGCCACAAGTACCAAAGTATTTAAAAGTAATAGAACGAATGAAATGCCCTTTTCCTTCTTGCTCTTTAGTTGCGCGTCCTATGGTTTCTTATTTTTGCGTCATTACTACTAATGACGCAATGTATTGACAATTATTCGTAACAAAGCCGTCAATTTTGTTCAAAAGAAACAAAACTTTCATTTCTTATTATGACGGAATTGAGAAGTTCAAAAGAAACTTTAAGAAACCTCAGCAACTTCGAGAAAGAGTATGTTATGGAATTAAGTGACTAATAAATGACCGTTTTAAGATGCTTGATAGTCTAATTACTGGCAGTTTAAAACAAGCACCAAAGTATTTGAAAGCAGCAGAAGGAATAAAATGTCTTTTTTCTTCTTGATCTTTAATCTCGTGTGCTATGGTTTCTTATCTTTGCGTCATTACTGATTTGTAACAAACCCGTCAATTTTGTCAATCTGATTTCAAAGCTATTTTGTTCGTTATTGGTTAAATCGTACCATTACATTGCAAACGGGTGGGAGTTTATTTACAACGTCAAACCGTCAAATTTTCATGCAAGGTAAACGAAATCATTGGTTTTCAAGAAACAGTATGTAATGAGACCAAGTCACTGATAAATGACCAATTTAGGATGCTTGATAGTCTAATCATTTGAAGGTTAAAACAAATACCAAAGTTTTTGAAGGTAGCAGAAGGAGTGAAATGTCTTTTTAATCGCTTGTCTTTGCGTCATTACTACTAATGACGCAATGTATTGAAAATGATTTGTAACAAACCCGTCAATTTTGTCAATCTGATTGCAAAGCTATTTTGTTCAGAAGAAACAAAAACTTTCATTTCTTGTTATGGCGGAAATCAGAAATTAAAAAAAAAAACTTGAGAAACTTCAGGAACTTCAAGAAAGAGTATGTTATGAAATCAAGTGACTGATAAATGACCAATTTAAAATGCTTTATAGTCTAATTAATTGCAGTTTGAAACGAGTACCAAACTACTTGAGAGTAGAAGAATGAATAAAATGTCTTTTTTTCTTGTTGATCTTTAATCGCGTGTGCTATGGTGTCTTCTCTTTGCGTCATTACTACTAATGACGCAATGTATTGAAAATGATTTGTAACAAACCCGTCAATTTTGTCAATGCCATTACAAAACTATTTTGTTCATTATTGGGGAAATCGTACATTACATTGCAAACGGGTTTGAAACCGTTTACAAGGTAAAACCGTCAAATTTTCGCGCAAGGTAAACGAAATCATTGGTTTTCAAGAAACAGTATGTAATGAAACCAAGTGACTGATAAATGATTAATTTAAGATGCTTGATAGTCTAATCATTTGCAGTTTGAAACAAGTGCCAAACTATCTGAAAGTAGCAGAAGGAATGAAATATCTGTGTTTAATCTCGTGTGCTATGGGTTCTTATCTTTGCGTCATTACTACGAATGACGCAATGTATTGAAAATGATTTGTAACAAACCCGTCAATTTTGTAAATCTGATTACAAAGCTATTTTCTTCGTTATTCGGGAAATCGTACATTACATTGGAATCGGGTTTGAATTCGTTTACAACGTAAAAGCGTCAAATTTTCGTGCAAGGCAACCGAAATCATTGGTTTTCAAGAAACAATATGTTATGAAACCAAGTGACTGATAAATGATCAATTTAGGATGCTTGATAGTCTACTCATTTGCAGTTTGAAACAAGTAAAGAAGTATTTGAAAGTAGCAGAGGGAATGAAATGTTTTTTTTTTTCTTCTTAAGCTTTAATCGCGTGTGCTATGGTTTCTTATCTTTGCGACTAATGTATGACGCAATGAATTGAAAATGATTTGTAACAATCCCGTCAATTTGTCAATCTGATTACAAAGCTATTTTGTTCAAAAGAAATAAAACTTTCATTTCTTATTATGCCGGAATTCAGAAGTTTAACAGAAACGTTAAGAAACTTCAGGAACTTCATGAAAGAATATGTTATGAAATCAAGTGACTGAAAAATTACCAATTTAAGATGCCTGATAGTCTTATTACTTGCAATTTGAAACAAGTACCAAAGTATTTGAAGGTAGCAGAATGAATAAAATGTCTTTTTTTCTTCTTCATCTTTAATCGCGTGTGCTATGGGTTCTCATCTTTGCGTCAATACTACTAATGACGCAAAGTAGGCCTATAGTAGATTAAATATGTTACAATGTGTGAAAACATACTGCGAATTTTTGTGAATTGGGTACAAAGCTCTTTTTTCTTTGTTGAAAGGAAAAAAAATTATTATTTTGAGACATTGAAACGGCCTGGGCCACACTGGGGTCGGTATAAATGTCTAGCTTCGGAGGTTAGCAACCTCATCTGACCACTCACATAGTGGCCCAGGCCTTATGGGCCTGACATTTAAAGTGGGGGTTGGGTAAGCAATTTCAACTGGTTTCAACTGGTCTCTGTTTGCAACTGATTTCAACTGGTTTCAAGTAGTTTTAACTTGTTTCAACTGGTTTCAACTGGTTTTAACTAGTTTCAAATGGTCTCAACTGGTTTCAACTGTTCTTGACTAGTTTCAACTGGTTTTAACTCGTTTCAACTGGTCTCAACTGGTATGGACTAGTTTCAACTGATCTCAAGTTATTTCAACTGGTCTCAAATGGTTTCAACTGATCTCAAGTTATTTCAACTGGTCTCAACTGGTTTCAACTGGTTTGATCTGCTCTCAACTGGTTTTAACTGGTTTCAACTGGTTTCAACTGGTCTCAACTGGTTTTAGCTGGTTCCAACTTGCTTTGAACTGGTCTCAACTGGTTTTAACTGGTTCAATGGTTCTCAACTGGGTTCAACTAGTCTCAACTTATTTTGACTGGTTTCAAGTACGTAGTTTCAACTGATCTCAAGTGGCTTCATTTGGTATCAACTGGTTTTAACTGGTTTCAACTTGTTTGAAATATCTCAGCTGGTTTTAACTGGTTTTCCCTGGTTTTCAATTGGTCTCTAACTAATTTGAATTGGTTTCAAGTAGTTTTAACTTTTTTCAACTGGTTTTAACTAGTTTCAAGTAGTTTTAACAGGTTTCGACTGATCTAAACTGGTTTCAACTGATTATAACTGATTTTAACCAGTCTTCACTAGTCTCATCTGGTTTCAACTGTTCTCGATTTTTTTCAACTGGTTTCAACTGTTCTAGACTGATTTCAACTGTTCTTGACTGTTTTCAACGGGTTTCAACTGATCTCAACTGGTTTCAACTGATTTTGACCGGTTTCAACTGGTTTTTAACTGGTTTTATCTAGTTTCAAGTGGTCTCAACTGGTTTCAACTGTTTTCAACTGATTTTAACTGGTTTTAAATAGCTTCAACGGGTCGCAACTGGTTTCAACTGGTTTCATCTGATTTGAACTGGTTTAAACTGGTCTCAACTTGTTTTAACTGGTTTCAACTTCTTTCCTTGATATTCATCTTTGCATTCATCCAGGTTTGATTCATATTTTTTGTTTTCAATTTCCATTTCTTTATAGTAATTGCTTTCATCATTTCTTTTCAAACTTATCCATCTCTCCCTTGCTTTCCTTTATAATACGTTTCTCTTCTTCCCTTCCATTCTCTTTTATTGAACGCTCTATTTTGTAAACCTTTTGTTTCTGTGGGTTGAACTTTTTGAATACTTGAGATCAGTTGAAACTAGTTGACACCAGTTGAACCCAGTTAAAACCAGTTTAAATTAGATGAAACCAGTTAAAACCAGTTGAGATCAGTTCAATTCAGTTGAAACCAGATGAAACCAGTTAAAACCAGTTGAGATCAGTTCAATTCAGTTGAAACCAGATGAAACCAGCTGAGAATCTCTACTTCAGCACCACTATAAAATTTCACATAATGTTTGTTTGTGGTGTGATGCACGTATGGTAATGTGTGATGAACACTTGTTTAACAAATACCCATGGAACAGAGTGCAACATCCATCTGAGAGCAAGAATGGATAACTGTGTAAATGAGACATACCCTTTTTGACACATTGACATATCATTGAATGATCTGGATTGGATTTGATCAAAAAAAGAAGAATTGTGCCGCAGTCCTTGCCGCCACACAGAATTCTCTGCATATAACATTAGCAGCTATTCAAAGACTTCTAGCTTACCTGCCCAAATATTTTTCTTTTAATTACACATTTCCATATTGTGGACTAAAATTGATTGTTGACAAGTTTAGGTGCATGTCATATGCCTATTCAATGTCTAAATTGTGGTACAGAGTGTCATAACAGAATATCTTGAAGAGTCAATACTAGTCTTCTTGAACATAGCTCTTGAAAAGTTGAAGAAGCTTACTGGCAAGATGATAACTGTATTCTCTCCAGTTCAAAATAGTATATATCTTGATATTCTTTCAACACATTGGAATAATGACTCATGTTTCCACCACTTTCTTTCACTTACCGGGTTTTGCACCTCTCAAACTATATGTTTCTCTTGATCAATTTCCAGCTCAAGGTTCCATTACTATGTTACAGGAAGAACTTCAAAAGAGGATATTGGAAGTGCTCAAACTCTGCCGGAATTCCAGCAAAACCTTTACTCCCTCAAACATCAGCCACCACGTTTCCAATGAAATTCCAGATGACCCCTTGGTATATGACATGGCAGCTGAGACACAAGATCTTAACAGTGAAGTCACCAATGACAACTGCTCAAATGAACTAGACCTGCTGCTTTCGCCAAGTAGCTCCTCTGACTTCCAAGAATATTCTGAATGTGATATTATTACTGATGGAAACAGTGAGTTCAATGTCATGCAGGATGACTTCATGAATGAAGATAATGAGGTGACAGCATTGTAAACTGGTGATGCACTGAAGCATGTTAGTGAGTGAAACAGAAGTTGCTGATTCGAAGAACTACAACCTGTCAACTTTGACTTTGTGTCAAGAATATGTCTGAAGCCGATGCACATTCACATGAGTGTTAAGCTTGATTGAATTGGTGCCAGATGCATTTGGTACTGGATATTCTGTGGACATACCTCATGTGTCTCATGTGACAGCTTTGAAATCTATGCAGGATGACATGGAGGTTATATGTATTATCCTCAGATGTAACAGGAATTTGGGGATTTGTTTGATGTAGAGTTAAAATGAGAAGTAGGGTAGATTGGCCGTTACATTTTTTTTTTTTGCATGAATTGTAGCATGTATGTTAAATAATGTGAAGCGTTGTATATATTGCTCTCATTTGACATGGACTTTTCACAAACGGGAAAGTTTACATTACACTTGCATATATCTTCTATTGTAACTGTGATATTTTCAACATTTTTGAATACCCATTTTCATAACAATCATGCCTCCATCAGCAAGAAATGGAGATGGCTTATATCATATGTGTTGGGCAAGCTGCACATTGAGTTATAGTTTATGGTTACTACTCCACAGAATAAAATTTTCCTAGTTTCTCTATGAATGAGATAAAGCCTGGTTCACATGTTGACTTGATGGTGCAAATTTGTAAGACATATTTTATGCGCATGTCAAGTACAGTGTTTGATAATATAGTGACCACATTTTGCTGCTTTAACCTTATACAACAAATTACATCTGTACTTTCTTCATGGTATTTGAGAAAACAGGTACATGTGACAACATTAAGGCAGGAACTTGCATAACTGGACAAATATATTGGCAGCCATCATGGTTTGTGACCTGGGGAGTAAACTATTTCTACATCTATTGAATGAAACCTAAGTAAGTATTATGAGGAAGATGTGAAAGACAACATGACCATCAGTTGCAATGGCAACCATCCTTTTGCTATTACATCCTGGAAAAGTAAAATACAGTTTATGCCACATATTTCATGGCCATGATATTTTGCACTTGGAGACTTCTACAAAATTTTTGAAAGAGACAGCATTCGCAATTAGAAATGGGATGGGAAAGAAGTGCTATCCCTATAATGACAAAACTTGATTTCCAACCTGGAGATGATATGTAGAGATATCTGTCTTACAAAAAGGCCAAATATTCTTGAGTTATTGATTTTATCCTCATATATCTGTCAACTCCCAAAATAAAGGCACCATGGCCAGGTGTAACAGTAAGATATTCTACAGTTTGGTACATCCAAGATGAACACTGATTTATATCATTTCTGTTACCTAAACCCGAACTTGCAATCAACTTTAACACACTTCTCCCTCCCCAATTTGTCACTTCCCAATATCCCGAAGTGAGAAGATATTATTCAATATAATTAAGTTCATTTCAGTTATGATCTTTATCCAGCATAAATTGTCATGGCTCAAAGGCAGTTTTGTACAGAAGATACTGTATATTTCAAACATGTTTCTATTACTATTACATATCTTTGATGTTCTTATAAAAAAGGGAAAATATTGTAGAATGTTAAGAGATGCACATTATTTTGCTTGCAGGAAACATAAGTAAGACCTCAAAATTTTATGAATGACAATATTACCTGGTGATGGGATTACAAAATTTTATTTTTTTTAGAATGCTAAATGATTTTGATTTAGAATGTATGTATTCAAAGGGTTAGTATAGTATTGGTTTAGGAAAGGATTCAGTTTTTAACTTTTTGCGAGATACATAAAAACCACTTCATGAAATGTTAAAAAGCATACAACTCCATGATGAATTTTAAGTTTATTTGAAGAAAATAGGTTTTGAAATGGCTGAAAAATCGAAAAAACATAGTAAACCAAAGCAAGATGGGTCCCACCTTTTATTAGGATTATTTTGGATATCTCAGCTTATTCAAATCCGATTTTCTCGGAAGGAAGTGGTGTAGCGAATTCTCCAGATGCATGAACCTGTACGC
This sequence comes from Diadema antillarum, assembly GCF_040938485.1. Classification (NCBI taxonomy): domain Eukaryota; kingdom Metazoa; phylum Echinodermata; class Echinoidea; order Diadematoida; family Diadematidae; genus Diadema; species Diadema antillarum. The sequence continues at coordinate 588,867 of NW_027271963.1, read as the reverse complement.
AAGCTTTTTGCTCATGTGCCAGACCTCCCTCACCTAAATCTGTGGCATAACGAAATTCATATCAGATGTCATGCAGAAAAACAGTAAATGATGATCTCAAGTCAATAAGTCCAGAATAGGATTTTGAATGAGTCCAGAATCTTCCAAACTTTACTGGTGTTTCAGCCAGTACAGTTGAGAATTGTTTGGGTCTAATGTGATACAGCTACAACATGTAGCTGTTGTATTTATGAGTCTCATCCAGGTTGTCTTCTTCTTATGATTCATACAAATTCTCTCTTTTGGATAGGACTTACCTATCAAATGGGCCTTAATTATACAAACAATGTGCATTACACAGGGCATTAGTAAGAACTACCCAACCGATGGTAACTTTGGAACAGTCAAAAACACGAGGTGGAGCCAAATGTGTTTTGGACTGTTTCAAAAGTTACCCAGGTTACATGATTTTACTAGCACCTGACCAAGTAATGTGCATTGTTTTATAAAATGATAACATTTTTGCAGTAAAGTACATGACCTGATGCATTTCCATGTTTGTGTAGAATCTTCGTTTTAGCCACCTGGTATTACCCTATTTGTGGCGACTGATTTTTTTTAGTATTAGATGCAGATATACAGAATATTTTCCTTGAAGGTTTGTATGGTCGTGGAGATACAGTTTGTATGCACAGCCTTGTGGAAGAACCGTTACAGCCTTCTGCTGAAGCAAGCTCCCATGTCGAAATGAAATAAGTGAAGCAATTAATACTTAAAATACTAAAAACGTGTCATTTTAAAGCACAAAAAGTGTAAGCATTGTATTGAAATCAACACTCAATAAAACAGATTAAAGGTAGGGGATACCTTTTACAGAACTCCCAAAATGCAGTAAAACATTAAATATGAATTTCAGGGGACTTGTTTAGGCCACTGCTTAGAAATTTGGAAGTCAGCAGTTATCTACAATTTGAATAATGCACAAAACTCAACTACTCAGTAGTTCTGTTTGTCAGCCACACTTAAGCCTTTTTGTTGCAGTCCTCTGTGTTTTTTTATCTATAAACACAAATCTAAAAGTATAAGAGCTGATGTAATAACATATAGAGTGTGTGGCAAGAATGTATATAGAAATGTTTGTAAGTTTTGATGAACTTTATTCACAAAATATACATGATGGACACACATGCAGTGCATGGGTCTGCAAAGGTAGCCTAGTAATGTACTGGAATTTACGGTGAGCCCCGAAAAGAATTCAATTCAAAATCTAACGGTCAATAAAAATGTACTAAATGATACCTTCCACTTTCAATACTTTATGGGAGTTTCTAAAATGATACTCTCTTCAACATACCACTGTGTTTATACAACTCTTCATTTAAGGCATGCAAATGGGATTCCCTACCTTTAATGCTGCAATCACAAGTGTTTACATGTTTTTATTTTGATAAATAACATGTCTATCTACAATGGTAACCTGGTCCTAGTATTTTGACGAATTTGCACATTAAAACGACTATTTTGGCAAATTTGCCAAATTCAAAGTTAGTATGGCAGAATTCGAAAAATCGCAAATTCTTATTTGCATTAAAAGCACCCAAAATCCAATATCTGCTAATATATTTTCAAATGCTCATGCCCAAGTGGTAGTTCAGCGAATCTGTAAGAAAATGCACTAGCTGTTGCACAGTCTAGCAAGGGCACTGATATCTGGATGTACGCAAATTCTGCTAAGCTTATGGCTTGAAGCTGGAAGTTTATGAATTTTGCGACAGCCAATTAACAAGTTACCAGTGATTCCAGTGAAAAATTGATAATGAGTACCTATTGAGTTTTGGGCATACTAAATGAAGTTGATTAAACTTTAGCTCAAATCGGTCTACATTGTGGAAATTCAGTACTTGACATTTGAAAGTAATTTCCTCGGCTCAAAATTAGAAGTTGAATGAGTTTAATTGCAGTTCTTGATGAAAAAAAAACTTTCTGGTAAATTCATAAAGATATCATCAGGGTTCATAGATATGCTGTATTTCATCACTTATGCACAAGTATATGGTGATATCAGCTGTTAAGTACTTTCATTTGACAGCAGCAAGATTTAATGGTTTGGGGTATTTCTCCTTTAGAAGGGAAGAGGAAGCGTAAGCGTGAATTTGGCAAATAGCTGCTTGATTTTTGTACTTTCGGCAAGAATACTCATGTCACCTTTGCACACCGACTGCAAGATATGATAGCAGTGATTCATTTTAGATATTTTCAATTCCAAAGAGACGTATCGAGTTTTGTTATACTTCGATAATTATAAAACATATCAACGAATTCGGTGCTTGAAGTTGTACAATCCTTTGAGCAACTCATTTCAGATAAGGCAACGGAACTAAAGAATCGCATGAGGTTTGAATGTCTACTGCTTACCAAAATTCTGCGCATTTGGACAAAGTCATTACACAATCCTTCATCATATTGCTATCCAGATATTTTAGTTTAAATCCAGTTTCCAATGCTTGAGTTCTATATCACTCTTCATGACAAACATGAATCTTCAAGCTCAAATTTGGTGAATCCGTCGAAATAGCGTCCAAATATGCAGATTTGGCAAAATATAAAATTTCATCACAGTTAGCATAGGTGAGCTTTTAGAATGTGGTCATTTGGGGAAAAATTAGGATTTGTTATGCATACTGGTTAAGGACGCTGATAATAAGGTAAAAGGGAATCAACAAATCTTGAATTTGGCAAATTTTAAGTTGTTGTATCCTTCGGAAAATTTTTTTTCCATGTTCGTCATTCAGGGTGAACAACTTAGGATATAACAGCACGACCGTTATTTCAGAAAAAGCAAATGAACCAATATGTCATAAATGGTTGGCCAAAATAACTCAAATGAGGTGTTGAAGTCCACAAATACACATATTCTGCAAATTCGTAAAAATACAAACAAACGGACACTAGATGTTGCACAATCTTACACCTAGTAGCCGTAATTTCCAGATATTTTCATTGCGATCCAATTCTAAAGCTCTCATCAAAAGAAAGCTGTAAGCTAGTATTTCATAAGATCATAATTCGACAAAAATGAAGAATCAGTTTCGTGAAATGTTACATATGTTTAACAGAAGTGAACTCAATGGGGTTGGAGGGCCAAACTCCACAAACGGTTACAGCTCGTTATTCCGAAGGTTCGTTATTCCGAAGGTTTGTTATTCCGAAGGTTCGTTAATCCGAAAATGAAATAAGATTCGTTATTCCGAAGGTTCATTAATCCGAAAATATACTAGGTTCGTTATTCCGACGCTTCGTTAATCCGAAAATGAATTAAGGTCTGCTATTCCGAAGGTTCGTTAATCCGAAAACGAAATAAGGTACGTGAATCCGAAAATGTAATAGGGTTCATCATTCCGAAGGTTTGTTAATCCGAAAACGAAATAGGGTTCGTAATCTCGAAGGTTCGTTAATCCGAAAATGAAATAAGGTTCATTATTCCGAAGGTTCGTTGATCCGAAAGTAAAAATAGGATCGTTATTCCGAAGGTTCGTTAATCCCAAAATGAAACAAGGCTCATTATTTCGAAGGTTCGTTAATCCGAAAATAGAATATGGCTCTTAATTCCGAACAAAGGTGTAAAATTCTTGTCGTGACAAAATATTGTGTTTTAATTAGAATACTGTGCGCATATGTGTGACTGTGTGTATTGAGGTCAAGTACATAGAGCCTTTGAAATTACTGTTTAAATACCCATCTTAACCGCTTTCACCCCCATTATCATCGCCTTATAGCCATCGTTTCTCAGTAGTCTAAAATTCATCATAAACAATTCAGGAGAGGCACGCTCACTATATGAAAAGGGGTGCCAGCATAAAACTCTCTTTTGACACATAAACACATACGCGCGCGCACAGACGCATTCACACACACACACACACACACACATGTAAATAGGCAATCACAAACACATGCGATTCCATACAAACTTTTTTCAACGACGTAGAAATTTGTAATTTCATTTGTACATGTATACTAATGATGAAAGTAGAGATATTTTCAGCTGAGATAAGGCTCGCCCAGCTGCAGATTTCAACTGGTTTCAAGTAATTGTAACTTGTTTCAACTGGTTTAAGTGGTTTCAACTTGTTTTAACTAGTTTCTAATGAAACAGTTTGAAACAAGTACCAAAGCAAAGTATTTCAAAGTAGCAGAAGCAATGAAATGTCTTTTTTTTCCTGATTTTTAATCGCGTGTGCTATGGTTTCTTATCTTTGCGTCATTACTACTAATGACCGAATGTATTGAAAATAATTTTTAACAAACCCGTTAAATTTTTTCAATCTGATTACAAAACTATTTTGTCCCTTATTAGGAAATCGTACATTACATTACAAATGGGTTTGAAAGCGTTTACAACGTAACACTCATATTTTCGTGCAAGCTAAACGAAATCATTGGCTTTCAAGAAACAGTATGTAATAAAACCAAGTGAGTACGAAATGACCAATTTAGGATGCTTGATAGTCTAATCATTTGCAGTTTGAAACAAGTACCAAAGCAAAGTATTTCAAAGTAGCAGAAGGAATGAAATGTCTTTTTTTTCCTGATCTCTAATCGCGTGTGCTATGGTTTCTTATCTTTCGTCATTACTACTAATGACCGAATGTGTTGAAAATAATTTGTAACAAACCCTTCAATTTTGTCAATGCGATTACAAAACTATTTTGTTCGTTATTGGGGAAATCGTACATTACATTGCAAACGGGTTTGAAACCGTTTACAAGGTAAAACCGTCAAATTTTCACGCAAGGTAAACGAAATCATTCGTTTTCAAGAAACAGTATGTTATGAAACCAAGTGACTGATAAATGATTAATTTAAGATGCTTGATAGTCTAATCATTTGCAGTTTGAAACAAGTGCCAAACTGAAAGTAGCAGAAGGAATGAAATATCTGTTTTCTTCTCGATCTTTAATCTCGTGTGCTATGGTTTCTTATCTTTGCGACTAATGTATGACGCAATATGTTGAAAATGATTTGTAACAATCCCTTCAATTTGTCAATCTGATTACAAAGCTATTTTGTTGAAAAGAAATAAAACTTTCATTTCTTATTATGCCGGAATTCAAAAGTTTAACAGAAACGTTAAGAAACTTCAGGAACTTCATGAAAGAATATGTTATGAAATCAAGTGACTGAAAAATTACCAATTTAAGATGCTTGATAGTCTTATTACTTGCAGTTTGAAACAAGTGCCAAAGTATTTGAAGGTAGCAGAATGAATAAAATGTCTTTTTTCTTCTTCATCTTTAATCGCGTGTGCTATGGGTTCTTATCTTTGCGTCAATACTACTAATGACGCAAAGTAGGCCTATAGTACATTAAATATGTAACAATGTGTGAAAACATGCCGCGAATTTTGTGAATTGGGTACAAAGCTCTTTTTTCTTTGTTGAAAGGAAAAAAAATTATTATTTTGAGACATTGAAACGGCCTGGGCCACACTGGGGTCGGTAGAAATGTGTAGCTTAGGAGGTTAGCAACCTCATCTGACCACTCACATAGTGGCCCAGGCCTTAGGGGCCTGACATTTAAAGTGGGGGTGGGGTAAACAATTTCAACTGGTTTCAACTGGTCTCTGTTTGTAACTGATTTCAACTGGTTTCGAGTAGTTTTAACTTGTTTGAACTGGTTTCAACTGGTTTAACTGGTTTCAACTGGTTTTAACTAGTTTCAAATGGTCTCAACTGGTTTCAACTGTTCTTGACTAGTTTCAACTGGTTTCAACTTTTTTTGAACTGGCCTCAACTGGTCTCAACTGGTATGGACTAGTTTCAACTGGTTTTAACTCGTTTCAACTGGTCTCAACTGGTATGGACTAGTTTCAACTGATCTCAAGTTATTTCAACTGGTTTCAACTGATCTCAAGTTATTTCAACTGGTCTCAACTGGTTTCAACTGATCTCAAGTTATTTCAACTGGTCTCAACTGGTTTCAACTGGTCTCAACTGGTTTTAGCTGGTCTCAACTGCTTTGAACTGGTTTCAACTGGTTTTAACTGGTTCAATGGGTCTCAACTGGGTTCAACTAGTCTCAACTGGTTTTGACTGGTTTCAAGTACGTAGTTTCAACTGATCTCAAGTGGTTTCATTTGGTTTCAACTGGTTTTAACTGGTTTCAACTTGTTTGAAATATCTCAGCTGGTTTTAACAGGTTTTCACTGGTTTTCAACTGGTCTCTGTTTTTAACAAATTTCAACTAGTTTCAAGTAGTTTTAACAGGTTTCGACTGATCTAAACTGGTTTCAACTGATTTTGACTGGTTTCAACTGGTTTTAACTGATTTTAACTAGTTTTCACTGGTCTCATCTGGTTTCAACTGTTCTCGATTTTTTCAACTGGTTTCAACTGTTCTAGACTGATTTCAACTGTTCTCGACTGTTTTCAACGGGTTTCAACTGATATCAACTGGTTTCAACTGATTTCAACTGTTCTCGACTGATTTCAACTGTTCTTGGCTGTTTTCAACGGGTTTCAACTGATCTCAACTGGTTTCAACTAATTTTGACCGGTTTCAACTGGTTTTTAACTGGTTTTAACTAGTTTCAAGTGGTCTCAACTGGTTTCAACTAGTTTCAACTGTTTCAACTGATTTTAACTGTTTTCAACTGATTTTAACTGGTTTTAACTAGTTTCAACTGGTTTCATCTGGTTTGAACTGGTTTAAACTGGTCTCAACTAGTTTTAACTAGTTTCAACTTCTTTCCTTGATATTCATCTTTGCATTCATCCAGGTTTGATTCATCTTTTTTGCTTTCAATTTACATTTCTTTATAGTAATTCCTTTCATCATTTCTTTTCAAACTTATCCATCTCCCCTTGCTTTCCTTTATAATACAAGTTTCTCTTCTTCCCTTCCATAGTCTTTTATTGAACGCTCTATTTTGTAAACCTTTTGTTTCTGTGGGTTGAACTTTTTGAATACTTGACATCAGTTGAAACTAGTTGACACCAGTTGAACCCAGTTAAAACCAGTTTAAATTAGATGAAACCAGTTAAAACCAGTTGAGATCAATTCAATTCAGTTGAAACCAGATGAAACCAGCTGAGAATCTCTTCTTATAATACTTCAGCACCACTATGAAATTTCACATAATGTTTGTTTGTGGTGTGATGCAAATATGGTAATGTGTGATGAACACTTGTTTAACAAATACCCATGGAACAGAGTGCAACATCCATCTGAGAGCAAGAATGGATAACTGTGTAAATGAGACATACCCTTTTTGACACATTGACATATCATTGAATGATCTGGATTGGATTTGATCAAAAAAAGAAGAATTGTGCCACAGTCCTTGCCGCTACACAGAATTCTCTGCATATAACATTAACAGCTATTCAAAGACTTCTAGTTCACCTGCCCAAATATTTTTCATTTAATTACACATTTCCATATTGTGGACTAAAATTGATTGTTGACAAGTTTAGGTGCATGTCATATGCCTATTCAATGTCTAAATTGTGGTACAGAGTGTCATAACAGAATATCTTGAAGAGTCAATACTAGTCTTCTTGAACATAGCTCTTGCAAAGTTGAAGAAGCTTACTGGCAAGATGATAACTGTATTCTCTGCAGTTCAAAATAGTATATATCTTGATATTCTTTCAACACATTGAAATAATGACTCATGTTTCCACCACTTTTCTTTCACTTACCGGGTTTTGCACCTCTCAAACTATATGTTTCTCTTGATCAATTTGCAGCTCAAGGCTCCATTACTATGTTACAGGAAGAACTTCAAAAGAGGATATTGGAAGTGCTCAAACTCTGCCGGAATTCCAGCAAAACCTTTACTCCCTCAAACATCAGCCACCACGTTTCCAATGAAATTCCAGATGACCCCTTGGTATATGACATGGCAGCTGAGACACAAGATCTTAACAGTGAAGTCACCAATGACAACTGCTCAAATGAACTAGACCTGCTGCCTTCGCCAAGTAGCTCCTCTGACTTGCAAGAATATTCTGAATGTGATATTATTACTGATGGAAACAGTGAGTTCAATGTCATGCAGGATGACTTCATGAATGAAGACAATGAGGTGACAGCATTGTAAACCGGTGATGCACTGAAGCATGTTAGTGAGTGAAACAGAAGTTGCCGATTCAAAGAACTACAACCTGTCAACTTTGACTTTGTGTCAAGAATATGTCTGAAGCCGATGCACATTCACATGAGTGTTAAGCTTGATTGAATTGGTGCCAGATGCATTTGGTACTGGATATTCTGTGGACATACCTCATGTGTCTCATGTGACAGCTTTGAAATGTATGCAGGATGAGATAGAGGTTATATGTATTATCCTCAGATGTAACAGGAATTTGGGGATTTGTTTGATGTAGAGTTAAAATGAGAAGTAGGGTAGATTGGCCGTTACATTTTTTTTTTTTGCATGAATTGTAGCATGTATGTTAAATAATGTGAAGCGTTGTATATATTGCTCTCATTTGACATGGACTTTTCACAAACGGGAAAGTTTACATTACACTTGCATATATCTTTTATTGTAACTGTGATATTTTCAACATTTTTGAATACCCATTAGCATAACAATCATGCCTCTATCAGCAAGAAATGAAGATGGCTTATATCATATGTGTTGGGCAAGCTGCACATTGAGTTATAGTTTATGGTTACTACTCCACAGAATAAAATTCTCCTAGTTTCTCTATGAATGAGATAAAGCCTGGTTCACATGTTGACTTGATGGTGCAAATTTGTAAGACATATTTTATGTGCATGTCAATTACAGTGTTTGATAATATAGTGACCACATTTTGCTGCTTTAACCTTATACAACAAATTACATCTGTACTTTCTTCATGGTATTTGAGAAAACAGGTACATGTGACAACATTAAGGCAGGAACTTGCATAACTGGACAAATATATTGGCAGACATCATGGTTTGTGACCTGGGGAGTAAACTATTTCTACATCTATTGAATGAAACATAAGTAAATATTATGAGAAAGATGACCATCAGTTGCAATGGCAACCATCCTTTTGCTATTACATCCTGGAAAAGTAAAATACAGTTTAAGCCACATATTTCATGGGCATGATATTTTGCACTTGGATACTTCTACAAAATTTTTGAAAGAGACAGAATTCGCAATTAGAAATGGGATGGGAAAGAAGTGCTATCCCTATCATGACAAAACTTGATTTCCAACTTGGAGAGGATATGTAAAGATATTTGTCTTAGAAAAAGGCCAAATATTCTTGAGTTATTGATTTTATCTTAATATATCTGTCAACTCCCAAAATAAAGGCACCATGGGCAGGTGTAACAGTAAGATATTCTACAGTTTGGTACATCCAAGATGAACACTGATTTATATCATTTCTGTTACCTAAACCCGAACTTGCAATCAACTTTAACATGCTTCTCCCTCCCTAATTTGTCACTTCCCAATATCTCGAAGTGAGAAGATATTATTCAATATAATTAAGTTCATTTCAGTTATGATCTTTATCCAGCATAAATGGTCATGGCTCAAAGGCAGTTTTGTACAGAAGATATTGTACATTTCAAACATGTTTCTATTACTATTACATATCTTTGATGTTCTTATAAAAAAGGGAAAATATTGTAGAATGTTAAGAGATGCACATTATTTTGCTTGCAGGAAACATAAGTAAGACCTCAAAATTTTATGAATGACAATATTCCCTGGTGATGGGATTACAAAATTTTTATTTTTTTTAGAATGCTCAATGATATAGTATTGGTTGAGGAAAGGATTCAGTTTTTAACTTTTTGCGAGATACATAAAAACCACTTCATGAAATGTTAAAAAGCATACAACTCCATGATGAATTTTAAGTTTATTTGAAGAAAATAGGTTTTGAAATGGCTGACAAATCCAAAAACATAGTAAAACAGAGCAAGATGGGTCCCACCTTTTATTAGGATTCTTCTTCTTCTTGCTTATGAGGCAGCAGCAGCTAAGTAATGTCCCTCAATTGTTGTAGCCAAGTTACAGTCTGTGGAGTAGGGTGTGTCAGGTCCATGTTGTCAGGAGGGCGGAGATCAGGGCACTCACTCAAGATGTGTTGAGCAGTCTGTTCTGGTGCACCACACTGGCAAGCTGCTGACGGGCGTAGCCCCCAACGATGCATGGCTGCATTGAAACGCCCAACTCCCGTTCGAATCCGATTTAGAGACACCCACTCACTCCTTGGGAGGTTTGCTCCTGGGGGGACAGATGTATTGGGCGTGACAACGAGTTGGGCAGGTCGTTGGGTGTCTTCCCAGCTTGTTCTCCATGTCTGGCAGATGTTGAAGTCTGATCCTCTCAGCGTTGCTGCATGGCGAGAGAAAGGGCGGCGAGACTTCAGTCGCTGATGCCGCTGACCCAGAGTTACAGAGCCCTCAACTACGTCGTGGAGGAGGTCGTCCGGGTTGCTGGAGGCCTTGGTTACCAGCCTATGTGTGTGATGTTCTCGGCGCATGGGGGCAGGAGCGATGCCTGAGAGAACAGGTAGGAATTCTGTTGGTGTAGGCCGGAGACATCCTGTTATTAATCTCATGGTGTCATTCAGAACTGAGTCAAGTTTCTTGGTGTGAGAGCTCCTACACCACGCAGGGGAGGCGTATTCCGCGGCACTGTACACCAGTGCTAGCGCACTAGTGCGGAGAGTGGTTGTACTGGCACCCCATTTTGAGCCTGCAAGTCGGTGAAGGAGGTTGTTCCTTGAAGACACTTTTGCACTTATGGCCTTAAGTTGTTCCTTGTAGGTCAGCTGCCTATCCAACTTCACTCCAAGGTAGGTTGGTGTAGCATTGTATGGAAGAGGTGTTCCATCAAGAATGACACTGAGTTGCCGATTAGCCTCCTTGGTGTTCAGGTGGAAGGCTGTTACCGTTGTCTTGGACATGCTAATCTTGAGTCTCCAGATCCTGAAGTACTTCGCGATTTGCGACATATCTGCAGTGAGGGTATTCTCTACTTTTGACCAGGCTCTGTCAGAGTGAAGAAGGGCAAGGTCATCAGCATAGCCATACTGTCGTGAGGTTGTGAAGGGGATGTCACTGATGTATATGTTGAAGAGCAAGGGGGATAATACAGAGCCTTGAGGAACTCCATTCCGCAGTTGGCGTGGTCTGCTGGACTGTCCATCACTAGTCTTCAGAACGAACCTCCTGTTGGCTAGAATGTTGCAGAGGAACCTCACCATGTGGCGATCAGGGATTGTCTTTAATAATTTCAGAGTCAGACCCTGGTGCCACACAGTGTCGTAGGCTGCAGTGAGGTCGACAAAGATGGCGCCAGCTTTGTGATTCTTCTCAAAGCTATCTTCGATGTCACTGGTCAGCTTGACAATTTGGTGGACTGTACTCCGACCATGGCGGAAGCCCGCTTGTTCATCTGGTAATTGTGGGTCAACCACAGGTTCTATCCTCGCCAGAAGGAGACGTTCCAGAAGCTTGTAAGGGACACAGAGAAGGGAGATTGGTCTGTAGCTCTTGGGGTCATCAACTGGTTTGTTTGGTTTTGGGAGAGCAATTACAGTGGCTTTTCTCCATATCTTAGGGATGACTTGGTTGGTGAAACAGCAAGAATAGAAATCTGTTAACCACTTCTGACATTTGACCCCGCAATGAATAAGGAATTCCGGTGGGATGTTGTCCGGACCTTGGGCCTTTCCACTCCTAAGTAAGGCTAAAGCATTAGCTAACTCCTCCTGAGAGAAGGGGACCGACAACCATCCATCCACTCCCGGGGCCTGCCATAGGTTGGTAGTCTCCTGTTTCACAGATCGAGTGTGGGCCTTGTCACAGTCCTTGAATCGCCCATTGCTAACAAGTTGTTCCGCGATGGAGTTGGCTGACACAGGACATGTTCTAGGTTTGGTACTGTTTCCAGTGAGGCGTTTGAGAGTCTTCCAAGCAACTCTGCTAGAGTGAGTGAAGTCTATCCCTTGCACGGTTTCTTCCCAACGTTTACGACGCTTCCTGTCTAGACAATCAGTCAGTTCTGAGGCTTTGGTGGAAGCCAAGTCTCCAGGTTCAGATCGCAAGAACTGGTTGTAGATAGCATCACATTCTTCGTCCCAGGTGGGGATGTAGTGTCGGCGAAAACCGCGCGGGATGGAATTCGTTGCTGCCTTGATAAGTATATTGCAGAAGTCTGAGTAGGCTTGGTCGGTGCCACGGGGAGTTGGTGGAGGGAGATTGCATACGGCTTCATCTACCAAGTTCGAGAAATTTTTCCAGTCGGCCTTGCGGAAATTCCAACGCTTAACAGGCTTCGTTGTGACTGGTCGGACTGGGTTTACTGGTATGAGCAGTGATGGCCTGTGTTGTGACTTGGGAAAGGGGTCTAAGATGATCCGGTGAGGTGATGGGCCTTGAAAGTTGACAAAGGCTAAGTCAGGATTTGACGTTGTATTCCATCTGCAAGAGTGGAAGCTGTCTGGCTGTTTTGGGTCAAACAGTAATTGGACACCAGCTGTTGAGGACCAATCTTCTAGTGCAAAACCATCTGGATTAGTGGATGAGTAGCCCCATGAAGTAATGTGACTGTTGAAATCTCCAGCATAGATGCAAGGAGCACTGAAGATAGGAAGGGTATTTGGCTGGAGTCGAAATGAGGGTGGCTTGTAGATATTTATAATGGTAACCTCTTCAACTAACGTTGCCGTCCACTCCACTGGCGAGTCTGATGGACATGAAACCAATGCTTTCCAACTGTGAGTACTCTTGACAAAAGTTGCAATCCCATGAATTTCGCTTACTGTATGTGCGGCCAGAGTGAAACCAGGGATATTGAGACAAGAGCTGTCCTTAGCATGAGTTTCCTGTAGAAGAACTACTGTTGCTTTATGTGTCTGAAGTAACTGTTCAATAACATTGATCTTGGCTCTGGTTAGGCCTTCTACGTTTAGTTGCAGCACGGAGACACCTTCCTGTATGACATCAAAAGATGCTTGCCCTGATAACTTTGTGTCAGCTTCAGGCTGTGGACATGAAGGATTCATCTTATTTGGAGCTCTACTGTTGCTGCTGCTGTCTCAGATTGTTGTCATTCGCCTGATAAATCAGTCACCTGATCGATCAGTTGCCCCGGGCCCACCACAAGGAGGTTGACAACACGGACCCACAAACACTATTCAGTGCTACTCGATATTCGTGTGTATCGCCTCGAAGGCTATTTATAGCTGAAAGTTGTACTAAAGAAGAAAAAAATTGGACGTGCCCTTTAGCTCTTGTGACGTCACAATAATGAATTGCGTCAAATCTGGCTGCTAACGGGTGCTTTGTGTGCGTTGCTGAAAGTTAGCTGCGATGACTGTAGGGGATGACGTCACAACGAGGTTTGTTGGCTGAAGATGCGCACTTGTTGCTTGTTTCTAGCGTATACGCCTTGTTCCTTAAAGCTGCGTTGACTGCACTGTAAATGGTGACGTCACACTGAGGATTGTTGACTGGTACGCGATACTAATACTAATGTTGATATCTATAGTGACGTCATAGTAGGCTGAAATCCTTGCGTAGGACTATTTGCACGTCTACTTAGCGTATTTTTGTTTACTATTTGTTATTGTTGGACGCTAAGTTTATTATACTTCTTCGACAAAAACGACCAGAAACGAAGAAAAAACCCGGAAAAACTCGCAAACACTCAAGTTACGCAACACATACCAGACATCCGCGGAATCAGCGCGATGAGTGCAATCCAGGCATATGAAAAAGTTTCTCTGGTGAGGCGAAAAGGCGCTGAAATCAGAGCATAAGATGGAGCTCCGCTCCGGCACGTCCGTCCTCCAGCACAACACATATTAGGATTATTTTGATTATCTCAGCATATTCAAATCCGATTTTCTCGGAAGTGGTGTAGCGAATTCTCCAGATGCATGAACCTGTACGCAAGCTTTTTGCTCATGTGCCAGACCTCCCTCACCTAAATCTGTGGCATAACGAAATTCATATCAGATGTCATGGAGAAAAACAGTAAATGATGATCTCAAGTCAATAACAGGATTTTGAATGAGTCCAGAATCTTCCAAACTTTACTGGTGTTTCAGCCAGTGCAGTTGAATATTATTTGGGTCTAATGTGACACAGCTACAACATGTAGCTGTTGTATTTATGAGTCTCATCCAGGTTGTCTTCTTCTTATGATTCATACAAATTCTTTCTTTTGGATAGGACTTACCTATCAAATGGGCCTTAATTATACAAACAATGTGCATTACACAGGGCATTAGTAAGAACTACCCAACCGATGGTAACTTTGGAACAGTCAAAAACACGAGGTGGAGCCAAATGTGTTTTGGACTGTTTCAAAAGTTACCCAGGTTACATGATTTTACTAGCACCTGACCAAGTAATGTGCATTGTTTTATAAAATGATAACATTTTTGCAGTAAAGTACATGACATGATGCATTTCCATGTTTGTGTAGAATCTTCGTTTTAGCCACCTGGTATTACCCTAATGTGGCGACTGATATTTGTTAGTATTAGATACAGATATACAGAATATTTTCCTTGAAGGTTTGTATGGTGGTGTGGAGATACAGTTTGTATGCACAGCCTTGTGGAAGAACCGTTACAGCCTTCTGCTGAAGCAAGCTCCCATGTCGAAATGAAATAAGCGAAGCAATTAATACTTAAAATACTAAAAACGTGTCATTTTAAAGCACAAAAAGTGTAAGCATTGTATTGAAATCAACACTCAATAAAACAGATTAATGCTGCAATCACAAGTGTTTACATGTTTTTATTTTGATGAATAACATGTCTATATACAATGGTAACTGGTCCTAGTATTTTGACGAATTTGCACATTGAAACGCCTATTTTGGCAAATTTGCCAAATTCAAAGTTAGTATGGCAGAACTCCATAAATCGCAAATTCTTATTTGCATAAAAAGCACCCAAAATCCAATATCTGCTAATATATTTTCAAATGCTCATGCCCAAGTGATAGTTCAGCGAATCTGTAAGAAAATGCACTGTTGCACAGTCTAGCGGATATTGAACAAACGGGTGGGAAATTTTCGTGCAAGGTAAACGATATCATTGGTTTTCAAGTATGTTATGACATCAAGTGACTGATTAATGACCAATTTAGGATGCTTGATAGTCTAATCATTTGCAGTTTGAAACAAGTACCAAAGTATTTGAAAGTAGCAGAAGGAATGAAACGTCTTTTTCTTAATCTTTAATCACTTGTCTTTGCGTCATTACTACTAATGACGCAATGTATTGAAAATGATTTGTAACAAACCCGTCAATTTTGTCAATATTATTCCAAAGCTATTTTGTTGGTTATTGGTTAAATCGTACCATTACATTGCAAACGGGTGGGAGTTCGTTTACAACGTAAAACCGTCAAATTTGCATGTAAGGTAAACGAAATCATTGGTTTTCAAGAAACGGTATGTAATGAGACCAAGTCACTGATAAATGACCAATTTAGGATGCTTGATAGTCTAATCATTTGAAGTTTGAAACAAGTACCAAAGTACCAATCTGATTGCAAAGCTATTTTCTTCAAAAGAAACAAAATTTTCATTTGTTATTATGACGGAATTCAGAAGTTTAAAAGAAACTTGAATTTCAAAAAAGAATATATTATGAAATCAAGTGACTGACAAATGAGCAATTTAAGATGCTTGACAGTCTAATTACTTCCAATTTGAAACAAGTACAAAAGTATTTGAAAATAGCAGAATGAATAAAATGTCTTTTTTTCTTCTTGATCTTCTTTGCGTCATTACTACTAATGACGCAATGTATAAAAAATGATTTGTGTCAATTTTGTCAATCTGATTACAAAGCTATTTTGTTCAAAAGAAACAAAAACTTTCATTTCTTGGTATGGCGGAAATCAGAAATTTAAAAAAAAACTTAAGAAACTTCAGGAACTTCAAAAGAAAGAGTATGTTATGAAATCAAGTGACTGATAAATGACCAATTTAAGATACTTGATAGTCTAATTAATTGCAGTTTGAAACGAGTACCAAACTACTTGAGAGTAGAAGAATGAATAAAACGTCTTTTTTTCTTGTTGATCTTTAATCGCGTGTGCTATGGTGTCTTATCTTTGCGTCATTAGTACTAATGACGCAATGTATTGAAAATGATTTCTAACACACCGCCTATTTTGTCAATCTGATTGCAAAGCTATTTTGTTCAAAAGAAAGAAGAACTTTGATTTCTTGTTATGGCGGAAATCAGAAATTAAAAAAAAAAAACTTAAGAAACTTCAGGAACTACAAGAAAGAGTATGTTATGAAATCAAGTGACTGATAAATGACCAATATAAGATGCTTGATAGTCTAATAAATTGCAGTTTGAAACGAGTACCAAACTACTTGAGAGTAGAAGAATGAATAAAATGTCTTTTTTTTTCTTGTTGATCTTTAATTGCCTGTGCTATGGTGTCTTATCTTTGCGTCAATACTACTAATGACGCAATGTATTGAAAATGATTTCTAACACACCCTCAATTTTGTCAATCTGATTCCAGAGCTATTTTGTTCCAAAGAAACAAAACTTTCATTTGTTATTATGACGGAATTCAGAAGTTTAAAAGACACTTGAATTTCAAAAAAGAATATATTATGAAATCAAGTGACTGACAAATGAGCAATCTAAGATGCTTGACAGTCTAATTACTTCCAATTTGAAACAAGTACAAAAGTATTTGAAAGTAGCAGAATGAATAAAATGTCTTTTTTTCTTCTTGATTTTTAATCGCGTGTGCTATGGTTTCTTATCTTTGCGTCATTACTACAAATGACGCAATGTATTGCAAATGATTTGTAACAAACCCGTCAATTTTGTCAATCTGATTCCAAAGCTATTTTGTCCGTTTACAACGTAACACTCATATTTTTGTGCCAACTAAACGAAGTCATTGGTTTTCAAGAAACAGTATGTAATGAAACCAAGTGAGTGAGAAATGACAAATTTAGGATGGTTGATAGTCTAATCATTTGCAGTTTGAAACAAGTACCAAAGCAAAGTATTTCAAAGTAGCAGAAGGAATGAAATGTCTTTTTTTTTCCTGATCTTTAATCGCGTGTGCTATGGTTTCTTATCTTTGCGTCATTACTACTAATGATCGAATGTATTGAAAATAATTTGTAACAAACCCGTCAATTTTGTCAATGCGATTACAAAACTATTTTGTTCGTTATTGGGGAAATCGTATATTACATTGAAAACGGGTTTGAAACCGTTTACAAGCTAAAACCGTCAAATTTTCGCGCAAGATAAACGAAATCATTGGTTTTCAAGAAACAGTATGTTATGAAACCGAGTGACTGATAAATGATTAATTTAAGGTGCTTGATAGTCTAATTCATTTGCAGTTTGAAACAAGTGCCAAATTATCTGAAAGTAGCAGAAGGAATGAAATATCTGTTTTCTTCTTGATCTTTAATCTCGTGTGTTATGGGTTCTTATCTTTGCGTCATTACTACTAATGACGCAATGTATTGAAAATGATTTGTAACAAACCCGTCAATTTTGTAAATCTGATTACAAAGCTATTTTCTCCGTTATTGGGGAAATCGTACATTACATTGCAATCGGGTTTGAATTCGTTTACAACGAAAAAGCGTCAAATTTTCGTGCAAGACAACCGAAATCACTGGTTTTCAAGAAACAGTATGTTATGAAACCAAGTGACTGATAAATGACCAATTTAGGATGCTTGATAGTCTAATCATTTGCAGTTTGAAACAAGTAAAAAAGTATTTGAAAGTAGCAGAAGTAATGAAATGTTTTTTTTCTTAAGCTTTAATCGCGTGTGCTATGGTTTCTTATCTTTGCGTCATTACTACTAATGACGCAATATATTAACGAAACTAAGAAACTTCAGGAACTTCATGAAAGAGTATGTTGTGAAATCAAGTGACTGATGAATGACCAATGTAAGATGCTTGATGTTCTAATTACTTGCAGTTTCAAACAAGTGTCAAAGTATTTGAAAGTAGCAGAAGGAATGAAATGTCTTTTTTTTCCTGATCTTTAATCGCGTGTGCTATGGTTTCTAATGTATTGAAAATAATTTGTAACAAACCCGTCAATTTTGTCAATGCGATTACAAAACTATTTTGTTCGTTATTGGGGAAATCGTATATTACATTGCAAACGGGTTTGAAACCGTTTACAAGGTAAAACCGTCAAATTTTCACGCAAGATAAACGAAATCATTGGTTTTCAAGAAACAGTATGTTATGAAACCGAGTGACTGATAAATGATTAATTTAAGATGCTTGATGGTCTAATTCATTTGCAGTTTGAAACAAGTGCCAAACTATCTGAAAGTAGCAGAAGGAATGAAATATCTGTTTTCTTCTTGATCTTTAATCTCGTGTGCTATGGGTTCCTATCTTTGCGTCATTACTACTAATGACGCAATGATTTGTGTCAATTTTGTCAATCTGATTACAAAGCTATTTTGTTCAAAAGAAACAAAAACTTTCATTTCTTGGTATGGCGGAAATCAGAAATTTAAAAAAAACTTAAGAAACTTCAGGAACTTCAAAAGAAAGAGTATGTTATGAAATCAAGTGACTGATAAATGACCAATTTAAGATACTTGATAGTCTAATTAATTGCAGTTTGAAACGAGTACCAAACTACTTGAGAGTAGAAGAATGAATAAAACGTCTTTTTTTCTTGTTGATCTTTAATCGCGTGTGCTATGGTGTCTTATCTTTGCGTCATTAGTACTAATGACGCAATGTATTGAAAATGATTTCTAACACACCGCCTATTTTGTCAATCTGATTGCAAAGCTATTTTGTTCAAAAGAAAGAAGAACTTTGATTTCTTGTTATGGCGGAAATCAGAAATTAAAAAAAAAAACTTAAGAAACTTCAGGAACTACAAGAAAGAGTATGTTATGAAATCAAGTGACTGATAAATGACCAATATAAGATGCTTGATAGTCTAATAAATTGCAGTTTGAAACGAGTACCAAACTACTTGAGAGTAGAAGAATGAATAAAATGTCTTTTTTTTTCTTGTTGATCTTTAATTGCCTGTGCTATGGTGTCTTATCTTTGCGTCCATACTACTAATGACGCAATGTATTGAAAATGATTTCTAACACACCCTCAATTTTGTCAATCTGATTCCAGAGCTATTTTGTTCAAAAGAAACAAAACTTTCATTTGTTATTATGACGGAATTCAGAAGTTTAAAAGAAACTTGAATTTCAAAAAAGAATATATTATGAAATCAAGCGACTGACAAATGAGCAATCTAAGATGCTTGACAGTCTAATTACTTCCAATTTGAAACAAGTACAAAAGTATTTGAAAATAGCAGAATGAATAAAATGTCTTTTTTTCTTCTTGATTTTTAATCGCGTGTGCTATGGTTTCTTATCTTTGCGTCATTACTACAAATGACGCAATGTATTGCAAATGATTTGTAACAAACAAGTCAATTTTGTCAATCTGATTCCAAAGCTATTTTGTCCGTTTACAACGTAACACTCATATTTTTGTGCTAACTAAACGAAGTCAATGGTTTTCAAGAAACAGTATGTAATGAAACCAAGTGAGTGAGAAATGACCAATTTAGGATGGTTGATAGTCTAATCATTTGCAGTTTGAAACAAGTACCAAAGCAAAGTATTTCAAAGTAGCAGAAGGAATGAAATGTCTTTTTTTTCCTGATCTTTAATCGCGTGTGCTATGGTTTCTAATGTATTGAAAATAATTTGTAACAAACCCGTCAATTTTGTCAATGCGATTACAAAACTATTTTGTTCGTTATTGGGGAAATCGTATATTACATTGCAAACGGGTTTGAAACCGTTTACAAGGTAAAACCGTCAAATTTTCGCGCAAGATAAACGAAATCATTGGTTTTCAAGAAACAGTATGTTATGAAACCGAGTGACTGATAAATGATTAATTTAAGATGCTTGATAGTCTAATTCATTTGCAGTTTGAAACAAGTGCCAAACTATCTGAAAGTAGCAGAAGGAATGAAATATCTGTTTTCTTCTTGATCTTTAATCTCGTGTGTTATGGGTTCTTATCTTTGCGTCATTACTACTAATGACGCAATGTATTGAAAATGATTTGTAACAAACCCGTCAATTTTGTAAATCTGATTACAAAGCTATTTTCTTCGTTATTGGGGAAATCGTACATTACATTGGAATCGGGTTTGAATTCGTTTACAACGTAAAAGCGTCAAATTTTCGTGCAAGGCAACCGAAATCACTGGTTTTCAAGAAACAGTATGTTATGAAACCAAGTGACTGATAAATGACCAATTTAGGATGCTTGATAGTGTAATCATTTGCAATTTGAAACAAGTAAAAATGTATTTGAAAGTAGCAGAAGTAATGAAATGTTTTTTTTCTTAAGCTTTAATCGCGTGTGCTATGGTTTCTTATCTTTGCGTCATTACT
Source organism: Diadema antillarum (assembly GCF_040938485.1). Taxonomy (NCBI): domain Eukaryota; kingdom Metazoa; phylum Echinodermata; class Echinoidea; order Diadematoida; family Diadematidae; genus Diadema; species Diadema antillarum. Next base: position 568,440 of record NW_027271963.1, on the reverse strand, counting down.
ACTAATGACGCAATATATTAACGAAACTAAGAAACTTCAGGAACTTCATGAAAGAGTATGTTGTGAAATCAAGTGACTGATAAATGACCAATTTAAGATGCTTGATGTTCTAATTACTTGCAGTTTCAAACAAGTGTCAAAGTATTTAAAAGTTGCAGAAGGTATGAAATGTCTTTTTTCTTCTTGATCTTTAATCGCGTGTGCTATGGTTTCTTATCTTTGCAATGTATTGAAAATGACTTGGAACAAACCCGTCAATTTTGTCAATCTGATTCCAAACCTATTTTGATCGTTATTGGGGAAATCGTACATTACATTGCAAACGGGTTTGAAACCGTTTACAAGGTAAAACCGTCGAATTTTCGCGCAAGGTAAACGAAATCATTGGTTTTCAAGAAACAGTATGTTATGAAACCAAGTGACTGATAAATGATTAATTTAAGATGCTTGATAGTCTAATCATTTGCAGTTTGAAACAAGTGCCAAATTATCTGAAAGTAGCAGAAGGAATGAAATATCTGTTTTCTTTTTGATCTTTAATCTCGTGAGCTATGGGTTCTTATCTTTGCGTCATTATTACTAATGACGCAATATATTGAAAATGATTTGTAACAAACCCGTCAATTTTTTAAATCTGATTACAAAGCTATTTTCTTCGTTATTGGGGAAATCGTACATTACATTGAAATCGGGTTTGAATTCGTTTACAACGTGAAAGCGTCAAATTTTCGTGCAAGGCAACCGAAATCATTGGTTTTCAAGAAACAGTATGTTATGAAACCAAGTGACTGATAAATGACCAATTTAGGATGCTTGATAGTCTAATCATTTGCAGTTTGAAACAAGTAAAAATGTATTTGAAAGTAGCAGAAGGAATGAAATGTTTTTTTTTCTTAAGCTTTAATCGCGTGTGCTATGGTTTCTTATCTTTGCGTCATTACTACTAATGACGCAATATATTAACGAAACTAAGAAACTTCAGGAACTTCATGAAAGAGTATGTTGTGAAATCAAGTGACTGATAAATGACCAATTTAAGATGCTTGATGTTCTAATTACTTGCAGTTTCAAACAAGTGTCAAAGTATTTGAAAGTTGCAGAAGGAATGAAATGTCTTTTTTCTTCTTGATCTTTAATCGCGTGTGCTATGGTTTCTTATCTTTGCAATGTATTGAAAATGACTTGCAACAAACCCGTCAATTTTGTCAATCTGATTAAAAGCCTATTTTGATCGTTATTGGGGAAATCGTACATTACATTGGAAACGGCTTTGAAACCGTTTGCAACGTAAAACCGTCAAATTTTCGTGCAAAGTAAACGAAATCATTGGTTTTCAAGAAAAGGTATGTTATGAAACCAAGTGACTGATAAATGACCAGCTTAAGATGGTTGATAGTCAAATAATTTGCAGTTTGAAACAAGTACCAAAGTATCTGAAAGTAGCAGAAGGAATGAAATGTCTTTTTTCTTCTTAATATTTCATGGAGTGTGCTATGGTTTCTTATCTTTGCGTCATTACTACTAATGACGCAATGTATTGAAAATGATTTGTAACAAACCAGTCAATTTTGTCAATCTGATTACAAAACTTTTTTATTCAAAGGAAAACAAAACTTTCATCTTTTAGTATGGCGGCAATCAGAAGTTTAAAAGAAACTTTAAGAAACTTCAGGAACTTTAAGAAATGGTATGTTGTGAAATCAAGTGACTGATCAATGCCAATTTAAGATGCTTGATAGTCTAGTTACTTGCAGTTTGAAACAGGTACGAAAGTATTTCAAAATAGCAGGAGGAATGAACATTCTTTTTTGTTCATGATCTTCAATCGCGTGTGCTAACTAATGACGCAATGTATTGGAAATGATTTGTAACAAACTCGTGACATTTTTCAATCTGATTACAAAACTATTTTGTCCCTTATTAGGAAATCGTACATTACATTACAAATTTGTTTGAAACCGTTTACAACGTAACACTCATATTTTCGTGCAAGCTAAACGAAATCATTGGTTTTCAAGAAACAGTATGTAAAGAAACCAAGTGAGTACGAAATGGCCAATTTAGGATGCTTGATAGTCTAATCATTTGCAGGTTGAAACAAGTACTAAAGCAAAGTATTTCAAAGTAGCAGAAGGAATGAAATGCCTTTTTTTCCTGATCTTTAATCGCGTGTGCTATGGTTTCTTATCTTTGCGTCATTACTACTAATGATCGAATGTATTGAAAATAATTTGTAACAAACCCGTCAATTTTGTCAATGCGATTACAAAACTATTTTGTTCGTTATTGGGGAAATCGTACATTACAGTGCAAACGGGTTTGAAACCGTTTACAAGGTAAAACCGTCAAATTTTCGCGCAAGGTAAACGAAATCATTGGTTTTCAAGAAACAGTATGTTATGAAACCAAGTGACTGATAAATGATTAATTTAAGATGCTTGATAGTCTAATTCATTTGCAGTTTGAAACAAGTGCCAAACTATCTGAAAGTAGCAGAAGGAATGAAATATCTGTGTTCTTCTCGATCTTTAATCTCGTGTGCTATGGGTTCTTATCTTTGCGTCAATACTACTAATGACGCAATGTATTGAAAATGATTTGTAACAAACCCGTCAATTTTGTAAATCTGATTACAAAGCTATTTTCTTCGTTATTGGGGAAATCGTACATTACATTGCAATCGGGTTTGAATTCGTTTACAACGTAAAAGCGTCAAATTTTCGTGCAAGGCAACCGAAATCATTGGTTTTCAAGAAACAGTATGTTATGAAACCAAGTGACTGATAAATGACCAATTTAGGATGCTTGATAGTCTACTCATTTGCAGTTTGAAACAAGTAAAAAAGTATTTGAAAGTAGCAGAAGGAATGAAATGTTTTTTTTTCTTCTTAAGCTTTAATCGCGTGTGCTATGGTTTCTTATCTTTGCGACTAATGTATGACGCAATGTATTGAAAATGATTTGTAGCAAACCCGTCAATTTTGTCAATCTGATTTCAAAGCTATTTTGTCCGTTTACAACGTAACACTCATATTTTTGTGCAAGCTAAACGAAGTCATTGGTTTTCAAGAAACAGTATGTAATGAAACCAAGTGAGTAAGAAATGACCAATTTAGGATGCTTGATAGTCTAATCATTTGCAGTTTGAAACAAGTACCAAAGTAAAGTATTTCAAAGTAGCAGAAGGAATGAAATGTCTTTTTTTTCCTGATCTTTAATCGCGTGTGCTATGGTTTCTTATCTTTGCGTCATTACTACTAATGACCGAATGTATTGAAAATAATTTGTAACAAACCCGTCAATTTTGTCAATGTGATTACAAAACTTTTTTGTTCGTTATTGGGGAAATCGTACATTACATTGCAAACGGGTTTGAAACCGTTTACAAGGTAAAACCGTCAAATTTTCGCGCAAGATAAACGAAATCATTGGTTTTCAAGAAACAGTATGTTATGAAACCAAGTGACTGATAAATGATTAATTTAAGATGCTTGATAGTCTAATCATTTGCAGTTTGAAACAAGTGCCAAACTATCTGAAAGTAGCAGAAGGAATGAAATATCTGTGTTCTTCTTGATCTTTAATCTCGTGTGCTATGGGTTCCTATCTTTGCGTCATTACTACTAATGACGCAATGTGTTGAAAATGATTTGTAACAAACCCGTCAATTTTGTAAATCTGATTACAGAGCTATTTTCTTCGTTATTGGGGAAATCGTACATTACATTGCAATCGGGTTTGAATTCGTTTACAACGTAAAATCGTCAAATTTTCGTGCAAGGCAACCGAAATCATTGGTTTTCAAGAAACAGTATGTTATGAAACCAAGTGACTGATAAATGACCAATTTAGGATGCTTGATAGTCTACTCATTTGCAGTTTGAAACAAGTAAAAAAGTATTTGAAAGTAGCAGAAGGAATGAAATGTTTTTTTTTCTTCTTAAGCTTTAATCGCGTGTGCTATGGTTTCTTATCTTTGCGACTAATGTATGACGCAATGTATTGAAAATGATTTGTAACAAACCCGTATATTTTGTCAATCTGATTTCAAAGCTATTTTGTCCGTTTACAACGTAACACTCATATTTTTGTGCAAGCTAAACGAAGTCATTGGTTTTCAAGAAACAGTATGTAATGAAACCAAGTGAGTAAGAAATGACCAATTTAGGATGGTTGATAGTCTAATCATTTGCAGTTTGAAACAAGTACCAAAGAAAGTATTTCAAAGTAGCAGAAGGAATGAAATGTCTTTTTTTTCCTGATCTTTAATCGCGTGTGCTATGGTTTCTTATCTTTGCGTCATTACTACTAATGACCGATATGTATTGAAAATAATTTGTAACAAACCCGTCAATTTTGTCAATGTGATTACAAAACTTTTTTGTTCGTTATTGGGGAAATCGTACATTACATTGCAAACGGGTTTGAAACCGTTTACAAGGTAAAACCGTCAAATTTTCGCGCAAGATAAACGAAATCATTGGTTTTCAAGAAACAGTATGTTATGAAACCAAGTGACTGATAAATGATTAATTTAAGATGCTTGATAGTCTAATCATTTGCAGTTTGAAACAAGTGCCAAACTATCTGAAAGTAGCAGAAGGAATGAAATATCTGTGTTCTTCTTGATCTTTAATCTCGTGTGCTATGGGTTCCTATCTTTGCGTCATTACTACTAATGACGCAATGTGTTGAAAATGATTTGTAACAAACCCGTCAATTTTGTAAATCTGATTACAGAGCTATTTTCTTCGTTATTGGGGAAATCGTACATTACATTGCAATCGGGTTTGAATTCGTTTACAACGTAAAATCGTCAAATTTTCGTGCAAGGCAACCGAAATCATTGGTTTTCAAGAAACAGTATGTTATGAAACCAAGTGACTGATAAATGACCAATTTAGGATGCTTGATAGTCTACTCATTTGCAGTTTGAAACAAGTAAAAAAGTATTTGAAAGTAGCAGAAGGAATGAAATGTTTTTTTTTTTCTTCTTAAGCTTTAATCGCGTGTGCTATGGTTTCTTATCTTTGCGACTAATGTATGACGCAATGTATTGAAAATGATTTGTAACAAACCCGTCAATTTTGTCAATCTGATTTCAAAGCTATTTTGTCCGTTTACAACGTAACACTCATATTTTTGTGCAAGCTAAACGAAGTCATTGGTTTTCAAGAAACAGTATGTAATGAAACCAAGTGAGTAAGAAATGACCAATTTAGGATGCTTGATAGTCTAATCATTTGCAGTTTGAAACAAGTACCAAAGCAAAGTATTTCAAAGTAGCAGAAGGAATGAAATGTCTTTTTTTTTCCTGATCTTTAATCGCGTGTGCTATGGTTTCTTATCTTTGCGTCATTACTACTAATGACCGAATGTATTGAAAATAATTTGTAACAAACCCGTCAATTTTGTCAATGTGATTACAAAACTATTTTGTTCGTTATTGAATTGAATTGAATTGAATTGATAAGGTTTATTGTTCCTGAAATTGGCAGCCCAAAGGCTGAAATACATTTAGTTTACAGAGTACATGTACAGTGTGTATATAGATAAAAATCACAGTGCTTCACAAATAACATTTGAAGGTGTTTGCAATAAACATATTGAGAAATTATACATAAAAATCACACAACTGTTAATCTAAAACAACAAAAACTTACATACATGTATACAGTACAACAACGGAGAAAAAAAAAACTACTCAATAGAATCACTTTCTTTTAAAACTCTGGATTATGAATATTTATAAAAACCCTTAATCTAAGCAACAACAACAAAAATACATATGCAGGGGTGTACAAAAATGAGGAGACGTTATTACACAGCAATTACAAAACTTTTCACCAACCCTCGAGCTAAAATTACCAAAATATTGAAAAAAAAAATCAATGACATTATTAAACACCAAAAGCACCTAACATAGTATAATTCATCAAATGTTGCATTTATATTTTACTATATTATATCATAACAGAATCTATATAACAATTACACTTCATTTCTTTCCACATACATGTATTGCCAGAATAAAATCATATGATTACATGTATACAATAGATTCAAAATTGCACTTTTCATATTCCTCGTAATATAATTATAGTTGTATGTATCAAGATATCCATATACCATCATGCGTCATAAAAAGTGAAAGAAATGTACCTTAAAATGCAGTCTGATAAAAAAGGTGGGAGGGAGAAATGAAGCCTAAAAGGCTTTTAGACAAACAAAAGCAACCTTTTCATAAATCAGTTACTGGTTTTGTAGCTAAAAAGGGAAAAGAGTATAAAAATAGAAAGAACAGCAAACACGTGTGGAAGAACATTGGGGACATCAAATCTTGCAGCTTTCACATACAAATATATAAAACAATTACGAAAATGCCTTTGACAAAATTTATAAACTTGTAATTCCACAATAGATTCAAAATTGCACCGTCATATATACTCATAATTGTATGCTTGTATGTACCAACATTTCAATGTATCTTATAAGTCATGAAGAGTGAGAGAAATGCGCCTTAAAATGCAGTCTGATAAAAAGGGTATAAAAAAACAAGGAAAAAGGAAAAAAGAGAGAAAGAAAGTTAAGCCTAAAAGGCTTCTATAGATAAACAAATATGACCTTTTCATAAATCAGTGACTGTGTTGTGGTTAAGGAGGGAAAGAAATTTGAAAAGAAAAAAGAAACATAAGGAGTATATACAACAAACATGTGTGAAAGAAGATAGGAAAAAACCAGTCTTTCAACTTTCACATACAACATACATACAACAACTATAACAAACTAAATACCATAAAAAAACCCAACTTATTGTTTGTTAAGAAGGCGAACTACAGATGGAATAGTGGATCTACGATAACGTTCAGTTCTGCAAAAAGGAGTGTTCAGGGCATGAGAATTGCGAAGTTGACGTGTGGAGATCTGATTCCGTGGAGGTGGCAAGAAGTCTCTATGGCGGGGGGAATGGAGAAGACCACGTCCGAATGAATGGAGAAGCTGCTCATACCGGGACGTTAAACGTGGGATTTGTAATTCATTGAGAGCGTTTTCATATGAGGTGTACTCATTGCCTAGGATGATGCGACAAACGCGTTTCTGAACTCTTTCCAAGGCATTAGCCTGTCCTTTGGTTATGTTAGGTGCCCAGAGAGGTGACGCATACTCAAGAAGAGGGCGAATATAAGATATGTAGATAGTCATCAGGTCAGCCCGGCTCACACTACACCTACGCAGACGGCAGAGAATGAAGAGTCTCCTCCCCGCCTTCGATATCATATCAGCGACTTGCGTGTCCCTCTTTAGGTGTGACTGAAGGGTAACACCGAGGATCTTCTGACACGCAGTTTCCTCCAGGGGCACAACATTGATATCCAAGCGCACATGATAGATCTCGCGTCTGCTGAAATTGATGGTCATTGCATGGCTTTTTGTCACATTGATTTTAACATCGTTTCCAAGACACCAACCGGCAAGATCATCAAGATTTCTCTGTAAAAGGGAAACTGCTGTGGTCGGACGGATTTCAAGCATGCTCAAATCATCAACGTATTTCCAGCGCTTATTGGTGTAACATGCAGCGTCATTGACCAGCGCTAAGAACAGGACGGGTCCCATCTTGGTTCCTTGTGGCACGCCACAGGACAAGGTTTTCATGTCCGAGATAGCAGAGCCAATTCTCACTGCCTGGTTACGATCACTCAAGAAACTGCAAATGATTGGGAGAAGAGCTTCATCAACACCATACTCGATGAGTTTGCGAATGACGATGTTATGATTCACTCGGTCGAATGCCTTTGAGAAATCGATTGTGCAAAGTGTCGCGCATTGATTCACTTTTTCCAGGTCCTTCAAAATTGTGTCGAGTAAGCTTACAAGGTAATGTGTCGTCGAGCTACCGCGAATATTCCCAAACTGACGATTATCTAGGTGAGGTGCCAGATCACTCATCAAATAATGCACAACAAAGGTTTCAAACACACGGGAAAACACGGGTGTAATCGATATTGGTCTCAAATCGGTGCAGCCAGAAACCGGTAACTTCTTTGGTATTGGTGTCACGACAGATGATTTCCAACACACAAATCAGCCTCATGGGAATGTCGTCTGGGTGGACAGCTTTCGTTGGATCGAATCGTTTAAGTTCCTTGTAGACTTTGAGCCGAGGAATAAGCGGAAGTGGTTGTCTTGCAGGGAGAAAGGCTGGACATGAAGAAGTGTCGAGTTCAGGCAGATCTCTGCATATCTCTGCAAAGAAATTGTTAATAAAAGAAGCTCGTTGGAAATCGTTCACACCAAACTCGTCAGGAAAGCTGATGGTTTGTTTCGTGTTCATACCAGCCATAGATCGAATTCTGCGGTGCCATTTTCCTGGATTAGAGCTTTTCAAGGGAGTGATCTTTGAGTCATAAAAGGCAGCCTTCCGTTTCTTGATATCACGTGAAACGCGATTTCGTAGAGAGCGAAATGTGACAAAATCTCCTCTATTATAGGCATGCTGTCTTCTTCGGATGAGCGATTTTAGACCGTTAGTTATCCAGGGTTTATCGGTTTTTGCATGTTTGCAGATCACAAGAGGAAAATGTTTTCTGTAAGCCTGTGAGAGCACTGTGTTGAGATATTGGGCCATGTCCTCCGGAGAATGTAGTTGCGATATCTCATCAAAATTGTATTCGGTGATCCAGCGGCCAAAGGAGCGCACACAAGAGTCTCGCAAAGGACGATAACTGCGTCTAATTACAGACTTAGCTACGCGAGAGTGTGGTAGTAGGACGATAGTTGCGTGATCAGAACGGCCAATTGGTGCTGTCACTATAGGCTCTCGGAAGTTCTCCACAGAGTCTGTGAATATCATGTCCAGGAGACTGTTGTTTCTCGTTGCCTGATTGACCAACTGCTGAAATCCAAGCTGTCCAGAAAATTGGTTGGTATCCAAGTCATTGAAATCACATCAGACCATTATTGACGCATTGGAAAAGGAGTTCCGAATGCTATCGGTCATAATGATCAGATGGTTGATGATTTCATCCTTGAGAGGAGATGCAGGGGGTGAGTAGACAACACAAGCAAAGAGATCGATAGGTTGCTTTACATAATGACGGAGATTCAATTTAACCCACAGAACTTCGAGATTCCCTGGAGTGAGATCAATTCCGTAGATGGTCGCAGGAATGTCATTCCTGACGTAGAGGGCGACGCCACCACCGCGTCTTGCAGATCTGTCTTTATGGAAGAGATTATAGCCGTCCATGAGGTTCTCATCAGCAGGATTTGTCTCCGAAAACCAGGTTTCCGTAACTGCAGCTATGTCAGCTCCATGGACCTTGACAGTGGCACAGAATTCGTCTATTTTGTTGCTCAGTGATTATTGGGGAAATCGTACATTACATTGCAAACGGGTTTGAAACCGTACATTACATTGCAAACGGGTTTGAAACCGTTTACAAGGTAAAACCGTCAAATTTTCGCGCAAGATAAACGAAATCATTGGTTTTCAAGAAACAGTATGTTATGAAACCAAGTGACTGATAAATGATTAATTTAAGATGCTTGATAGTCTAATCATTTGCAGTTTGAAACAAGTGCCAAACTATCTGAAAGTAGCAGAAGGAATGAAATATCTGTGTTCTTCTTGATCTTTAATCTCGTGTGCTATGGGTTCTTATCTTTGCGTCATTACTGCTAATGACGCAATGTATTGAAAATGATTTGTAACAAACCCGTCAATTTTGTAAATCTGATTACAGAGCTATTTTCATCGTTATTGGGGAAATCGTACATTACATTGGAATCGGGTTTGAATTCGTTTACAACGTAAAAGCGTCAAATTTTCGTGCAAGGCAACCGAAATCATTGGTTTTCAAGAAACAGTATGTTATGAAACCAAGTGACTGATAAATGACCAATTTATGATGCTTGATAGTCTACTCATTTGCAGTTTGAAACAAGTAAAAAAGTATTTGAAAGTAGCAGAAGGAATGAAATGTTTTTTTTTTCTTCTTAAGCTTTAATCGCGTGTGCTATGGTTTCTTATCTTTGCGACTAATGTATGACGCAATGTATTGAAAATGATTTGTAACAATCCCGTCAATTTGTCAATCTGATTACAAAGCTATTTTGTTCAAAGAAATAAAACTCTCATTTCTTATTATGCCGGAATTCAGAAGTTTAACAGAAACGTTTAGAAACTTCAGGAACTTCATGAAAGAATATGTTATGAAATCAAGTGACTGAAAAATTACCAATTTAAGATGCTTGATAGTCTTATTACTTGCAGTTTGAAACAAGTACCAAAGTATTTGAAGGTAGCAGAATGAATAAAATGTCTTTTTTCTTCTTCATCTTTAATCGCGTGTGCTATGGGTTCTCATCTTTGCGTCATTACTACTAATGACGCAAAGTAGGCCTATAGTAGATTAAATATGTTACAATGTGTGAAAACATACCGCGAATTTTGTGAATTGGGTACAAAGCTCTTTTTTCTTTGTTGAAAGGAAAAAAATTATTATTTTGAGACATTGAAACGGCCTGGGCCACACTGGGGTCGGTATAAATGTCTAGCTTCGGAGGTTAGCAACCTCATCTGACCACTCACATAGTGGCCCAGGCCTTAGGGGCCTGACATTTAAAGTGGGGGTTGGGTAAGCAATTTCAACTGGTTTCAACTGGTCTCTGTTTGTAACTGATTTCAACTGGTTTCAAGAAGTTTTAACTTGTTTCAACTGGTTTCAACTGGTTTTAACTAGTTTCAAATGGTCTCAACTGGTTTCAACTGTTCTTGACTAGTTTCAACTGGTTTTAACTCGTTTCAACTGGTTTCAACTTTTTTTGAACTGGTCTCAACTGGTCTCAACTGGTATGGACTAGTTTCAACTGATCTCAAGTTATTTCAACTGGTCTCAACTGGTTTCAACTGGTTTGATGTGTTCTCAACTGGTTTCAACTGGTCTCAACTGGTTTTAGCTGATTTCAACTGCTTTGAACTGGTCTCAACTGGTTTTAACTGGTTCAATGGTTCTCAATTGGGTTCAACTAGTCTCAACTGGTTTTGACTGGTTTCAAGTACGTAGTTTCAACTGATCTCAAGTGGTTTCAACTGGTTTTAACAGGTTTTCACTGGTTTTCAACTGGTCTCTGTTTCTAACTAATTTCAACTGGTTTCAAGTAGTTTCAACTTTTTTCAACTGGTTTCAACTGGTTTTAACTAGTTTCAAGTAGTTTTAACAGGTTTCGACTGATCTTAACTGGTTTCAACTGGTTTTAACTGATTTTAACTAGTTTTCACTGGTCTCATCTGGTTTCAACTGTTCTCGATTTTTTTCAACTGGTTTCAACTGTTCTAGACTGATTTCAACTGTTCTCGACTGTTTTCAACGGGTTTCAACTGATATCAACTGGTTTCAACTGATTTCAACTGTTCTCGACTGATTTCAACTGTTCTCGACTGTTTTCAGCGGGTTTCAACTGATCTCAACTGGTTTCAACTGATTTTGACCGGTTTCAACTGGTTTTTAACTGGTTTTGACTAGTTTCAAGTGGTCTCAAGTGGTTTCAACTAGTTTCAACTGTTTTCAACTGATTTCAACTTGTTTTAACTAGTTTCAACTGGTTGCAACCGGTTTCAACTGGTTTCATCTGGTTTGAACTGGTTTAAACTGGTCTCAACTAGTTTTAACTGGTTTCAACTTCTTTCCTTGATATTCATCTATGCATTCATCCAGGTTTGATTCATCTTTTTTGTTTTCAATTTGCATTTCTTCATAGTAATTGCTTTCATCATTTCTTTTCAAACTTATCCATCTCTCCCTTGCTTTCCTTTATAATACAAGTTTCTCTACTTCCCTTCCATTGTCTTTTATTGAACGCTCTATTTTGTAAACCTTTTGTTTCTGTGGGTTGAACTTTTTGAATACTTGAGATCAGTTGAAACTAGTTGACACCAGTTGAACCCAGTTAAAACCAGTTTAAATTAGATGAAACCAGTTAAAACCAGTTGAGATCAGTTCAATTCAGTTGAAACCAGATGAAACCAGCTGAGAATCTCTTCTTACAATACTTCAGCACCACTATAAAATTTCACATAATGTTTATTTGTGGTGTGATGCACATATGGTAATGTGTGATGAACACTTGTTTAACAAATACCCATGGAACAGAGTGCAACATCCATCTGAGAGCAAGAATGGATAACTGTGTAAATGAGACATACCCTTTTTGACACATTGACATATCATTGAATGATCTGGATTGGATTTGATCAAAAAAAGAAGAATTGTGCCGCAGTCCTTGCCGCTACACAGAATTCTCTGCATATAACATTAGCAGCTATTCAAAGACTTCTAGCTCACCTGCCCAAATATTTTTCATTAAATTACACATTTCCATATTGTGGACTAAAATTGATTGTTGACAAGTTTAGGTGCATGTCATATGCCTATTCAATGTCTAAATTGTGGTACAGAGTGTCATAACAGAATATCTTGAAGAGTCAATACTAGTCTTCTTGAACATAGCTCTTGCAAAGTTGAAGAAGCTTACTGGCAAGATGATAACTGTATTCTCTGCAGTTCAAAATAGTAAATATCTTGATATTCTTTCAACACATTGAAATAATGACTCATGTTTCCACCACTTTCTTTCACTTACCGGGTTTTGCACCTCTCAAACTATATGTTTCTCTTGATCAATTTGCAGCTCAAGGCTCCATTACTATGTTACAGGAAGAACTTCAAAAGAGGATATTGGAAGTGCTCAAACTCTGCCGGAATTCCAGCAAAACCTTTACTCCCTCAAACATCAGCCACCACGTTTCCAATGAAATTCCAGATGACCCCTTGGTATATGACATGGCAGCTGAGACACAAGATCTTAACAGTGAAGTCACCAATGACAACTGCTCAAATGAACTAGACCTGCTGCCTTCGCCAAGTAGCTCCTCTGACTTGCAAGAATATTCCGAATGTGATATTATTACTGATGGAAACAGTGAGTTCAATGTCATGCAGGATGACTTCATGAATGAAGACAATGAGGTGACAGCATTGTAAACTGGTGATGCACTGAAGCATGTTAGTGAGTGAAACAGAAGTTGCTGATTCAAAGAACTACAACCTGTCAACTTTAACTTTGTGTCAAGAATATGTCTGAAGCCGATGCACATTCACATGAGTGTTAAGCTTGATTGAATTGGTGCCAGATGCATTTGGTACTGGATATTCTGTGGACATACCTCATGTGTCTCATGTGACAGCTTTGAAATCTATGCAGGATGAGATGGAGGTTATATGTATTATCCTCAGATGTAACAGGAATTTGGGGATTTGTTTGATGTAGAGTTAAAATGAGAAGTAGGGTAGATTGGCCGTTACATTTTTTTTTTTTTTTTTGCATGAATTGTAGCATGTATGTTAAATAATGTGAAGCGTTGTATATTTTGCTCTCATTTGACATGGACTTTTCACAAACGGGAAAGTTTACATTACACTTGCATATATCCTTTATTGTAACTGTGATATTTTCAACATTTTTGAATACCCATTATCATAACAATCATGCCTCCATCAGCAAGAAATGAAGATGGCTTATATCATATGTGTTGGGCAAGCTGCACATTGAGTTATAGTTTATGGTTACTACTCCACAGAATAAAATTCTCCTAGTTTCTCTATGAATGAGATAAAGCCTGGTTCACATGTTGACTTGATGGTGCAAATTTGTAAGACATATTTTATGTGCATGTCAATTACAGTGTTTGATAATATAGTGACCACATTTTGCTGCTTTAACCTTATACAACAAATTACATCTGTACTTTCTTCATGGTATTTGAGAAAACAGGTACATGTGACAACATTAAGGCAGGAACTTGCATAACTGGCCAAATATATTGGCAGCCATCATGGTTTGTGACCTGGGGAGTAAACTATTTCTACATCTATTAAATGAAACCTAAGTAAGTATTATGAGGAAGATGACCATCAGTTGCAATGGCAACCATCCTTTTGCTATTACATCCTGGAAAAGTAAAATACAGTTTATGCCACATATTTCATGGGCATGATATTTTGCACTTGGAGACTTCTACAAAATTTTTGAAAGAGACAGAATTCGCAATTAGAAATGGGATGAGAAAGAAGTGCCATCCCTATCATGACAAAACTTGATTTCCAACTTGGAGATGATATGTAGAGATATTTGTCTTAGAAAAAGGCCAAATATTCCTGAGTTATTGATTTTATCTTAATATATCTGTCAACTCCCAAAATAAAGGCACCATGGCCAGGTGTAACAGTAAGATATTCTACAGTTTGGTACATCCAAGATGAACACTGATTTATATCATTTCTGTTACCTAAACCCGAACTTGCAATCAACTTTAACATGCTTCTCCCTCCCCAATTTATAACTTCCCAATATCCCGAAGTGAGAAGATATTATTCAAAGATTATAATTAAGTTCATTTCAGTTATGATCTTTATCCAGCATAAATTGTCATGGCTCAAAGGCAGTTTTGTACAGAAGATATTGTATATTTCAAACATGTTTCTATTACTATTACATATCTTTGATGTTCTTATAAAAAAGGGAAAATATTGTAGAATGTTAAGAGATGCACATTATTTTGCTTGCAGGAAACATAAGTAAGACCTCAAAATTTTATGAACGACAATATTCCCTGGTGATGGGATTACAAAGTTTTTATTTTTTTTAGAATGCTAAATGATTTTGATTTAGAATGTATGTATTTAAAGGGTTAGTATAGTATTGGTTGAGGATTCAGTTTTTAACTTTTTGCGAGATACATAAAAACCACTTCATGAAATTTTAAAAAGCATACAACTAAATGATGAATTTTAAGTTTATTTGAAGAAAATAGGTTTTGAAATGGCTGACAAATCCAAAAACATAGTAAAACAAAGCAAGATGGGTCCCACCTTTTATTAGGATTATTTTGGATATCTCAGCTTATTCAAATCCGATTTTCTCGGAAGGAAGTGGTGTAGCGAATTCTCCAGATGCATGAACCTGTACGCAAGCTTTTTGCTCATGTGCCAGACCTCCCTTACCTAAATCTGTGGCATAACGAAATTCATATCAGATGTCATGGAGAAAAACAGTAAATGATGATCTCAAGTCAATAAGTCCAGAACAGGATTTTGAATGAGTCCAGAATCTTCCAAACTTTACTGGTGTTTCAGCCAGTGCAGTTGAGAATTGTTTGGGTCTAATGTGACACAGCTACAACATGTAGCTGTTGTATTTATGAGTCTCATCCAGGTTGTCTTCTTCTTATGATTCATACAAATTCTTTCTTTTGGATAGGACTTACCTATCAAATGGGCCTTAATTATACAAACAATGTGCATTACACAGGGCATTAGTAAGAACTACCCAACCGAGGGTAACTTTGGAACAGTCAAAAACACTAGGTGGAGCCAAATGTGTTTTGGACTGTTTCAAATGTTACCCAGGTTACATGATTTTAGTAGCACCTGACCAAGTAATGTGCATTGTTTTATAAAATGATAACATTTTTGCAGTAAAGTACATGACCTGATGCATTTCCATGTTTGTGTAGAATCTTCGTTTTAGCCACCTGGTATTACCCTATTGTGGCGACTGATTTTTGTTAGTATTAGATACAGATATACAGAATATTTTCCTTGAAGGTTTGTATGGTGGTGGAGATACAGTTTGTATGCACAGCCTTGTGGAAGAACCGTTACAGCCTTCTGCTGAAGCAAGCTCCCATGTCGAAATGAAATAAGTGAAGCAATTAATACTTAAAATACTAAAAACGTGTCATTTTAAAGCACAAAAAGTGTAAGCATTGTATTGAAATCAACACTCAATAAAACAGATTAATGCTGCAATCACAAGTGTTTACATGTTTTTATTTTGATAAATAACATGTCTATCTACAATGGTAACTGGTCCTAGTATTTTGACGAATTTGCACATTGAAACGCCTATTTTGGCAAATTTGCCAAATTCAAAGTTAGTATGGCAGAACTCCATAAATCGCAAATTCTTATTTGCATTAAAAGCACCCAAAATCCAATATCTGCTAATATATTTTCAAATGCTCATGCCCAAGTGATAGTTCAGCGAATCTGTAAGAAAATGCACTAGCTGTTGCACAGTCTAGCAAGGGCACTGATATCTGGATGTACGCAAATTCTGCTAAGCTTATGGCTTGAAGCTGGAAGTTTATGAACTTTGCGACAGCCAATTAACAAGTTACCAGTGATTCCAGTGAATAATTGATATTGAGTACCTATTGAGTTTTAGGCATACTAAATGAAGTTGATTAAACTTTAGCTCAAATCGGTCTACATTCTGGAAATTCAGTACTTGACATTTGAAAGTAATTTCCTCGGCTCAAAATTAGAAGTTGAATGAGTTTAATTGCAGTTCTTGATGAAAAAAAAAAAATTTCTGGTAAATTCATAAAAATATCATCAGGGTTCATAGATATGCTGTATTTCATCACTTATGCACAAGTCTATTGAAGGAGACAGACTTAATCAGAAGAAGAAGAAGAAGATATCAGCTGTTAAGTACTTTCATTTGACAGCAGCAAGATTTAGTGGTTTGGGGTATTTCTCCTTTAGAAGGGAAGAGGAAGCGTAAGCGTGAATTTGGCAAATAGCTGCTTGATTTTTGTGCTTTCGGCAAGAAGACTTATGTCACCTTTGCACACCGACTGTAAGATATGATAGCAGTGATTCATTTTGGATATTTTCATTGCCAAAGAGACGTATCGAGTTTTGTTATACTTCGATAATTATAAAACATATCAACAAATTCGGTGCTTGAAGTTGTACAATCCTTTGAGCAACTCATTTCAGATAAGGCAACGGAACTAAAGAATCGCAATAGCGTCCAATTATGCAGATTTGGCAAAATATAAAATTTCATCACAGTTAGCATAGGTGAGCTTTTAGAATGTGGTCATTTGGGGAAAAATTAGAATTTTTAATGCATACTGGTTAAGGACGCTGATGATAAGGTTAAAGGGAATCAACAAATCTCGAATTTGGCAAATTTTGAGTTGTATCCTTCGGAAAAATTTTTTCCACGTTCGTCATTCAGGATGAACAACTTAGGATATAACAGCACGACCGTTATTTCAGAAAAAGCAAATGAACCAATATGTCATAAATGGTTGGCCAAAATAACTCAAATGAGGTCTTGAAGTCTACAAATACACATATTCTGCAAATTCGTAAAAATACAAACAAACGGACACTTGATGTTGCACAATCTTACACCTAGTAGCCGTAATTTCCAGATATTTCCATTGCGATCCAATTCTAAAGCTCTCATCAAAAGAAAGCTGTAAGCTAGTATTTCATAAGATCATAATTCGACAAAAATGAAGAATCCGTTTCGTGAAATGTTACATATGTTGAACAGAAGTGAACTCAATGGGGTTGGAGGGCCAAATTCCACAAACGGTTACAGCTCGTTATTCCGAAGGTTCGTTATTCCGAAATTCTTTGGTGCGAAGGTTTGTTATTCCGAAGGTTCGTTATTCCGAAGATTCGTTATTCCGAAGGTTCGTTAATCCGAAAATATACTAGGTTAGTTATTCCGACGCTTCGTTAATCCGAAAATGAATTAAGGTCTGCTATTCCGAAGGTTCGTTAATCCGAAAACGAAATAAGGTACGTGAATCCGAAAATGTAATAGGGTTCATCATTCCGAAGGTTTGTTAATCCGAAAACGAAATAGGGTTCGTAATCTCGAAGGTTCGTTAATCCGAAAATGAAATAAGGTTCGTTATTCCGAAGGTTCGTTGATCCGAAAGTAAAAATAGGATCGTTATTCCGAAGGTTCGTTAATCCGAAAATGAAACAAGGCTCATTATTTCGAAGGTTCGTTGATCCGAAAAGGAAGTAAGGCTCGTTATTCCGAAGGTTCGTTAATCCGAAAATAGAATATGGCTCTTAATTCCGAACAAAGGTGTAAAATTCTTGTCGTGACAAAATATTGTGTTTTAATTAGAATACTGTCTTATGTGCTCGTTGACACCTGTGCGCATATGTGTGACTGTGTGTATTGAGGTCAAATACATAGAACCTTTGAAATTACTGTTTAAATGCCCATCTTAACCGCTTTCACCCCCATTATCATCGCCTTATAGCCATCGTTTCTCGGTAGTCTAAAATTCATCATAAACAATTCAGGAGAGGCACGCGCACTATATGAAAAGGGGATGCCAGCATACTCAAACTCTCTTTTGACACATAAACACATACGCGCGCGCACACACGCATTCACACACACACACACACACACATGTAAACAGGCAATCACAAACACATGCGATTCCATACAAACTTTTTTCAACGACGTAGAAATTTGTAATTTCATTTGTACATGTATACTAATGATGAAAGTAGAGATATTTTCAGCTGAGATAAGGCTCGCCCAGCTGCAGATTTCAACTGGTTTCAACTGATTTCAACTGGTTTTAACTAGTTTCAAATGGTCTCAACTGGTTTCAACTGTTCTTGACTAGTTTCAACTGGTTTTAACTCGTTTCAACTGGTTTCAACTTTTTTTGAACTGGTCTCAACTGGTCTCAACTGGTATGGACTAGTTTCAACTGATCTCAAGTTATTTCAACTGGTCTCAACTGGTTTCAACTGGTTTGATCTGTTCTCAACTGGTTTTAACTGGTTTGAACTGGTTTGAACTGGTCTCAACTGGTTTTAGCTGGTTTCAACTGCTTTGAACTGGTCTCAACTGGTTTTAACTGGTTCAATGGTTCTCAACTGGGTTCAACTAGTCTCAACTGGTTTTGACTGGTTTCAAGTACGTAGTTTCAACTGATCTCAAGTGGTTTCATTTGGTTTCAACTGGTTTTAACTGGTTTCAACTTGTTTGAAATATCTCAGCTGGTTTTAACAGGTTTTCACTGGTTTTCAACTGGTCTCTGTTTTAAACTAATTTCAACTGGTTTTAAGTAGTTTTAAGTTTTTTCAACTGGTTTCAACTGGTTTTAACTAGTTTCAAGTAGTTTTAACAGGTTTCGACTGATCTAAACTGGTTTCAACTGATTTTGACTGGTTTCAACTGGTTTTAACTGATTTTAACTAGTTTTCACTGGTCTCATCTGGTTTCAACTGTTCTCGATTTTTTCAACTGGTTTCAACTGTTCTAGACTGATTTCAACTGTTCTCGACTGTTTTCAACGGGTTTCAACTGATATCAACTGGTTTCAACTGATTTCAACTGTTCTCGACTGATTTCAACTGTTCTTGACTGTTTTCAACGGGTTTCAACTGATCTCAACTGGTTTCAACTGATTTTGACCGGTTTCAACTGGTTTTTAACTGGTTTTAACTAGTTTCAAGTGGTCTCAACTGGTTTCAACTAGTTTCAACTGTTTCAACTGATTTTAACTGGTTTTAACTAGTTTCAACTGGTCGCAACTGGTTTCAACTGGTTTCATCTTGTTTGAACTGGTTTAAACTGGTCTCAACTAGTTTTAACTGGTTTCAACTTCTTTCCTTGATATTCATCTTTCCATTCATCCAGGTTTGATTCATCTTTTTTTTTCAATTTGCATTTCTTTATAGTAATTGCTTTCATCATTTCTTTTCAAACTTATCCATCTCTCCCTTGCTTTCCTTTATAATACAAGTTTCTCTTCTTCCCTTCCATTGTCTTTTATTGAACGCTCTATTTTGTAAACCTTTTGTTTCTGTGGGTTGAACTTTTTGAATACTTGAGATCAGTTGAAACTAGTTGACACCAGTTGAACCCAGTTAAAACTAGTTTTAATTAGATGAAACCAGTTAAAACCAGTTGAGATCAGTTCAATTCAGTTGAAACCAGATGAAACCAGTTAAAACCAGTTGAGACTAGTTCAAACCAGTTGAAACCAGTTGAGAAATTAGTGTGTGTAATGAGTCTCGGCATTATAACGGTGATGAAATCAAATTAGTCCACACTGAAAGTTTCATTGAATTCCCAGTAAATTGGGTATTTGGCAGTAACAACGCAAAGTAAAGAAACATCGGGCAGTATATTCGATGTGTTGTACAAGGAGAGAAAATTCCTTATATTTGTTATGTCGATTTCGTCGATTTTTGTTACTCGCTAGAAATCCGAGGAAGGTTCGACAAAATAAAGAATCTGTTATTGGTTAAATCGTACCATTACATTGCAAACGGGTGGGAGTTCGTTTACAACGTAAAACCGTCAAATTTGCATGCAAGGTAAACGAAATCATTGGTTTTCAAGAAACAGTATGTTATGAGACCAAGTCACTGATAAATGATCAATTTAGGATGCTTGATAGTCTAATCATTTGAAGTTTGAAACAAGTACCAAAGTATTTGAAGGTAGCAGAAGCAATGAAATGTCTTTTTCTTCTTAATCTTTAATCGCTTGTCTTTGCGTCATTACTACTAATGACGCAATGTATTGAAAATGATTTGTAACAAACCCGTCAATTTTGTCAATCTGATTCCAAAGCTATTTTGTTCAAAAGAAACAAAAACTTTCATTTCTTGGTATGGCGGAAATCAGAAATTAGAAAAAAAAACTTAAGAAACTTCAGGAACTTCAAGAAAGAGTATGTTATGAAATCAAGTGACTGATAAATGAATGACCAATTTAAGATGCTTGATAGTCTAATTAATTGCAGTTTGAAACGAGTACCAAACTACTTGAGAGTAGAAGAATGAATAAAATGTCTTTTTTTTCTTGTTGATCTTTAGTCGCGTGTGCTATGGTGTCTTATCTTTGCGTCATTACTACTAATGACGCAATGTATTGAAAATGATTTGTAACACACTCTCAATTTTGTCAATCTGATTGCAAAGCTATATTGTTCAAAAGAAACAAAAACTTTCATTTCTTGTTATGTCGGAAATCAGAAATTTAAAAAAAAAAACTTAAGAAACTTTAGGAACTTCAAGAAAGAGTATGTTATAAAATCAAGTGACTGATAAATGACCAATTTAAGATGCTTGATAGTCTAATTAATTGCAGTTTGAGACGAGTACCAAACTACTTGAGAGTAGAAGAATCAATAAAATGTCTTTTTTTCTTGTTGATCTTTAATCGCGTGTGCTATGGTGTCTTATCTTTGCGTCATTACTTCTAATGACGCAATGTATTGAAAATGATTTGCAACACACCCTCAATTTTGTCAATCTGATTACAAAGCTATTTTGTTCAAAAGAAAGAAAAACTTTCATTTCTTGCTATGGCGTAAATCAGAAATTTAAAAAAAACCTTAAGAAACTTGAGGAACTTCAAGAAAGAGTATGTTATGAAATCAAGTGACTGATAAATGACCAATTTAAGATGCTTGATAGTCTAATTAATTGCAGTTTGAAACGAGTACCAAACTACTTGAGAGTAGAAGAATGAATAAAATGTCTTTTTTTCTTGTTGATCTTTAATCGCGTGTGCTATGGTGTCTTATCTTTGCGTCATTACTACTAATGACGCAATGTATTGACAATGATTTGTAACACATCCTCGATTTTGTCAATCTGATTGCAAAGCTATATTGTTCAAAAGAAACAAAAACTTTCATTTCTTGTTATGGCGGAAATCAGAAATAAAAAAACAACTTAAGATACTTCAGGAACTTCAAGAAAGAGTATGTTATGAAATCAAGTGACTGATAAATGACCAATTTAAGATGCTTGATAGTCGAATTAATTGCAGTTTGAAACGAGTACCAAACTACTTGAGAGTAGAAGAATGAATAAAATGTCTTTTTTTCTTGTTGATCTTTAATCGCGTGTGCTATGGTGTCTTATCTTTGCGTCATTACTACTAATGACGCAATGTATTGCAAATGATTTGTAACACACCCTCAATTTTGTCAATCTGATTGCATAGCTATTTTGTTCAAAAGAAACAAAACTTTCATTTGTTATTATGACGGAATTCAGAAATTTAAAAGAAACTTGAATTTCAAAAAAAAGAATATATTATGAAATCAAGTGACTGACATATGAGCAATCTAAGATGCTTGAGTGTCTAATTACTTCCAATTTGAAACAAGTACCAAAGTATTTGAAAATAGCAGAATGAATAAAATGTCTTTTTTCTTCTTGATCTTTAATCGCGTGTGCTATGGTTTCTTATCTTTGCGTCATTACTGAAAATGACGCAATGTATTGAAAATGATTTGTAACAATCCCGTCAATTTTGTCAATCTGAATTCAAAGCTATTTTGTCCGTTTACAACGTAACACTCATATTTTTGTGCAAGCTAAACGAAGTCATTGGTTTTCAAGAAACAGTATGTAATGAGACCAAGTGAGTAAGAAGTGACCAATTTAGGATGCTTGATAGTCTAATCATTTGCAGTTTGAAACAAGTACCAAAGCAAAGTATTTCAAAGTAGCAGAAGGAATGAAATGTCTTTTTTTTTTCTTTAATCGCGTGTGCTATGGTTTCTTATCTTTGCGTCATTACTACTAATGACCGAATGTATTGAAAATAATTTGTAACAAACCCGTCAATTTTGTCAATGTGATTACAAAACTATTTTGTTCGTTATTGGGGAAATCGTACATTACATTGCAAACGGGTTTGAAACCGTTTACAAGGTACAACCGTCAAATTTTCGCGGAAGATAAACGAAATCATTGGTTTTCAAGAAACAGTATGTTATGAAACCAAGTGACTGATAAATGATTAACTTAAGATGCTTGATAGTCTAATCATTTGCAGTTTGAAACAAGTGCCAAACTATCTGAAAGTAGCAGAAGGAATGAAATATCTGTTTTCTTCTTGATCTTTAATCTGGTGTGCTATGGGTTCTTATCTTTGCGTCATTACTACTAATGACGCAATGTATTGAAAATGATTTGTAACAAACCCGTCAATTTTGTAAATCTGATTACAAAGCTATTTTTATTGGGGAAATCGTACATTACATTGCAATCGGGTTTGAATTCGTTTACAACGTAAAAGCGTCAAATTTTCGTGCAAGGCAACCGAAATCACTAGTTTTCAAGAAACAGTATGTTATGAAACCAAGTGACTGATAAATGACCAATTTAGGTTGCTTGATAGTCTAATCATTTGCAGTTTGAAACAAGTAAAAAAGTATTTGAAAGTAGCAGAAGGAATGAAATATTTTTTTTTCTTCTTAAGCTTTAATCGCGTGTGCTATGGTTTCTTATCTTTGCGACTAATGTATGACGCAATGTATTGAAAATGATTTGTAATAATCCCGTCAATTTGTCAATCTGATTACAAAGCTATTTTGTTCAAAAGAAATAAAACTTTCATTTCTTATTATGCCGGAATTCAGAAGTTTAACAGAAACGTTAAGAAACTTCAGGAACTTCATGAAAGAATATGTTATGAAATCAAGTGACTGATAAATTACCAATTTAAGATGCTTGATAGTCTTGTTACTTGCAGTTTGAAACAAGTACCAAAGTATTTGAAGGTAGCAGAATGAATAAAATGTCTTTTTTCTTCTTCATCTTTAATCGCGTGTGCTATGGGTTCTTATCTTTGCATCATTAATACTAATGACGCAAAGTAGGCCTATAGTAGATTAAATATGTAAGAATATGTAATTTGAAACAAGTACCAAAGTATTTGAAAATAGCAGAATGAATAAAATGTCTTTTTTCTTCTTGATCTTTAATCGCGTGTGCTATGGTTTCTTATCTTTGCGTCATTACTGAAAATGACGCAATGTATTGAAAATGATTTGTAACAATCCCGTCAATTTTGTCAATCTGAATTCAAAGCTCAACGTAACACTCATATTTTTGTGCAAGCTAAACGAAGTCATTGGTTTTAAAGAAACAGTATGTAATGAGACCAAGTGAGTAAGAAGTGACCAATTTAGGATGCTTGATAGTCTAATCATTTGCAGTTTGAAACAAGTACCAAAGCAAAGTATTTCAAAGTAGCAGAAGGAATGAAATGTCTTTTTTTTTCCTGATCTTTAATCGCGTGTGCTATGGTTTCTTATCTTTGCGTCATTACTACTAATGACCGAATGTATTGAAAATAATTTGTAACAAACCCGTCAATTTTGTCAATGTGATTACAAAACTATTTTGTTCGTTATTGGGGAAATCGTACATTACATTGCAAACGGGTTTGAAACCGTTTACAAGGTACAACCGTCAAATTTTCGCGCAAGATAAACGAAATCATTGGTTTTCAAGAAACAGTATGTTATGAAACCAAGTGACTGATAAATGATTAATTTAAGATGCTTGATAGTCTAATCATTTGCAGTTTGAAACAAGTGCCAAACTATCTGAAAGTAGCAGAAGGAATGAAATATCTATTTTCTTCTTGATCTTTAATCTCGTGTGCTATGGGTTCTTATCTTTGCGTCATTACTACTAATGACGCAATGTATTGAAAATGATTTGTAACAAACCCGTCAATTTTGTAAATCTGATTACAAAGCTATTTTTATTGGGGAAATCGTACATTACATTGCAATCGGGTTTGAATTCGTTTACAACGTAAAAGCGTCAAATTTTCGTGCAAGGCAACCGAAATCACTAGTTTTCAAGAAACAGTATGTTATGAAACCAAGTGACTGATAAATGACCAATTTAGGTTGCTTGATAGTCTAATCATTTGCAGTTTGAAACAAGTAAAAAAGTATTTGAAAGTAGCAGAAGGAATGAAATATTTGTTTTCTTCTTAAGCTTTAATCGCGTGTGCTATGGTTTCTTATCTTTGCGACTAATGTATGACGCAATGTATTGAAAATGATTTGTAATAATCCCGTCAATTTGTCAATCTGATTACAAAGCTATTTTGTTCAAAAGAAATAAAACTTTCATTTCTTATTATGCCGGAATTCAGAAGTTTAACAGAAACGTTAAGAAACTTCAGGAACTTCATGAAAGAATATGTTATGAAATCAAGTGACTGATAAATTACCAATTTAAGATGCTTGATAGTCTTGTTACTTGCAGTTTGAAACAAGTACCAAAGTATTTGAAGGTAGCAGAATGAATAAAATGTCTTTTTTCTTCTTCATCTTTAATCGCGTGTGCTATGGGTTCTTATCTTTGCATCATTAATACTAATGACGCAAAGTAGGCCTATAGTAGATTAAATATGTAAGAATATGTAATTTGAAACAAGTACCAAAGTATTTGAAAATAGCAGAATGAATAAAATGTCTTTTTTCTTCTTGATCTTTAATCGCGTGTGCTATGGTTTCTTATCTTTGCGTCATTACTGAAAATGACGCAATGTATTGAAAATGATTTGTAACAATCCCGTCAATTTTGTCAATCTGAATTCAAAGCTCAACGTAACACTCATATTTTTGTGCAAGCTAAACGAAGTCATTGGTTTTAAAGAAACAGTATGTAATGAGACCAAGTGAGTAAGAAGTGACCAATTTAGGATGCTTGATAGTCTAATCATTTGCAGTTTGAAACAAGTACCAAAGCAAAGTATTTCAAAGTAGCAGAAGGAATGAAATGTCTTTTTTTTTCCTGATCTTTAATCGCGTGTGCTATGGTTTCTTATCTTTGCGTCATTACTACTAATGACCGAATGTATTGAAAATAATTTGTAACAAACCCGTCAATTTTGTCAATGTGATTACAAAACTATTTTGTTCGTTATTGGGGAAATCGTACATTACATTGCAAACGGGTTTGAAACCGTTTACAAGGTACAACCGTCAAATTTTCGCGCAAGATAAACGAAATCATTGGTTTTCAAGAAACAGTATGTTATGAAACCAAGTGACTGATAAATGATTAATTTAAGATGCTTGATAGTCTAATCATTTGCAGTTTGAAACAAGTGCCAAACTATCTGAAAGTAGCAGAAGGAATGAAATATCTATTTTCTTCTTGATCTTTAATCTCGTGTGCTATGGGTTCTTATCTTTGCGTCATTACTACTAATGACGCAATGTATTGAAAATGATTTGTAACAAACCCGTCAATTTTGTAAATCTGATTACAAAGCTATTTTTATTGGGGAAATCGTACATTACATTGCAATCGGGTTTGAATTCGTTTACAACGTAAAAGCGTCAAATTTTCGTGCAAGGCAACCGAAATCACTAGTTTTCAAGAAACAGTATGTTATGAAACCAAGTGACTGATAAATGACCAATTTAGGTTGCTTGATAGTCTAATCATTTGCAGTTTGAAACAAGTAAAAAAGTATTTGAAAGTAGCAGAAGGAATGAAATATTTGTTTTCTTCTTAAGCTTTAATCGCGTGTGCTATGGTTTCTTATCTTTGCGACTAATGTATGACGCAATGTATTGAAAATGATTTGTAATAATCCCGTCAATTTGTCAATCTGATTACAAAGCTATTTTGTTCAAAAGAAATAAAACTTTCATTTCTTATTATGCCGGAATTCAGAAGTTTAACAGAAACGTTAAGAAACTTCAGGAACTTCATGAAAGAATATGTTATGAAATCAAGTGACTGATAAATTACCAATTTAAGATGCTTGATAGTCTTGTTACTTGCAGTTTGAAACAAGTACCAAAGTATTTGAAGGTAGCAGAATGAATAAAATGTCTTTTTTCTTCTTCATCTTTAATCGCGTGTGCTATGGGTTCTTATCTTTGCATCATTAATACTAATGACGCAAAGTAGGCCTATAGTAGATTAAATATGTAAGAATATGTAATTTGAAACAAGTACCAAAGTA
The DNA here is from genome assembly GCF_040938485.1 of Diadema antillarum. Lineage (NCBI taxonomy): Eukaryota > Metazoa > Echinodermata > Echinoidea > Diadematoida > Diadematidae > Diadema > Diadema antillarum. Next base: position 541,776 of record NW_027271963.1, on the reverse strand, counting down.
TTTGAAAATAGCAGAATGAATAAAATGTCTTTTTTCTTCTTGATCTTTAATCGCGTGTGCTATGGTTTCTTATCTTTGCGTCATTACTGAAAATGACGCAATGTATTGAAAATGATTTGTAACAATCCCGTCAATTTTGTCAATCTGAATTCAAAGCTCAACGTAACACTCATATTTTTGTGCAAGCTAAACGAAGTCATTGGTTTTAAAGAAACAGTATGTAATGAGACCAAGTGAGTAAGAAGTGACCAATTTAGGATGCTTGATAGTCTAATCATTTGCAGTTTGAAACAAGTACCAAAGCAAAGTATTTCAAAGTAGCAGAAGGAATGAAATGTCTTTTTTTTTCCTGATCTTTAATCGCGTGTGCTATGGTTTCTTATCTTTGCGTCATTACTACTAATGACCGAATGTATTGAAAATAATTTGTAACAAACCCGTCAATTTTGCCAATGTGATTACAAAACTATTTTGTTCGTTATTGGGGAAATCGTACATTACATTGCAAACGGGTTTGAAACCGTTTACAAGGTACAACCGTCAAATTTTCGCGCAAGATAAACGAAATCATTGGTTTTCAAGAAACAGTATGTTATGAAACCAAGTGACTGATAAATGATTAATCTAAGATGCTTGATAGTCTAATCATTTGCAGTTTGAAACAAGTGCCAAACTATCTGAAAGTAGCAGAAGGAATGAAATATCTGTTTTCTTCTTGATCTTTAATCTGGTGTGCTATGGGTTCTTATCTTTGCGTCATTACTACTAATGACGCAATGTATTGAAAATGATTTGTAACAAACCCGTCAATTTTGTAAATCTGATTACAAAGCTATTTTTATTGGGGAAATCGTACATTACATTGCAATCGGGTTTGAATTCGTTTACAACGTAAAAGCGTCAAATTTTCGTGCAAGGCAACCGAAATCACTGGTTTTCAAGAAACAGTATGTTATGAAACCAAGTGACTGATAAATGACCAATTTAGGTTGCTTGATAGTCTAATCATTTGCAGTTTGAAACAAGTAAAAAAGTATTTGAAAGTAGCAGAAGGAATGAAATATTTTTTTTCTTCTTAAGCTTTAATCGCGTGTGCTATGGTTTCTTATCTTTGCGACTAATGTATGACGCAATGTATTGAAAATGATTTGTAATAATCCCGTCAATTTGTCAATCTGATTACAAAGCTATTTTGTTCAAAAGAAATAAAACTTTCATTTCTTATTATGCCGGAATTCAGAAGTTTAACAGAAACGTTAAGAAACTTCAGGAACTTCATGAAAGAATATGTTATGAAATCAAGTGACCGATAAATTACCAATTTAAGATGCTTGATAGTCTTATTACTTGCAGTTTGAAACAAGTACCAAAGTATTTGAAGGTAGCAGAATGAATAAAATGTCTTTTTTCTTCTTCATCTTTAATCGCGTGTGCTATGGGTTCTTATCTTTGCGTCATTAATACTAATGACGCAAAGTAGGCCTATAGTAGATTAAATATGTAAGAATATGTGAAAACATACCGCGAATTTTGTGAATTGGGTACAAAGCTCTATTTTCTTTGTTGAAAGGAAAAAAAAATATTATTTTGAGACATTGAAACGGCCTGGGCCACACTGGGGTCGGTATAAATATGTAGCTTAGGAGGTTAGCAACCTCATCTGACCACTCACATAGTGGCCCAGGCCTTAGGGGCCTGACATTTAAAGTGGGGGTGGGGTAAGCAATTTCAGCTGGTTTCAACTGGTCTCTGTTTGTAACTGATTTCAACTGGTTTCAAGTAGTTTTAACTTGTTTCAACTGGTTTCAACTGGTTTAACTGGTTTCAACTGGTTTTGACTAGTTTCAAATGGTCTAAACTGGTTTCAACTGTTCTTGACTAGTTTCAACTGGTTTTAACTCGTTTCAACTGGTTTCAACTTTTTTTTGAACTGGCCTCAACTGGTCTCAACTGGTATGGACTAGTTTCAACTGATCTCAAGTTATTTCAACTGGTCTCAACTGGTTTCAACTGATCTCAAGTTATTTCAACTGGTCTCAACTGGTTTCAACTGGTTTGATCTGTTCTCAACTGGTTTTAACTCGTTTGAACTGGTTTGAACTGGTCTCAACTGGTTTTAGCTGGTTTCAACTGCTTTGAACTGGTCTCAACTGGTTTTAACTGGTTCAATGGTTCTCAACTGGGTTCAACTAGTCTCAACTGGTTTTGACTGGTTTCAAGTACGTAGTTTCAACTGATCTCAAGTGGTTTCATTTGGTTTCAACTGGTTTTAACTGGTTTCAACTTGTTTGAAATATCTCAGCTGGTTTTAACAGGTTTTCACTGGTTTTCAACTGGTCTCTGTTTTTAACTAATTTCAACTGGTTTTAAGTAGTTTTAAGTTTTTTCAACTGGTTTCAACTGGTTTTAACTAGTTTCAAGTAGTTTTAACAGGTTTCGACTGATCTAAACTGGTTTCAACTGATTTTGACTGGTTTCAACTGATTTTGACTGGTTTCAACTGGTTTTAACTGATTTTAACTAGTTTTCACTGGTCTCATCTGGTTTCAACTGTTCTCGATTTTTTCAACTGGTTTCAACTGTTCTAGACTGATTTCAACTGTTCTCAACTGTCCTTCTCAAAAGTTCTTTCTATCCATGCCTTAACATCATCAATACATAATTCTAATCGTTTTACAGCTTCAGAGAGTTCAGTCCTGGTTGGTGAAAAAGATAAAAATATATTTATATCATCTGCATAACAGTGATACTGAATGTCGTGTCTTTCAAACATGTGTCTAATCCTTGAAAGATATAGTGAGAATAGAAGTGGTCCACCTACAGACCCTTGCGGGACACCGAAAGTAAGTGCAGCCGGATCAGAGTTACTGTCATTGATCTTAACATATTGTGAACGGCTGGTAAGGTAAGATTGACACCACTCTAATGCAAGTCCTGTGACACCAACAGATCTGAGAGTCTGGGTGAGAATGGAATGGTCGACAGTATAAAAAGCTGCCACCATATCAAGTACAACAACTGCAGCGATATTCCCAGCATCCGTCTGTCTCAAACATTGATCAGTTAGGTCAGTGATAAGTAATGTCTCTACACTATGATCAGGGGAGATACGCTAATTGGTGGCTATCAAAAAAATCATTCTCCTGCAAGTAGTCTCGTAGGCGTGAAAAGGAAACACGTTCCATAACTTTGCTAACAAATGGCAGGTTTGAAATTGATCGATAATTGTTTAACATGTTCTTATCTAAATGAGGTCTTTTGAGGGTTGGAAATATGACCGCTGTTTTCAATTCATTTGGCACAACACCTGCTGCAAAACTGCCATTTATTATGCTCGTAGTGGCAGGGGCAGTCACTGATACACATTTTTAAAATCAAATCCGTACAAAAAGGGTCTAATTCACATAAAATGACTTATTTGGAGACTTCACTATCATATTCTTAACCTCAGTTACAGAGGTTGGATTTAGTGAGTCTAATTTTGAAGTAGTTGCAACTTCAGCTTCACTTTTAACCACACGGACACATGGTAAGGATAAGCGTATATTCGCTATCTTATCTATGAAAAACCAATTAAACTGGTTAGCTAATTCTTTGTCAGAATCAAGCTCAGGTAGAGGGGATTTCTGTTTTTATGTCAAGAAGCTTGTTTACAACCTGAAAGAGTTTCTTTGTGACTTTTCCACAGTCATTAACTTGTTTAGAGTGATATTCAGTTTTCGCTTTCCTGAGTAGTGAACGGACATACTGACGTTGTTTACAATACAACTGCCTATCAATCTCTAACAACGATTTCCTCCATTTTCTTTCTAATTTCCTTCGACGCAGTTTCGCATTAGCAATTTTTTCATTAAACCAAGTGTAAAAAAAAAAATTATCCTGCTGGCATTCCATGAACATGAGGTCAAGTATTGCCCTTGACCTTTGACCCCTGACCTTTGACCTCATGAACCCTAAATTCTCTAGATAATCACTGCCAGTCAGTACATGTATATGTACTATGTTCCATGAAGATACCTTGAACAATTCCCAAGGTACAGACAAAAAGGTGAAGTTTTACTGTTTTTACTTGACCTTTGACATTTGACCTCATGGCCCAAACTTTCACCGGAGAATCCTAATTGGGTAATACATGTATACACTAAGTTTCAAGAAAGTATCTTCAGGCATTGCATACATATGGTTGAAATAGTGAAATTCTATGTATTTGACCTTGAATTTTTGACCTTTGACCTTGAGCATGTGCATCCAAAAGTTGATAGGCACAACTTCACCCCCTAATACACATACATGCAAAGTTTCATTAGGATACCTTAAAAGGTTTTGATAGTTACGCTGTCCACAAAATTCATAACGGACGGACGGAATGACGGACGGACGGAATGACGGACGGACGGACAACCCGAAAACATAATGCCTCCGACACCACATCGTGGCGGAGGCATGAAAATGTCTCCGGGAGACTGTCTAATGGATTTGAGCCATCTAGTCCGAAGGACAAATTCGTAATAAAAACGAATGAGTTTCACCCAACTCTATTCAAAGTAATGTATCATCGTTATGCACAAGCAAGGCAAATGAAATCCATCAAATCCATTTCGTCACGTTTGCAGGATTTTCCGTTAACTTTTATAGTAATCTAGTTTATGTATTTAAGAGCTCAAATGGAAAGCACATATGTCTGAGAGAAAACGTCTTTACTGCCTTCCCTTGTCACCTTTTGTGTACTGTCTCTGTGCTTCAGGAATCAAATCAAAAGCGCGTGTCCATTAAAAAAGAATGATAAAGCAGACTGAAAAGCTTTTTTGGTCACTTTTTGTATACACCTAATTTTTTCAAGCATCTGATTGAAAGCGCATGTCTTTTATGAAAAACTTCTTAGTTATAGCACATTGAGAAGTATTCACATTTCAGTAAAGCATCATAACGATATTTGAGCGTGCTGGTGGCTAAATCGAATTCGGCATCATTCTATTTTTTTTTGTCACCCTTTACATACCACTCCGTGATGAGTTTTAGAATTCGTATCTGGTAGAGCACTTTACGGAGTAAATTGTTAAATGCTTGTGCTTTATTGAAGGAATCGTTTTATTCTTTGCGTCATTACTGTAAATGACGGAAGCGAAAATTAAACAAAATATTATTCATTTGTGTATACTTCTTTTATTATTTGATTTATTCAATTTGGTAAAATTCCTTTTCACTTATCCTTTACTTACAACTGACTGATGTATTTGCATAATAAGCAACATGCCTTTCGAAAGTAGTAAAATGATCTAAGGTTCTTTTCAAACATGTTGCTGGCTCAATCGATTTCGTCACTTACAGTCCGAATAAGTCATATACTCTCAAAGTCCTTTATCAAAAACTTTGTATTGAAGAGAAATATAATTTAGAGAAGTGTGTTAAAAATACTTGAGACAGTTATAACTATGGGATGACGAAGAAAAGGTTACGATTGCGACGAAATCTATATCGTCATATTACTTCGTTTTTTAGTTGAAATGCTTGTCAATGTGTCATCCGAACTAAGATCTCTACCAAAGACATGTGCTTTGCATTCGATTCCTTATATACATGAGGCAGTGTAACATAAATCGTGACAACGAAAAGGGGCAAGGGTGACGAAATCGATTTAGCCCACAATTAGCTGTGCTTATGAATCACGCTGAAATACCACTTAACGGATAGATTTATCATGTGTAAAACATGACATTGATATGTCACTTTTGTTACAGTTAGGAGTTTCTCAATGTGTTTTATAAAGAATTTCCTTCAACTGACGAGTGATTTGAATTAGAGGGCTCCAATGAATCAAACTGCTGTAAATTGAGGGTGAAGAACTAAACAGGCAACAATTGTGAAGAAATCCTTTTGCCCAACAAAATATGCGTAGTTATTACATCAAAATTGAACACCACTTTACTAAGAACTGTTTTGCTTCTCAATGTTAGATATCAAGAACTTCCTATTTTGAGAGCATTGATCACACTGAAATTACCACTTATAGAAAAAAATAAAAGGCGGCAAGGGTGACGAAATCGATTTAAGCCCACGATTTGCTTCGTTTATACATGACATTGATATGCCACTTTTGTTACAGTTTGGAGTTTCTCAATATCTTTTAGGAAATATTGTCTTCAAGTGACAAGTGATTTGAATTAGAGGGTTCAAATGCATGAAACTGCTGTAAATTGAGGGTGAAAACTAAAAGGGCAAATACAATGCGAAGAAATCTACTCTACAAATATGCGTAGATATTACATCAAATTGTGCATCACTTTATGAAACTAGAAAAGCACTCTGAGAGCGCAGACCTCCGCCAAGCATGAAGCTTTTTTCCACCACTGATACTGATCTTGTTCTTCCATAGAGATATCATATGTACACACAACATCGGTGCTAAAAGTCGCCAGATTTCCAAAAATAGAATCCTTTGTTACGGCGCGCCTCGCCCCAGCAGAAACTAGAGCACGCACTTTAGTGCGCGCAGGCAAACCTCAAATACGCGCAGCCTGAACTCCCAAGATCATTCATTGACCCTACCTTCCAAAACATAAAAAAATCTTTCATAAATTCCCCCAAAATTCTCGGATCATTACCAAAAGTTAATCGTTTGTTACTTGTGTCATTCTCAACCTTTCCTGCAAGTTTCATCCCAATCCGTTGACTACTTTTTGAGTTATTCTGCACACGGACAAACTAACTAACTAACGAACGAACGAACGAACGAACGAACGAACACACAAACCAACGGTAACGAAAACATAACCTCCTCCCTTGGCGGAGGTAATAAACAGAATGAGATGAGTGCAACTAGAACTAAAGTGGTAAATCATCGTCATGGTTGTCGTCTGTTTATTTCGTTGCCCTTTATGAAGAGACGTCTGTTGCGGCACAAATTGTCGCCCTCCTTCGGAGCACTTTTTTTTTCTTTTTTTTTTTAGGGGGGTGGGATGGTAATATCATTCTTGACATAGTCATTAAAATACCAACACATAACTGACATGGCTACATCCATGCAAACATGCCATGTAAAAAGTCACGGTGAGGTTTCAAGGAAGTGTGTATGTGCGCGCGCACATGATAATTGAGTGTCTGTTCGTGAGTGTGTGTGTGTGAGTGTTATAGCATATTATAGAAGAATGTGTGTGAAATTTTATAAAGAGATTTTAGAAGCGTGTTAAGATTTGGGAAGTTTGAGGAATTTAGAGGATGGAAATACGAATCAAATAGTATTTAATAACAGATTTTTTTTTATTTAAAGTTAAAATGATATATAATGAAAAGCATGTTAGAAAAAAAAACATTTATAGATTATTTAATTATCTTGATGGAAAAGGTATACGGCCGATTACTTATTTTCTAAAAGCAGGGTTATGCAGTGAGGAAATTGAATATGTTTGGAGGATTTGTGATGTGATTTTGAAAAGTGGACGGTTTAGTTTTTCGTGGGTTAGTACCGAACCTTTTCAGGTTAAAGGGATGGTACAGTATTGGTGGAGATGAGAATTGGGCTTTTAACTTTTTGCGAGATACCAAGAAAACACTTATGATATAGTACAGAGCATACCATTTTAAGAGGAATTCAAAGTTTATTTGATGAAAATCGGGTTTGGAATGACTGAAACATCCAAAAACAGAGTAAAACAAAGCGATCGTAATAAAGTGTGGGTCCCACACTTTACTAAAATCGCCCTTTTTTTGGATATCTCAGCCATTTCAAAACCAATTTTCATCAAACAAACATTGAGTTCCTCATAGAATTACATGTTCTTTCATATTTCATAAGAGGTTTCTCATTATCTCACCAAAAATTGTTAGAAACCTGAAATTAGGTCTCATCCAAAACTATACGATCCCTTTAATAATATATCTTTAAAATTATATGGAAAAGTAATTAGGATTGGTGATATACCTTCGAGAAATATTTACAAACATTTTTTAATTGATTTACAGCAGTTATATATATTGGAAGTACGAGATCGACGGAGTACTTTCGCCTTTTCACCAAAAGTAACCCAAGATATTTTTCTCCGACCCAGAGTCACAACTCTTATCCCAAAGCTTAGGGAATTTCAGTTTAAACTTCTTCATGGTGCCCTTTACACAAAAGTTAATCTCTTGAGATTTGGGTTTGTTGCGGATGATCTTTGTTCTTTCTACAGTAAAAGCACTGAGACATATTCACATTTATTTTGGGAGTGTATTAAAGTGGAGAAATTCTGGCAAATTATTATTCAGAATTTGAATTTAGAATGACAATGACAATGACAATGGCAACGTTTTTTATTTTGCCATGTCACTCAAATATAGAGTATTGGGGGAAAATCAAATCATGGCACAGAGTGATAACACGAAAACGAAGAAAAATACAATTTGTAACTACTATTTACATTATTTACAAATCAACAGCAAAGCACAGTAGATAATATACATTTGATATAATTGGCGAAATTCTTGAACGAAATGCGTTTGATAAACTATATACATTATTTACAATCAGCAGTAAAAACAACAATAGAAAAGATGCATGTATGTATGAATGAAAATCTTGACTGAGTATGTATGATGTATGTGGTTAATTACGGTATTTTTGTGTTATTGTATTGATTGATTGTTTTGAGCTTTGTAATTGATTATGTATTGCATGTTTTCTGCCAAATGAAATAATAATAATAATAATAACATCAATCAATCAGTTTCAGATTTTTGCTTCTACACAAAAGATCATTTGTTTGAAATAAATATCCAATATTATTAATTATTCTTAAAGCACGTTTTTGAAGAAGAAAAAGGGTATCAAGCAAAAACTGAAATGAGTTGCCCCAATTGCTATCATTTTAGCAAAAAAATAAATATTGGAACAGTAACAATGGAGGTGAGGTGATAACAAATCTGACGTACCCCTAAATTGACTTGACCTACCCCCTTTCCTCTATTGTATCATACCTACCACCAACATCGCACCAGATAAATTTGTAGTCACTGTCCACTATAGCCAACAAGATTATACTAAAAAGCCCTTGTAGGTGCAGCATAGCGAGCCGGACAGAGGAGGCTTTCTGATGGCCACATGCTTGCCATCAATAGCTGCCACACAGTGGGGAAAATTCCACCGCTTGTAGAATCCACCTCCAGCAAGTTGTTTCCATCCATCAGGGGTTGAAGGGGCTGTCATGACTTCATTTGCATACTCGTCACATATGGCCTGACACACTTCCCTGGCCACTACAGATAGGGCGTTTTCAGGCACCCTCCACCCATACTGCATGTCGGAGTACTTGGTGCCAGACACAAGATGACGGAGAGTAGCTGCCAACTTGAGACCTTCTTCCAGCGGCTCCCTGTATCAGGTGTACTGCCTCCTGATTCTTCCTCTGACCCTCTCCAGGATTTCATCGTAGAGTTCAGGGGGCATGCAGAGAAATTTCTTGAAAGTCGAAGGGTCTTCTCTTCGGAGCTCAACCAACAGCTGGTCGTAGATTCCAAAAGCCCTTCTTCTGGCAGGGTTCAGCCACGTCCTTCTCCAGATACGACGTCGTCTGAAGCCTCGTCTCCATCTGAAGCGGCCTCTGATGAACTGGTGTAGGTTCAGCTGCTGATGTATAATATCATTCTGAGCCATTGCCAGTAAATACTGGACTCTGAGGCGGGCTGCATCTTCCATTTTTCTGAAGATACTTTGAAACTTTCAGGTGGAATGTTTATAAAAATATATGAGTTGCGTGGTGAGTGGCTGGTCACATAGAGCAGCTCAGCATTCGCCAAGTTTTTTCGTCAGGTCATTCGCTCGTATTCGTATCACTTCGCAATCCATAGTTTGTCATAGTATCTCGTAGACTTGCCTTCGTGTATGCATCGCCTTTCAAATTTAGTAAAAGTCAATCTTAGTTTCCCTTCGCATAGAAGATGGCAAGCGAAAATACGTTTGTCATAGTATCTTCGTTTCTATGCGCAAGTCATATTTAGTCATCGTGTTGCTTCGTTTAGAGTTCTTTCGAGATCGGTCCACCTTGGCAAAAGCGCGATGAGGGACTATGCGTGACAATAGCACACGAACGATAAACGAACGATTACCGCAGACTAAATAAGAGATGCGAATGACAGACGATTTTTCAATTCGTCGGGAAATTTTAAACATGTTCAAAAATCCCGTGCGAATTTGAATAATCGCAACTGTTAGTTCAGAAGGTGTACGAACCCAAACACGAAGGGTAAATATGACTTACTATCAATTACCACTGAAAACGATTTTTCCAAAAATGCCTTTCGCCAGTCATCGCAAGTCATATTTCAGGCAATTCGCTCAGGTGTGAGGGGGCCTTAAGCTTTGGTGGGATGGGTATGACTGGTAAGTTATGCGTATGTGTGTGTGCGTGTGTGTGTGTGTGTGTATGTGTGTGTGTGTGCGTGTGTGTGTGTGTGTGTGTATATTGTGAGCTGCATGATATGTGATGTGTATGACTTGTTGTGTGTGTATGTGTATGTGTGTGTGTTTGGAGTATGTAGAAACTGTGCATGTGTGGTGGTTGTACTAGGTGTTTCTAAAAACATTTCCCACTTTTGATTCTTAATAATTCATAAACTATATATCAGACAACACTGTCATTCATATGAGTAATAGCTGAATAGTGTACAATTTGGTTGAAGGTGGTTTGAATATGAAAACATAAATCAATTTCATGAAATCCATGATTAATTTCACAGTTAGGTTCCAGATTTTGCTCTATTTTCAACCCTCTGTACAAAATTTCACTTTGCACAGGGGTCAATGGGTGTGTATGGGAGTGCGTGGTTAACACCCTGACAATGGTCCTAAACAATGGTTAGGGTTTGAATGCTTCATTATTTATTCATGAGAAATTCCACTATCACAACTAGTCTTTATTCAGCCTCTGGCAGTATCTGTGTAAAGTCAAACGCCTGCCGATACTGTCGTTGGGTCTCGATAGGTGCTCTCCCTACTTCTGAAAAACGAAATTACAATGAATACCTTCTGTTCTATCGTAAACATGGTGACAGGAAGCAAAGAAAATCAATTAGAGTATACACTTGTGTAAATGGAGCCTTAAATAAATCTACTGTGAAACATATCGCCCCAATGATAAATGCTGCTGAACTCTTTATCAAAAATGATTTCTTTTTATCAAAAAGCGAAAAATTTGTCTGACTATTTAATTAGTGTTGACAGTTGTATTAAAATGAGGAACTTTAGATCATTCATGCTTATTTATATCCCAAATTTAGTGATATGTGAAGCAAAAATTGAAAATGATTGCCAGCTGGAACGGAATGTGGTGTTTGTAAGCACATGGAAACGTGTGCTTCCTTTTTCCATGTGCATGCAGTTTACCCTTTACCGTGCATGAATCCAGACTAGCAGTGCCCAGGGCAATCCACATGAATTATTGATTAAGCATTCATGTGCCTGGGAGCACGAGACTGACGCCTAGTCAACAGGTGGTTCAGGCATGTCTATTGTTCAGGGCCATTGTCAGCACACACTCACATACACATCATTGGTTCCTGTGCAAAGTTCATTTTTGTACAGAGGGTTAAAATTTGATCAAAATCTGAAACCTTACTTCAAAATCAATCTTAGATTTAATGAAACTGATTTATGCTTTTACATTCAAATTACCTTCAACCAAATTGTACACTATTCAGCTATTATTTATATCAATGACAGTTTTATCGAATGAATAGTTTTTGAGCTATTAATGATCAAAAGTGGAAAATGTTTTTTGAAACACCTAGTATAATGGTAGTGGTTTGTTTGTCTGTGTGTGTACGTGTGCCTGTATGCTTACGTGTGTATGTGGAATATAGTGGCGCTACTGTGGCAATACAAACGCCTTCAGAGTGTATGAGCACGTGTTTAAAGAATTCACACCAGCGTTGATCTAAAAATAGTATGGGTGTGTCAACCAATATCAGCGGTGAGGCGGGCTAGGCGAGAGAGAGACCGAGAGAAAATACATACGAGGGAGGTACCCTCCCCAAATGTTATTTGTCTTTGTTCATTTTTCACTGCAGTCATTTTCTTCCATCAGTCTTATAAACTAGAACGTCCATACCACTATTCTTTGTCCCAGAATAGGTTTGGCATGCTTTATGCATGAGCGAATAATTTCCACACGCCGTAAAAAATTTGTCAATCGTTAGTTGATTTTAGCACAAACGAACTGCCAATGCACACCGCTAATACATACGTAATACAAACAAACACCAACAAACACTCAAACAAATCCTCATAATGCAAATAAACCAACTCAACACTTTTTTCCTTGATATTTATTGATTTCATTCAAATCATTCATAAATCGACCCATTCTGGGTGTAACATGAACAAAAAAAGTTACAAATGGCAATTCGAAACACAAACAAATCCATTTGTCAATTTATACCACAAATAATCTCACTTCAACATAGATAACTCGATTATAGACCAACCCTACTAATAATTTCTTCACGAGAAAGTTTTGACATGTAGGGTCCTACCAAACCTATATTCCTTGAATACTGTATATTGGTTTGGATCATATAACACCTTCTTACTTACAAGGGCATATACATAAAAAAACACAAATACATTACACAAATCTAGAATGAAATCAGTCATAAAAAAACCGGACCACCCCCTCCCCTCCCCAACCGAAACAAATCTAGGGCCTACATCTATTCTAAATATTAAATCCTACCAACATCTGTCATACCATTTATAACTATCCTTCTTCAAATCCAATCCCCAACCCACCAACCCCTGATTAAACAAAAGCTAAATCATCCCACACCCACATTCACCAACCCAAATACATACATACATACATACACACACACACACACACACACACACACACGAAGGTTCGTTATTCCGAAGTTTCGTTTTTTCCGAGGCTTCATTTATCCGAAACACACAATTCCCTATACCCAGAGGTTCGTTGATCCAAAAATGAAATTCGGAATAACGAACCTTCGGAATAATGACCCTTCGGACGAATGAGCCTTCAGAATAACAAACTTTTGCAATAACGAAATGTAACCCCCTTCCCACATACCGACGCACACCCGAACCGATACCACATTCCTTCCTGACGAAACGATTTCCCAATGTTGATAAATAAGACATAATGGACCGTATGCAGAAGAGCAGCATCCGCCCGCACACAAGCTCCACTCCGAATTCATATACAAATCTGCCAAACAAACTCATCAAATTCAAAGCTGCTGATAAAATCAATATCAAAGTTTATGCCAGCAACAGCTTACTAGGTATCCCTCCCCACGCGCAGCTAAAAAAAAACACATACGCAAAAAACTGACGTAATAAACACACATTCTTCACACACACACACACACACACACACACGCACGCACAAACGGACACTAAATTATCATGTGCACGCGCACATACACACTTCCTTGAAACCTCACCATGACTTTTTACATGGGATATTTGCATGGATGTAGCCATGTAAGTTATGTGTTAGTATTTCAATGATTATGTCCAGAACGATATTACCCAGCAAAATGTGCTTCGAGGGCGGGCGACAATCCGTGCCGCCAGCCCTCGTCACGGATTGTCGCCAGGCGACAATCCGTGACGGGGGCGACAATCCGTGCCGCCAACGCCCGTCACGGATTGTCGCCCCGAACAGGAGGCGACAATCCGTGTAGGGGCGACAATCCGTGTCGCAACAACCGGGTATTAGCGTTATCATTTATAATTGCTATCTGTATCGAGTTCAAGACACTGTTACAATATGTGACACTGCACCTCAAAACAAACAAAAAGACGCCAGACATGAATTTTTAGTTAAGACCATATTCTGAAAGAACAGACTTTAAGCTTTAAAATGATGTATAGGCCCTAACTCAAATCAAATGGACTCTCCTAACCTATCTAAATATTGGAAAGAATGCACAAACTCAGAACAAGTGTGAACTGAGAAAAGAGGCTCTGAAGTACAGTGTCTATTCAAGCGCTTAATCTTTACCAAACCGTGCTGGCTGTGCGATGAATGGGACAAAAAACAGGAAGTAAACCACCAGAGTAACAACAATGAAGGGATTATCAGATTAAACTGAAATTACAAATGCCTCATTAACACATTCTGTCCATAATTAATGCCAACTTTCAAAGCAGTAGCACTATCCTTTCAAAAGTTATTAGAGTTGAAAGTGAAGAGTGTGGATAAGGTTTTTCAGAAATGAAAAAGGGATTCTAAAGACACACCTAATCACACTACTCTACCAAAAATGTTCGAGATAAACTGCTAAAAACACACTTTCCTGCCCGTTTTGTGATACCAAATTTTAGCATAATGTAAAAGAAGACCCGCTCTTTCAGAAAATATGAAAAAGTCAAGTTCGGCTAGGTTGACCCATGCATTTATTTTCAGTCCTCACGCAAAATCAGTGTGTGCGACTTTATGTTCGTTTTGAGGTGCACGTTCACATATGAGATTGATTTTAAAGAGAGTGAAAAACAAAACAAAACAATCCAAATAATCAAATATATATACAAACAAGGAAAAAAAACTGACGAAACACATCTGTACAGTATATATACACGTTAATGAAATAACAGAATTAAGAGGAACTGGGAAATATGAATTGGGAAGTTGTTTATGCAGGTATATCCGGAAACTCGTTAGAAATTAAGAGATGGAATACAATTATATTTATGATTAAATATATTTCATATTTTGCGAGATCAGAAGGGAGGTACCAGAGTTTAATGATGTTATGAAGTATTTTAGGTTGTGTAAAGAAGAAGAAAATAAGATAGCGATTAAAAGAGTAACAGTTGGAATGCATCTATTAAAGTGTGAATATATGATGCATGCCGAGGATGAGATGTCATTTTCTTTTTCTGTCTTGATTTTGCCGTATTTGCGAGTTATTGTCACATCGCATCGTTGTTGTTTTTTCCTGTTTATTGCTTGTGCCACTTCCACATCATTTCCACATTATAAGCAGGATGTATTTTATTGTATGGGGAAAAAATGGCAATTTACACGTTAGTCTGAGGGCTGAAGGCACAGGTGTGTGGAGGGGGAGGGTTGCATGTTGGTGTTTGTGTGTGTGTGTGATGGGTGGGTGTGCTTGTGCGTGTGTATTTCTCGCAATAGCCTCGATTTCTTTTTCCTTAAGGGAAGTAATGGAATATGCCCCGTTTGTGTCATGTCCCCGTTTTGCGGGCAATTTGCGAGAATATATGTTTAAAAAAACAAAAGCGGATTTCGTTTTCTTTGGTTAAGAGTTAAAAATTTGACATCTTGCACAATGTGTGTGTGTCGCTGCATTTTGTCTTCATATAGTGTAAGATTGACCTTATTTTGTGCTATGTTGTGTATAATGCAGTTTGTCTTTACATAGAAAAAAAGTGTGTTGAGGTGTTTTATTATTATGCATTATGAGGATTTGTTGAGTGTTTGTTGGTACTTGTGTATAAATACAGGTGTGCATATGGCAGTTCGTTTGTGATAAAATCAACTAACGATTGAGAAATTATTTTCGGCGTGTCGAAATTATTCGCTCATACATAAAGCATGGCAAACTTATTCTGGGACAAAGAAAAGTGATATGGAAGTTGATGGAAGAAAATTAATGCAGTGAAAAAAAAATGATTAAAGACAGATAACATTTAGGGAGGGTACTTCCCTCATTTGCCTTTTCTCTCGATCTCTCTCTCCTAGCCCGCCTCACCACTGAAATTGAAACACCCGTACTATTTTGAAATCAAGGCCGCTGTGAACTCTAAACACGTGCTTATGCACGTTGAAGGCATATTCATTGCCACAGTAGACTTTTGCTCCTGCCTGCTGCTGAAGATTTATGTGGTAAGACTTTCTCAGTTTGATTGATATTTAATTAGAATGTTCGTTTAGGGTCCGCACCAACAAATCATAAACAACACGTACCATGCAGCAGACGTAACAGACGTTCTGATGCATTTGAGAGCACAAAGTGAAACACAATCTCCATTAAAATACATTGACATACATGCAAATCTAACTAAAGTGGAACATGCATGTGAGTTTTAAGAAAAGCAAATCGTGGACTAAGTCGATTTTGTCACCCTTGAGCATTTAAAAGCAAAACTCATGTCTACAGGAGATTGTCTAACGCATTTGAGCCATCTAGTCCAAACGACAAATCACTTGAAGAAAATTCATAATAAAACAAATGAGATTCATCCAAATCTATTCAAAGTAATATCTCATCGTAATGCATAAACAAACTAAAATGTTGGCTAAATCGATTTCGTCACGTTTGTCACCTTTTTTCGTCACCCTTTATATTGATCTGACCATGCTAAGCACAAATTTATGGGAGAAAACGTCTTTACTGCCTTCTTTCGTCAACTTTTGTGTACTGTCTCTGTGCTTCTACAATCAAATCAAAAGCACTTGTCCATATGGAAAAAAAAAAAATTGATATGGCAGACTGAGAAGGTTTTTTGGTCACCCTGTGCGTTTAAAGAATCCAAGTCAAAGGGCGTGTGTTACGGCACAAGTTGTCGCCCCCCGGCATGGGGCGACAATTTGTGCTAGAGTTGGCGGCGCAAAGTAATAATTTGTCGCCTGGCGACAAATTGTACTGCTTGTGTAGCTCCCAATTTTTGACCTCGATGGTGACAATTTGTGCTGGAAAATAAAACGTAGCTGCACAAATTGTCGTCGGCCATGCACTATGAATTGTGTGGTTGGGGTCGTTGCTCTGTTGTTATACTTGGGTGGGGTTGGACGGACTGGTAAGTTATGCGTAAGTATGTGTGTGTGTGGGGGGGGGGGAGCTGCATGGTATATGTTGTGTATGATTTGTAGGTGCGTATTATGTAACTTGTGTATGCGTTTGCCATAGCTGTGTGTGTGTGTGCTTGGAGTATGATAATGCAATATGTGGAAACTGTGTGCATGTGTGGTGGTTGTATAGTGGTAGTGGTTTGTTTGTCTGTGTGTATACGGGTGCATTCTTCCAGAATGTTTGCATATTATGGAAGAATGCACACGCATATATAATCTTTGACGAAGAAAAAAAAAGAGCTTCCATTTACTTGGCATCTTCTTGAAGCAATTAAGAAGAGTAAAATACTCAGTAAACTGCAAACCTTTACCCTTACAATCCTTCCAACGCAGAGGTCGGCCATATTTATATAATATTTATGTCGGTTACCTTCAAAAAATCCTTTTCTACTATATGTGTATTAAACATAGACTTTCCATGAAACAAAATATATTTGTTATTCCAAATTATTAGATTCGGTATGCTTAAAACTCTGTTTTGAAGGAATGACCACGTTTCTAATACCTCTAAGAACCAGTGTGAAACATTAATCTTCAACTTTGAAACATCAAAGTTGCAGAAAAAAAGGAAACAAAAATTCTCCCCCTACAGATGCTAGGCAGTTCAAACAAATGGATTTCCACCCTTTTGAACATAACTCAAATAACCTCCGCACCAATTTTTTTTTGAGCTTGCATCATTGACTGTAAACAACACATTTTCAAACCTCCTTCCTCATAATCTTTTACTAAAACATCGCGCCTTATTCTATCCGGGCCTCTCCAAATAAATTCGTAAATAACTTTATTCAGTTCATGTATAACAGAATCTGGCACTAAACTATGCTTGCGAGATATTACAACTGAGATAACAATCTGAATTTTCCCGTACAGGGGTAAGTCTCTAGATCTCCACCGCAGTTGTGATTTGATATTCATCAACATTCTCTGTAATTGTGCCTTCCGGTTGTGAAATGAGTACGAAATATCTATTCCTAAAACAGTGAGAGCAGATACAAAATCTACATTTCTAAATAACAATTTAGAAATTTTTGGGTACAGTATTGAACACAGATGAACCAATTCGCATCACTATTGTCTTATCATAATTAATTGACAAAGACGAACAGATGGCAAAATCACCTAAAATCTTTGCAAGATTGGGACAATATTGATCATCTATTGAAAAACTGTAATATCATCAGCATATGTAGAAAGTTTTATATCCTCCTGTGCACTTAACTTTATTCCCACGATTTCTGGGCTAGATCTAATATGGAGTGCAAGTGTCTCTATAGCCAAAATAAATATATAAGGTGACAGAGTATCGCCTTAGCGGACGCCCCTCCTAATCCTAAGATACCCAGTTGACCTACTATTATTCAAAACACACCTTTCTATGTCGTTATAAAACACGCACAAATTAACAAAATTGTTCTCCAAAATTGAAAAATTTCAACACTTCAAATGAATATTGATGATTGAGAGAATCAAAAGCTTTTTTAAAATCGAGGCTTACAATAAAACCACAAGTATTTTTCAATCTACAATGGAAAAGTGTCTCTGAGACGGTGCGAACCGCTTCACCTATATACCTATATTTGATGAAGGCTACCTGATCCGAATGGGTGATATTAGGTAAAACCTTCTTTAATCTCATCGCTAACACCTTCGAACATATCTTGAAATCAACGTTTAATAAGATAATCGGACGGTAATTCTCAATAAATAATATGTCTTTCCCTTTCTTAGCTATCAAAGTTATTATTCCTTTGTCGTTGCGACGAACATAATTTACTAGACATAAGACTGTAATTCATAATTTCTACCAAAAAAGCACTAAGTTTATCCCAAAATTTACTATAAAAGTCTACAGTCAAGCCATCAGTTCCGGGGGATTTATTTTTGGCATTCATTTTCAGAGCCGCCGTGAATTCTCTCAAAGTAAAATCTGCACCACATATATCGTGTTCTGCTGATGACAGTGATGGACTATCATAAAACTTTGATAATGATTCAAATTCACATCATAATCATATTTGACTTTTCGTATTCTTGAAGGAATTGATCTCCTTGCTCTTCTATTAATAATCGCCTCTCTAACTCCTGTCTCTCCTCCCTCATCTTCTTTGTTTTTATAATACCATATAAATCAACGAATTCTATACTTCACAAAATCCCATCTTACCCTCAAATCTTCAAACTCTAATGATTCGTCAATCCAGACATCTGTACTTCGGGACATATCAGTACAGAATTGCTCATCATCACAGAGACTACGGGTATTATTAAACTTCCAATTTGTGGAATTACAATATTTCGTTGTTTTATTCTCAATCTTTAAAATAATTGCGGAGTGATTAGTGCCAACCCCAGGAATAAAATCAGTTTCCTTAACACAACTTTGAATGGTATCAGAAATCAACCAGATATCTAATCTGCTCTGTATTAAAGGGTGGGACTGTCTCCATGTACCGTATGTCTCTCCGCAATGATAACAATAGTGAATCAATCCAAATACAATTTCAGGGTATGAAACTATAACTCAATGAACACATCTTACAGAAAACCCAATTCCATTTGCTTCAGTGGTCAAAGGGAAATGAGGAGTTTTGTTGAGCATGTCAGGAATCTCTTCCCTCCAAGTTTACACATTGGTGTATGGTGTTTACACTATGGTGTTTACACATTGATGTGCAGTTCCAAGAGCATTCAAGTGCTAAACTTGGAAGAATCGGACTCATGACATGCTTTACAATAATCCACATTTCTCTGTGACCGCTCAACCATATTGAAAGAGGTTTTCTGCAAAATAGAGCTAAGATGTTACATTTTAAGACCCTGTAGTACCATTAGGACAGTTTAATCATATTGGATGTTATCAACGCGAAAATCCGATTGTATTTTTTTGGGACATACTGTATACCTTCTAGCAATAGGGTTTCTTAATCTCCAAATGTCTACTAAATCAAAATCATATCATATTTTGGAAATCACCTCGTGAATAACATTACATGCTGCCGGGTTACCTCCATCCCCATTCATCTATTCAAAAGAGTATTAAAATCTCCAATTATGACAGCCAAAGAACTAATGGCATTATCATCAAATGACTTCAAACGTTCATGTAGTTGCTAAAATTAGAGTCTCTGATCTCTGTGTTTGTCGACTCTTGACGCATAAAAATTACAAAGTAAATATTCGTTACTTTCTATCTCCACCCGTAATAATATCCATCCATTTCGGAAAATGGAAATTTTCCGAAACATACTTATCAATAATATCAACTTCTAACCTATATCTTTGAACAAAATCATCACCCCACAGCTATGTAAAGATCCGTGTGAAAATATTGGCTTTTCCTTCCCATTGTTTTGTCCATTCAGTAACTTTGTCTCCTGCAAAAATATAGCATCTGCCTGTTTATCTTTACACCATGAAAACACTTTAATTCTTTTAAAATAAGACCGTATACCTTTAATATTCAAAGATATAAAAGCCAGCTTTGTGTCCTTAAGAAGACCTTCCATAATGACATATAATCACTTTCAAATACAAACTTATCATGCCAATATCATCAAAAATTAGCAAGAAGGAATTATTACACTTATGCATATGGAAAACCGCAGGATAAAGAGTACACAATATCTCAACCCAAGGGATGATATCAAACCAACCAGTTTTCCATAGCACCATACCCCAAAGTGCTTTGACACTGATGCGCCGACGACGTCCAAAAGGAAAGCAACGCACAATTCGTACCAACTGAACAGAAATGGATTTACGCCAAAGAGATTCCATATAGAACCTCTTTGATTCACGCCCATGACGAGCACAATAAACTTATTAGCTTGGAGGGGTCTGTTTAACTTCCCAACCCCCAGGCGCCGAGGAGAGAGCACAGGAGAGTGTAACATACTGTGACATATACACCCAAAAATATGTACATCACTTTTGGGAGGTGTGTGGAGCCGGGAAATGTGCAATCGCCGGGAATTGTGCAAACGTCTCGCCGGGAAATGTGCAAACGCCGGGAAATGTGCAAACGTCTTGCCAGGAAATGTGCAAACGCCGGGAAATGTGCAAACATCTCGCCGGGAAATGTGCAAATTTCATCAACGGGAAATGTGCAAACATGACGCCGGGAAATGTGCAAAAGTTCAATTTTGCCGGGAAATGTGCAAAACGTCGCCGGGAAATGTGCAAATCATTTACTTTAGCGATATTGTGCATAAAGATAGTAGATAAACTCCATATCAAGACTGCCTATGAACTTCCACCATTTAGATTTTCTTAATGAAATCCTTGACAGATTTTCAAAAAAATTGGCAGGTAGCACGATTATGGCAATGGGATCTCAATTTGTTTATATAATAGCCACCACCCCCCCCCCCCCGAAAAAGGGGAGGGGGGCTCAATTAAGTCCCAGAACTACGGTAGTATCGAAATTCTTCTTGTATTATATAACCAAATAAGAATGAGCTAGGATGGTTCTTTAACCCTAAAGGGGCTGAGCTTTTTTGGCTATGCTCAGACCGGGGGGGGGGGGGGGGAAATGGATTCCGCCCCCCCCCCCATGAGATCTCGGCCATTGGTGGTGCGATCGAGATGAAATTTCGCATGCGTGAGACCCACGTCGTAATCTACAAGATTGTGTCATAAGATTTTTTGAAACAATCAATTTCTAATTTTGATTAATTGATTATGCAAATTAAGCTCAAGATGATATTTTAGCCTAATTAAAAGCATTGAGAGTCTACTTTTTGATCTGTAAATCTGTTTTTGCATATCCAACAATTGTACATCACAAAAACTTCCAAAACTCATTCATATTCTTATGTATTTCATTGGTTTCAGAATTTCTTATGTATTTCATTGTTTTTAAACTTTTGTTTTTTCTCTGTTTTTTCATTGGAAATTGTCACTGACCACTCTCCTACCATAATTAGCATAAAATTAATAAATGAAAGTGATTAATTGTAAAAATAATCAGGTTTTTATGACTTTCATGACATTCCATAGGAAATGTACACAAAATCACAAAATTGTGCCCGTTTTGGGGCGACATTCCGTTACAAAAATGGGCGTGGCTTCGCAAAAGTATGCGCGGAACTTGCAAATTTGGTCTCAAAAGTTGCGCGAGACTTGAACGAAGAAAGTCAAGAAGCCTCGCGACGAGGCCTTCTCGCGTTACAGATTTATAGCGCGAAACGTCGGGGGGGGGGGGGGATTCTGCCCCCCGGCCCTTTTAGGGTTAAAGATATTGATGACAGGAGATGAATCCAGGGATGCAGGGCACGGCACCATAAGTGGGGAGGAGTCTTCAAATTGAAGCCTCAGAGTCCCTAAACTAGTGCTATGAAGACATTAATGACTGAAATTGCATGTTTGATTATGACGGATCCAGGGGTGTCCGGATCGCGGGGGAGGGGGAGAGGGGAGGAGAGGGATTTTCTACATTGTCAGTATCTTCTTGAAAAGTCTAGGACAGATTTTTACCAAACTTGTCAGATAGCCTCGTTACGGTGATATGATCTTTATGAATTGAAATTAGCCCCCATTCCTCCCACCCCCCACCCCCGGCCGAAAAAGGGGGAGGGGGGAGTTGAAGCCTCAGAGTCCCTAAACTCTGGATTTAAAAAAATCTTTTTTCTGTCGAACAAAAAAAAAAGATAGAGCTAAGTTAGTGCCTTGTATGACTGAAATTTCATGTTTGATTATGGCAGATCCAAGGGTGCCCTGTTTGGGGGTGGGGGGGAGGGGGAAGTGACGGAGAGGAGGGGGATTGTCCACATTTACCGCATCTTCTAGATAAATCCCAAGAAGGATTTTCACCAAACTTGGCAGATACCATCTTTACGATGATATGGTCTTATATGGTAAAATGAGCTCCACCCCCTCCCACCGCCAAGGGGGGGGGGGGGGGGGGAGGAGGAGTTGAAGTTTTAGGTCCCTAAACTCTGGAATCTGTAATCTTCTTCTGTTGAACCCGAAGAATATGGAACTACGTTATATGAAGACACTACAGTTACTAAAATTTCAGGTTTGATTATGACGGGTCCAGGAGTGCGCTGATAAGGGGTGTGAGGGGGATTTTCTACATTTTCTGCATAGTCTTGTAAAATATATGACGGATTTTTACCAAACTTGGCAGATAGTATATTTATGGTGATTCGATCTTAATTTTTTAAATTGAATCCCCCTCCCCCCCCCCCTGCCGACGAGGAGGGGTTGAACCCTCAGAGTCCCTATTCTCTTGATTTTTTTTTTTTTTTTTTACTTCTGTCGAACCGAAAAAGTTAGTGCTGTAAAGACATTAATGACCGAAATCTCATGTTTGATTATGGCGGGTCTAGACGTGCTCTGATCGGGGGTAGGTGAGGGTGAGGGGGAGGGGGTGCTGTTCGTTATTCCGAAGGTTCGCTGTTCCGAAGGTACATTATTCCAAAGGGTTTAGGAGAGAAAAGTCAATAAGAATTTGGTTACAAATGGGAAATTACATTAGAAATAAATCTAGATATCGCGCTATCGGAAATAGCGCCCTCAACGGCCATGGCAGCCATTTTTTCAAAATGGCCGCCATAAATGCCATTTTTTTGGAAAATATTTGCTACCTTCAGGAGGGAAAGCCAGTAAGATTTTGCAAACAAGTGGAAATTACATTCAAAATGAATTTGAATATTTGGCTATTGTTAATTGCGCCCTCAACGTCCAAGACAGCCATTTTTCAAAATGGTTGTCTATTAAATGTGCCACTTCTTCGATGATTTTGCACATTTCAGAAGGGAAAAGTTAATAAGATTTTGCCCATAAATGTTAATTACATTCAAAATAAATCTAGATATTAGGCCATCGGAAATTGCGTACTCACGGGCCATGGTAGCCATTTTTTCAAAAAGGCCGCCATAAATGCCATTTTTTGTTAAAAAATGCAAATTTCAGAAGGGAAAGCCAGTTTCTTTTTTCTTTTTTGCAAACAAGCGGGAAATTACATCCAAAATAGATCCAGATATTGGGCAATTGAAAACTGCACTATCAATGGCTACGGCACCCATTTTTTTTAATGGGCACCATAAGTCCCACTTTTTTCATTTCAATTCAAAAGGAAAAGGAAATTTTGGTTATATATGGGAAATAACATCGCACATAAAATAAATCTCGATATTGGGCAATCGGAAATTGCGTCCTCAACGGTCATGACAGCCATAAATACTATATTTTTGAAAAGATTTACTAAAATCAGAAGGGAAAGCCAACGAGATTTTGCAACAGGTGGGAAATTACATTCAAAAGTAAACTTATTGGGCCATTGAAAATTGCCCCCTCAATGGCCATTCCAGCCATTTTTCAAAATGGCCACCATGAATGTCTTCTTTTCGTAAAGTGTCAATCAGAATTTCCACAAAGGTGGAAAATTACATTCAAACTGAATTTGATAATAGGCCATCCAAAAGTGCACCCTCAACAGCCTTCGCAGCCAAGTTTCAAAACAGCTGCCATGGATGCCCCCCCTCCCTTTTCTGGCAAAAATTTGCTGATGTCAGAAGAAAAAGTCAATAAGACTTTGCAAACAAGTTGAAAATTATGCTAAAAAATAAATCTAAGTATAAGGTCTTCTTAGAAGGCGCCCTCAAGGGCCATGCTGACCGCCATGGATGTCTGCTTCTTCTTCTTCTTTTTTTTTGAAAGATTTGCTAATTTCAGAGAGAAATTTGTACATATGTTGAAAATCATATTCAAAAGAAAATAATATATCGGGTCATTGCAAATGGCACCATCAACGACCATGGCAGCCATTTTCCAAATGGCCACTATAGATGCTATTTATTTCTTGAAAATATGATAATGCCAGAAGACAATACAATTTCTTGTGCAAATTGACAAAAGACATTCAAATAAATTCAAGTTTGAATTTGAATTTGATTTTGAAATGAAGATATTGAGCCACCATATAAACATCGTCCCCAACGGCTATGGCAGCTCTTTGTCAAAATGGCTCCACACACTCCTTTTTTTTATTTGCTTATTCCAGAAGGAGAAAGCAATAGAATACTGCTAAACAGCCATTATATCTAATGCAATCTGGTGTTCAAAGAAATTTAAATCTAAAAAAAAGGCTTCATTGATGGGGTAGTTCTAAATTCACCTTTTCAGTTAGTTCTAATTGCAGTATTTCGCGTGTGACGGCTAACAGTATGGATATCAATGGTATGTGTTTTAATGGAAGCATAGCAAGTAAATTAACTTTTTTTCGTAAAATGAAAAGCCATTTTTTCGTATCTGTCTTAAGAATATTTAGGAAGTTACATTTTAGAATAGATACACGTCATGTAGTCCCATATATTCAATGATATGGTGTTACTGTCAAAGTTAATACATGGCGCCTTTATCCCTGAATATTCTTATTGCTCTTTTTCGGAAATTTTTCATGTTTTCCACCTAAAATATGCATTCAACATTGGTGAGATATAATCGCTAAGCATTTGCCTTGTTCGTTTTAGTTGTTCCTCAAATTATTTCTTTAACACCATATTTCAGATTGAATAATGTCTCTGTGAGTATTCTACTGTCTTCTCCTTTTGAAGTCAAGCAAATTTTCAACACACAAAAAAGAAGAGTGTATTGTAGCCATTTTGACAAATAGCTGAAAAAGCCATTGAGAACACAGCTTATGATGGCTCAATGTCTAAACTTCTTTGTATGTAATTGTCAACTTGCGCAGAAATTTTTTTATTATTGTCTTCTTCTGGCATTAGGACATCTTCATAAAAGAAAAAGAAATATTGCATTTATGGCGACCATTTGTGACCGTGCATCACAAAGCGAACAAAAAGTCGCACACACTGATTTTGTGCAAGGACTGAAAATAGGTGAAATGGGTCAACCGAGCCGATCTTGACTTTTTCATATTTTCTGAAAGAGCAAGTCTTCTTCTACATTATGCTAAAATTTGGGATCATAAAACGGGCAGGAAAGTGTGTTTCTTAGTTTATCTCGAACATTTTTGGGCGGAATAGTGTGATTAAGTGTCTCTTTAAAGTCCCCTTTTCAGTTCTTAAATACCTTGTACACACTGTTCACTTTCAACTCCTATAACTTTTGAAAGGATGATGCTACTGCTTTGAAAGATGGCATTAATTAAGGACAGAATGTGTTAATAATTCATGCTCAATCTTAGTTTAATCTGATAATCCCTTCATTGTTGTTTCTCCAGTGGTTTACATCCTGTTTTTTGTCCCATTCATCATTCAGCCAGCATGGCTTGGTAAAGATTAAGCGCTTGAATAGACACTGTACTTCAAAGCCTCTTTTCTCAGTCCATTTGATTTGAGTTATACATCATTTTAAAGCTTAAAGTCTGCACTTTCAGAATATGCTCTTAACTAAAATTTCATGTCTGGCGACTTTCTGTTTGTTTTGTGATGCAGGGTCACATTTTGAAAAAAAATGGCAGTCATGACCGTTAGGGGGCGCAATTTGCGATGGCCCAATATCTAAATTTATTTTAAATCTTATATCCCACTCGTTTGCAAAATCTTATTGATTTTCCCTTCTGAAAATTGTAAAATTTTACGAAAACTGGCATTTTGGCGGCCATTTAAAAAATGGCTGCCATGGCCGTTGAGGGCGTAATTGGCGATGGCCCAATATCTAAATTTATTTTGAATGTTATTTCCCACTCGTTTGCAAAATCTTATTTATTTTCCCTTCTGAATTTGTAAAATTTTACGAAAACTGGCATTTATGGCAGCCATTTTGAAAAATCCCTGCCATGGCCATTGAGGGCGCAGTTTGCGATGGCCCAATATCTGAATTTATTTTGAATGCTATTTCCGACACGTTTTCAAAATCTTATTGATTATCCCTTCTGAAATTTGTAAATTTTTACGAAAAATGGCATTTATGGCGGCCATTTTGACAAAATGGCAGCTATGGCCATTGAGGGCGCTATTTACGATGTCCCAATATCTGAATTTATTTTGAATGTTATTTCCCACTCGTTTGCAAAATCTTACTGATTTTTCCTTCTGTAATTTTTGATTTTTTTGCGAAAAACGGCATTTATGGTGGCCATTTTGAAAAGTGGCTGCCATGGGCGTTGAGGGCCCAATTTGCGGTTGCCCAATATCTGAATTTATTTTGAATGTTATTTTCAACTCGTTTGCAAAATCTTATTGATTTGTCCTTTCTGAAATTTGTAAAATTTTACGAAAAATGGCATTTATGGCGGCCATTTTGAAAAATGGCTGCCATGGCCGTTGAGGGCGCTATTTACGATGGCCCAATATCAGAATTTATTTCAAATGTAATTGTCAACATGTGTGTGAAATTTGGTGCTTTTATCATAAAATGCACAATTCCTCTAATTTTTCAAGCTATGCCGCTCCACTACAAATGAAATTCGGAACAATGAACGTTCGGAATAACGAATCTTAGGAATAAAGAGCCTTCGAAATAACGAACCTTCGGAATAACGAGCTGTAACCAGGGGGAGGAGGGAGATTTTCGAAATTTTCTCCATCTTCTTGAAAAATCTATGACGAATTTTCACCAAAATTGGCCATAGCATCTTTATGGTGATAGTACTGTAAATACAGTTAATGCATGATGTAGGCTCAAGTTTACAATGACAGATGAAGGGATGCCCAAAAAGGTGAGTGGGTAGGAAGGAGGCTTAATTTTCACATTTTTTGTCTTTTTCTTGAAAACTCAAGACGAATCCCTCGGATGATAAAATTATATATCAGCTTTAAAAAAAAAATTCTATACAAAAATGATGGAGCCAATAGAGTGCTGGTGCCTGTTATGGTAAGTTAATTCATGAATATTAATGTTAAGTGCGGCGGAGGCGGATTTGTCACATATTCAGCTTCTTCTTGAAACCCTTATATAATAGATATTTGCCAAGCTTGAAACGTAGCGTACCGTATTTATCTGGTGATATGACCTCAATTTGTCTAAATGAGCACTGCCCCAACCCCTAAAGTGGGAGGAGATGGAGCCCCCCCACCTCATCTCCGCCCCTTGAACTTGAAAGGGACCAACACGAGGGGGGTGGGGTCGTTCGGGTGGAATTCAGAATTTTATTGAAAACCCTATACATATGAAAAAAAAAACGGAATACATACTTTTTAAAGAAATTTTTTATACAACCAAGAGTAATAGAACACAATCTTATCACATATTTTTAGAAGGTAGATCTATACTTTGATGAAATTTCACTTCTGCTTACTAAATGACGTGGGGGCTACCCTGGTCTTATCCCTAGCTTTGGGGAAGGGGAACAACTTGGACTTGTTGCCCCTTCGAACAAAGTGGGATTCTATTACCCTAGAGATGCTACCTCCCACGTTCGGTGGAAATCCGTCAAAGATTTTTCAAGAGGATGCAGAATATGTGAAAATCCCCCTCCTCCCCCTCAACCCCCCCCCCCCCCGATAAAAACACCCCTCGATCCGCCACAATAAAACGTGAAATAAAATTTCAGCCATTAATGTCTTCATAGCACTAACTAAGCTCTCTTTTCCGGTTTGACAGAAGAAGATAAAAATTGAGTTTAGGGACGCTGAGGCTTCAACCCCCCCCCCCTTAAGCAGTGTGTTTGTGTGTGTGTGTGTATATGGGAGAGGGGCTCATTTTAACAAATTAAGTGCATAACACCGTAAAGAGGCAATCTGCCAATTTTGGTGAAAATCTGTCGTAGATTTTTTTAAGAAGATACTGAAAATGTGGAAAATTCCTCTCTTTGCCCTCACCCCCCTCGATCTGGAGACCCCTTGATCCGCGCCATAACCAAACATGAAATTTCATTCATTAACGCTTCATTAACTTAGCTCTATCTTTATCGGTTTGACAGAAGAAGATTAAATTCCAGAGTTTAGGGACGTTGAAGCTTCAACCCCCCGCAGTCCCACCCCCCCCCCTTCGGCAGTGGGGAAGGGGGGGGGGGCTCATTTGAACAAATTTAGGTCATAATTACTACCATAATCTTGCTATCTGTCAAGTTTGGGGAAAATCCCTCATAGATATTTCAAGAAGATGCTAAAAATGTGGAATATCCCCCGCCACCCATCACCCTCCCCCCCCCCCCCGATATGGGCATCCCTTGATCCACCATAATCAAACATGAAATTTCATTCATTAATCACGTTAATGTCTTCATAGCACTAACTTAGCTCTATCTTTTTCGGTTTGACAGAAGAAGATTAAAGAAAAAAATCCAGATTTTTGGGATGTTAAAAGTGAAGCTTTATCCCCCCCCCCTTCGGCGATGGGGGGGGGGCGCATTTTAACAAATCAAGATTATATTACCATAAATATGACTGTATTTCAAAAGTTGGGTGAAAATCCGTCCTAGATTTTTCGAGAAATGCTGAAAATGTGGAAAATCCCCCTCCTCCCCCTCACCCCCGATCAGGGCACCCCTGGGTCCGCCATAATCAAACATGAAATTTTAGTCATTAATGTCTTCATAGCACTAACTTAGCTCTTTCTTTTTCGGTTCGACAGATGAAGAAAAAAAAATCAAGCGTTTATACATGGTATAGTGACTCTGAGGCTTCAACTCCTCCCCCCCCCCCTCCTTAGGACTGGTGTGGGGGGGGGGGCTCATTTTGACAAATTACGATCATAATTATTACCATTAAGATGTTATCTGCCAAATCTGGTGAAAAATCGTCGTAGGGTTTGCAAGAAAATGCTGAAAATGTAATAAAAAACTAGAAATGTCACTATGGCGACTGATGCCACCGCTATAAGGCATGATTCTCCCAATAGGTGTATAGTACAATGTCTTCACAATGTGTGATGACAGTTTCACATAACTGGCAAAATAATGAAATGACAGGTTTGTCAGAAATATCTTGAATGTTCACTTTCCTTGAACTGGGTTTGCTATAATTGTCTAAGAGTGCAGGTACACATATTTAGGAAATTGAGAATTTTTACTTGACTTCTGACGGACCCTTTTATAAGTTTATGCATTGAGTAATTTCCAAAGTATGAAAAAAGAATGTAATTACAGTACAAAATAGTTTTTTTTTTTTTTTTTTTGGGGGGGGGAGGCATTGAAACCTGGCCCTTGACCCTTAACCTTTGACCTTCTGGCTGGAAATTTCCCGGAGAATCTCCATTAGGTAATGCACGTATACTTAAGTTTTAAAACTAATAATGCAAGCATTGCATATACTAGTATATGAGGGAAATAGTAAAATTTTGAGGAGTTGACCTTTACCTTTGACCCCCTGACTATTGACCCACGACCCCTAAATTCCCTAGATAATCCCTGTCAGTCAGTACTTGTGTATGCACCAAGTTCCATGAAGATACATTGAACCATTTGCGAGAAAAGTGATATTGCAACATTTTCACCTAACCTTTGACCTTTTGACCTTTGACCTTATGACATGAAACTCTTTGGAGAATCTTTACGCAGTAGTACATGTCTACACTAAGTTTCAAGAAAAGATTTGAATACCTTTGGGCATTGCATAGATATGGGGGAAATAGCAACATTTTTATCATTTGACCTTGACCTTTTGACCTTTGACCTCTTGCCAATGTCACTAAAATCTACTCAACTAATTGTCCCATCATACATCATCCTTGGACCTAGTTTGGTGAAAGCTGCTTTATCCAGTTTTGAGTTGTCACGTAAACAGATACATTTTTGGATTTGACCTTAATCTTTGACCTTTTACCTCTGTCCGATTTCACTAGAAAACTTATCAAGTAATTGCCCCATCATACATCATCCTCCGACAAAGTTTGGTGAAATTTGCTCGATCCAGTCTTGAGTTATCGCGTAAACGGATACAATTTCATGATTTGACCTTGACCTTTGACCTCTGACCTCAGGCCGATTTCATCCAAAATCTTATCGAATAATTACCTCATCATACTTTATACTTGGACCAAGTTTGGTAAAATTCCAGTCAATATTACTCAAGTTATCGCGTAAACGAAAGCGGACGGACGTACGTACGGACGGACGGACAACCCGAAAACGTAATGCCTCCGGCACCACTTCGTGGCGGAGGCATAAAAAGACAGATGGTCGCTAAGACAGGTGGTAAAGATGGTAATGGTTCGTGCGCAGCTTTGATTGAGAGTTTCTCTTCCATCTCTACATAATATAGGTGAAATGAATGGTTTGCACATTTCCCGGCGACGTTTTGCACATTTCCCGGCGTCACGTTTGCACATTTCCAGGCGTTTGCACATTTCCCGGCGTTTGCACATTTCCCGGCGTTTGCACATTTCCCGGCTTCACAAGGTGCAATGAACCCTTGGTGAAAAAGGTTACCTTTGATACCGTGTGAACAGAGAAGTGCATATGAACATAAATCCTATCTGAATAAGAAAGTCCTAAATCTTGTAGACAAACATTTACAAATTCCGAAGAAGAAACTCTGAACAAAACAACAAAATCAATACACATATACATTCATCACATATGGCCATATTGCGGCTATTGAACCGGATTCTCCCAGGTTTCCTGGAACAAAACCCCCCACGTAAATTTAAAAAAACAAAGTCAAACTGACTTGATTTTTTTTTTACCATTCACAATACTACCCTAAAAACAAAAGGCGTCGCCCTGCGGTGTTCAAACACTCGGAAAAATAAACCTCTCCTTCCCAATCTGAAAAAGGAAACTACATGTACACTTGTACAAAATTATTTCTGGATACACGGAAATCCTTAAAACCGAACTCAATGTTTTGCGTGTATCAACAGCCTTGAAATTATTCGAAAACAGAAATAAACAAAAACAAAAATAAAAACAAAAAAATCCGCTTACATTTATTTTCTAATGCCGATACATTGCATATACAACTAAAAGAAACAACAAAAAAATGCTTATCAAGCGTACAAACTAAGTGGAGCGTAATCCCCTACACTTATAAATGAAAGGCGTTTGTATCACTTTCTGTGTACGCCATAACATAGAACCTTGCATGCCAGGTGTGCTTGCACATGAGAAATATTTCATTCCATGCCATCCTGTGATACAAATCACCATATTGTCGCATTTCAAACCACAACATGCAATCAAAACAAATAAGACCCCATTTACAGTGCAAAGCTCGGCCGCGGCTAGGCCGCGGCCGAGCCCGCCTTCATTTCCGTGTAAACGCGCAAAAGGCCAAATGCAGGGCCAAAATTGGCCGCGCATTTGGTCACGCTCTGGAGGTGGTCTCGGCCGCGGCCGAGCCCGGCCTTTTCTCAGTGTAAGCGGAAACTGGGCCAAATGCGTGGCCAATTTCAGTCTGGCTTCCAAACCCTCTGCCCGTACTATTTCGTTATTCAGGACATTAACCCCCTCAACGTTGAAAACTAGTATAGTTTAAGGTGGTTTTGTCCTGCAAAGGATTTTTCCTTAAGGTGCGATCACACATCGCCGGTTTAAATGGCAGTCCACGGCGGTTCTCAAACCGCCGTGAACCGTGTCCCAATGATGGCGGAAGCACTTAAACGCGATGTGACTACGTTCTCAACACGTTTTGAACACGGAGCAAACGCGGATTGACGCGGTAGTAACACGGATCTCCCTGGAAGGTGGAGGAGTCCATACCAACCCCATGTAGTTGGATGCAATCAGAGCCCTTTCACTTGTCCTCAATGAGTTTCAACAAGGAGCGTTTTGCTTTGTTTGGTAAACACAATTTTAAAGAAATCATGAAACGTTGTAGCCCCCCTGTGTTTTACAGATTGATGCAAGAAGCAAATATCTTTTTCTCTTTCTCTTAATTTTTTTAATATCTGTATTAACTGTCATTAAAAAGGCATACATATCAAAGCAGAATCCAACATAGTCTCCAAAGTTTCCTGTTCATTTGCAGGTTTATTTATCAAGTGATGTACAAGTACTTGCTTGTTTCAACATCTCTTTATTTTTTTAATAAGTTTTCATATAATCGTTTCGCGTACTGAATTTAACATCTTGTTGCTTGTTTATCCACGTTTTCACAAAATTGCTCCTTCTTACCTTTCAGAACTCCTTGTGAGCCTATGAGAGTTTCTAAATCATAAGGGGATCTGTATGTGATATCCTCGATCCATTACAACAAACTACTATGGCAAGCGTAGTTTATGCCGCCCCAGAACTGTGGAACAGAACCCCAAGTAATACAACATGCAAGTTCCATCAATAAGTCCAAAATGTTTTTAAAAACTTATCTGTTAAAATAGTAACATAGTGATTGTAGATGATAATTTATGCAGCATGTTGCTGTTTCTGAAATTACCTTTTCCTGTTTATCTTTTTGTTCCCCCTCTAAAGCTCATAGAGACCTTGCCAAAAGTATTATGCGCTATAAGAACGGCAATGATGATAATACAATAATGATATCTTTAACAACAGTCAATAAAAAGACATAATTATGTACATTATACATTAGAAAAGAAGCATACAGTGTGTGTGCATGGTTTCCTCTTTACTTACAGGTTCACGTAACATAATAATGGTGTGTTTTTCAAGTTTCAATGTTGCTTTTTCCCTCTACTCTCTTAAGTTTCGACATATCTGTATCAACATGCAGTCTTACAAAAAGTCATATATATATAATCACGAAAGAAGAACCCAAGCATATTTACATATTAGTCTTCTGTGTATCACTTATCAGGTTCACGTTGCTGGCCATCGTAAAAGCTGTTAAGCTTTAGTAAAATTATGAATTGTTATACCTTTTAATGTAAATGATGTACTATTCAACATACTTAACAACTTTTTGAACATTGAACTTTATTTGTTTTTATTTATTTATTTATTTCCAGGGTAGTCCATTCACCAATAAATAGTGGTCTTCCATGGAGCCATTGTATGGGATTGAAATCTGACCAAACAACAGAACAGTAATCAAATTGTGGTAACACTAGACTAGTATAAAGTAATTTTAGGGATTGTTGGGGCAAAAAGGCCTTCGCTCTCTTTATCATGCAGACACTTTTTTGGGTACGTTTACATACATTTTCGATTTGTTTAGACCATTTCAGTTCTTCATCTATTAAAACACCTAAACATTTAGTGAACTGAACTCTTTTAATCCGACTACCATCTAATGAAATACTGAAATTTTCAATTTTCCCGAGATTAGCACGTTAGCCGATAATCATGACAGAAGTTTTGTCAGTGGTAAGGACGAGCCGATTTTTCTTAATCCACCCCATTACTTTATTTAGTGCAACAGTTCTCTTTTCTTCTAAAACTGTTGTGTCATTAGCACTGACAGTGAGGGTCGTATCGTCAGCGTACATATCTATAACACCTTCTGAAGTGCACTCGGGTAGACTGTTGACATAAATTGAAAATAAAAGGGGACCAAGTATTGACCCTTGAGGTACACCCAATTTAATAGTTGAAGGTTGGGACTTGGCTCCTTTTAATTGCGTCACCTGCTGTCTGTCACTTAAATAGGATTTGAACCAATCTACAGTCGTCTTGCTACACCCTATACACTTTAATTTATGTAAAAGTAGGTCATGATCTATAGTATCAAATGCCTTCCGAAGATCTATGAAGGCAACTCCAGAAATTTGATTGTTATCTATATTCAAAGACCACTGATTCACAAGTTTTGCAAGAGCAGTTGTTGTGGAATGAAATGGTCTAAAACCAGATTGATTAGGGTGTAGTAAATCATTCGCATTCATGAATTCGCTCAGTTGTTGATGTACGGTCCTTTCGATAATTTTACTCACCGTTGGTAAGATTGAGATGGGGCGGTAGTTATTCAACGAAGAAATATCTTCTGCTTTAAATATTGGTGCTACCCGAGCCTTTTTCCATTCACGTGGAACAATAACGTAGACAGGGATTTGTTGATAATATCGCAAAGAGATTCTGCAATAACATTCTTTGTCATCTTTAAAAGTTTGCAGCCGATGTGATCTTCTCCGGTTGCTTTATCTATGCCAAGAAGCTCGATCTGTCTCAATACAAAATCTCTCGTTATCATACTTAAATTGAATTGAGAATGAGATGGAACAAAGCCTTTGTCCTCATCTAATATCATTTGAGAAGTATTTCTCTGCAGGTCTTTTGTAATTTTAGTAGCATTAAATATGAAAAAATTGTTGAATGCTTCAGCAATATTTGCGTTGTCCGATACTTCTGCATCATCAACCTTTATGGTATTGGGAGAAATGGGTGATGATTTAGGCGTAAGCTCTTCCACATTTTCTTACTGTTGTTACGATTTTGTAAAATTTGGTCAGTGTTATACTGTTTTTTTCTTATTCTCATGAGATGAGTAACTTTGTTTTTTTAGATATTTATAGGTATTTCAAAGATCATCACTATTGTTAGTTTTAGCAGCTTTGAGAACTTTATCACGTTCCGTCATGAGCTTAACAATCTCATCAGATATCCATGGACATGCATGTTTTCTTATCCGCTTTTTGCGCAAAGGTATGTGCTTGTTGATAACATCATTGAAAAGAGTCAACCACATATCCCACACATCATCAACGTCGTCTATATCTTTTATGACCTGCCACGGAGCACTTCTCAAATCACTATAAAATTCCTCCTCAAGATTTTTGAATGAGCGAAATTCCGCACATTCAGATTTTTGATGGATCTTTTACACTGAAGTCCCGAATAGCATATACCAAATAATGATCACTAATGCTAGTCTCAAATATTCCCCATTCACTGTAAAGTTCTTTGTCTGATACAAATATCAAATCAATTAATGTAGAAGCAGTATTTGTAACTCTTGTGGCAGTATCAATTAACTGACTTAGTCCGTACATATTTGTATTACTTTTTCGGCATTCACATCATGTTGGTGTGGCATATAATTACAATTGAAATCACCATATATAATACAACTCGTATGTTCCGAGAGAGCAGAGTCCAAAGTCCTGTCTAATTCGTCTAAGAAATCAACGTGAGAATTCGGAGGTCTGTAAAATTCCCCTACAAGGATGGAAGGCTTATTTGGATGATGCAATTCAAACCAAAGGCATTCTAAAGTAGATGAATTCAAATCGTCTCTTATTTTATAGTTGAATCTTGTGGAAATATATAGAGCCACACCGCCACCATGTCTTGTAAGGGACATAATCATCGATTATACAGGACATAATCGATCATACAGGACATAATCATCAATATGCAATTCAGAATCATCAATCATGGAATCACAAAATGTCTCATTCAAACCAATGACATCAAGTGATGTATGTCTCAGAAGTAATCTAAGTTCATCAATTTTAGAAATTAAACTACGAATATTAAAATGGGCAAATTTTAGACCACTTGTTGCGACACGGATTGTCGCCCCTACACGGATTGTCGCCTCCTGCTCGGGGCGACAATCCGTGACGGGCGCTGGCGGCACGGATTGTCGCCCCCTACACGGATTGTCGCCTGGCGACAATCCGTGACGCTTGTGCAGTTCCCAGTTTTTGACCTCGAAGGCGACAATCCGTGTTGGCAAAAAAATTGTTGCGACACGGATTGTCGCCCCGTCACAGATTGTCGCTCCGGGCTCGGGGTGGTTCCTCCGGTGTTAAGCTTTGGTGGGATGGGTATGACTGGTAAGTTATGCGTATGTGTGTGTGTGTGTGTGTGTGTGGGTGCGTGTGTGTGCGTGTGTGCGTGTGTGGGTGTGTATTGTGAGCTGCATGATATGTGATGTGTATGATTTGTTGTGTGTGTGTGTGTTTGTGTGTGTGTGTGTGTAAATGTGTGTATGTGTGTGTGTTTGGAGTATAATAATACAATAATTATGTAGAAACTGTGCATGTGTGGTGGTCATAGTGGTAGTGGTTTGTTTGTCTGTGTGAATACGTGTGCCTGTATGCTTACGTGTGTATGTGGAATATAGCGGCGCTACTGTGGCAATACAAACGCCTTCAGAGTGTATGAGCACGTGTTTAAAAAATTCACACCAGCATTGATCTAAAAATAGTATGGGTGTGTGAACCAATATCGGCGGTGAGGCAGGCTAGGCGAGAGAGAGACCGAGAGAAAATACATACGAGGGAGGTACCCTCCCCAAATGTTATTTGTCTTTGTTCATTTTTCACTGCAGTCATTTTCCTCCATCAGTCTTATAAACTAGAACGTCCATACCACTATTCTTTGTCCCAGAATAGGTTTGGCATGCTTTATGCATGAGCGAATAATTTCCACACGCCGTAAAAAAATTGTCAATCGTTAGTTGATTTTAGCACAAACGAACTGCCATTGCACACCGCTAATACATACGTAATACAAACAAACACCAACAAACACTCAAACAAATCCTCATAATGCAAATAAACCAACTCAACACTTTTTTCCTTGATATTCATTGATTTCATTCAAATCATTCATAAATCGACTCATTCTGGGTGTAACATGAAAAAAAAAGTTACAAATGGCAATTCGAAACAGAAACAAATAAATTTGTCAATTTATACCACAAATAATCTCACTTCAACATAGATAACTCGATTATAGACCAACCCTACTAACAATTTCTTCACGAGAAATTTTTGACATGTAGGGCCCTACCAAACCTATATTCCTTGAATATATTGGTTTGGATCATGTAACACCTTCTTACTTACAAGGGCATATACATAAAAAAAAACACACAAATACATTACACGAATCTAGAATGAAATCAGTCATAAAAAACCCGACCACCCCCTCCCCTCCCCATCCGAAACAAATCTAGGGCCTACATCTATCCTAAATATTAAATCCTACCAACATCTGTCATACCATTTATAACTATCCTTCTTCAAATCCAATCCCCAACCCACCAACCCCTGATTAAACAAAACCTAAATCATCCCACACCCACATTCACCAACCCAAATACATACGCACACACACACACACACACACACACACACGAAGGTTCCGTTATTCCGAAGTTTCGTTTTTTCCGAGGCTTCATTTTAATATCCGAAACACACAATTCCCTATACCCAGAGGTTCGTTGATCCAAAAATGAAATTCGGAATAACGAACCTTCGGAATAATGAGCCTTCGGACAAATGAGCCTTCGGACGAATGAGCCTTCAGAGTAACAAACTTTTGCAATAACGAAATGTAACCCCCTTCCCACATACCGACGCACACCCGAACCGATACCACATTCCTTCCTGATGAAACGATTTCCCAATGTTGATAAATAAGACATAATGAACCGTATGCAGAAAAGCAGCATCTGCCCGCACGCAAGCTCCACTCCGAATTCATAATTATACAAATCTGCCAAACAAACTCATCAAATTCAAAGCTGCTGATAAAATCAATATCAACGTTTATGCCAGCAACAGCTTACTAGGTATCCCTCCCCACGCGCAGCTAAAAAACACATACGCAAAAAACTGACATAATAAACACATTCTTCCATCACAAACACACACACACACACACACACACGCACAAACGGACACTAAATTATCATGTGCACGCGCACATACACATTTCCTTGAAACCTCACCATGACTTTTTACATGGCATGTTTGCATGGATGTAGCCATGTAAGTTATGTGTTAGTATTTCAATGATTATGTCCAGAACGATATTACCCAGCAAAATGTGCTTCGAGGGCGGGCGACAATCCGTGCCGCCAACGCCCGTCACGGATTGTCGCCCCGAGCAGGAGGCGACAATCCGTGTAGGGGCGACAATCCGTGTCGCAACACCCCTAGCTGAATGAGATAGAGAACAAAGTGTGTTGACGCAGCCCTTATGAAGCATAAAGAAGAATCGAGTTTACATAGGGGAGGAAAACATTTGTCATGCAAATACATGTACGTGTATATGTATTGACAACACGAGAGACAAAGTGGGCCGGTGGCCGTGATAACACTGTTATAGAAGTGTATTCTTTTAATTCCGTGATTATGAACGACAACCTCAAATCAATGGTCAAAAGTGTCATTTAATTTCTAACCTGTATATGAGTTCGCACACAGGTTGAAATAGAAAATGAATACAAAATAAATAGTGTTGGGGATCACTTCGGACGGGACCGAGACATATTTTTTTAGTCTTAGTTTTCATTGCAGAGCCTACGTATTACATTGTAAGTGCTTCATATCATATTTGTCAATACGTGATCATTTTTATGGACTATATATCTTATCTCCCTCTCCCTCTCTCTCTCTCGCTCTCTCTTTCTATATATATATATATATATATATATATATATATATATATACATATATAATGTATACATATATACATATACATATACATATATACGTATATATTACATCAATTGTATTTTTCGATATAGGCGTATACGAGAATTTGCGTTGGTTTGTAATGTGAATCTTTATCTCCCTCACTCTCTCTCTCTGGAGAATTACGTGACTATGCTATGGGTGTTGACACAATTATATATGAAGGGTAGATTTCAAACTATGCGGGCGGTCTACCAATAGCTGGATTAAAAATCAGTTCTCACGTATCACAGGGGGTTGTTGAAAAAAAAAGGTCACATTTTTACAAAATAAACATCTTGCAGTTTTTCGGTGATGGTGTGGCCAAGGGGCTGAAAAGTTGACCAAAAATAGAGTAAGATCAGCTGAAAGAGAAACGTCAGGCATAAACGGGAAAATATTAGATATAGGATTTCAAATACATACAATAATGCATTTATATAAGATTTATATCAAGTGGTAGAGCGCGCCTACCTCGCTTCTATTGAAAGAAAACCTAAACTTCATGACAGTCATGATCTTGAATTCAAAGTGATGATTTGGAATTACTGCAACTTGAACTGAAATAAACAAATAATGAATGAATAGATATCATTTAAAAAGCGCTTATTACAATGTTTCTAA
Source organism: Diadema antillarum (assembly GCF_040938485.1). Lineage (NCBI taxonomy): Eukaryota > Metazoa > Echinodermata > Echinoidea > Diadematoida > Diadematidae > Diadema > Diadema antillarum. The sequence continues at coordinate 502,180 of NW_027271963.1, read as the reverse complement.
GCGCTGAGCGTCTCAAAGAAACAATTAGAAAAAACAAACTTAGTCATGGAGTAGATACAAATAGTAGTACGATGAAACGCAATACAAAATACACAGAATACACATTGTAAATTATAACTTATAGAACGAACGTAACATAAATATATAATAAATCCATACAAATTACATGTCATGCGAGAACAGATGAATTTTCAGTAATGTTTTAAAGGAGTCTACTGTAGGAGCTTCACGGACTTGAACCAAAAGAAAAAAAAAATACATTCTTTTCTCCAAACAGTACTTCAAATTTCATGTATTATATAGAACTTATAGTGGATGTATATTAAACGAGAATTTTGATTGCTTATATCTTATCAGACGTATTAGCTGTTCTCGTGTATATGATATGAATTGTAACATACTCTACCCTCTTTTAACCAAAGTTACTTCACATGATTTGTGTAATGCCCATGGTATATCCAAACTTATTCAACTTCCCACGCGTATGACCCCCTCAAGTGCATACTTATTAATCTAATTTGGTTCTCTTCAGTGTCTTAGGTGGTTTAGATTCTCAAATACACGATCACGAACGGTGGGTTTAAGCACCTACTCCTTCAATTGGTATACAGGTGTTATAAAATCCCGTCGGTAAAGTCCACGCCCCAAAACTCCTGGCCAAAATCTCTCGCCCTCGTTCTTTCGTATAGGAATTTCGACGAAAACAAATTCTTGGACGACTTAGCTGACGTGGATTTGCATTCATTGTACACCAACAATAATGACGTTTGTTGCGACACGGATTGTCGCCCCTACACGGATTGTCGCCTCCTGCTCGGGGCGACAATCCGTGACGGGTGCTGGCGGCACGGATTGTCGCCCCCTACACGGATTGTCGCCTGGCGACAATCCGTGACGCTTGTGCAGTTCCCAGTTTTTGACCTCGAAGGCGACAATCCGTGTTGGCAAAAAATTTGCTGCGACACGGATTGTCGCCCCGTCACGGATTGTCGCCCCGGGCTCGGGGTGGTTCCTCCGGTGTTAAGCTTTGGTGGGATGGGTATGACTGGTAAGTTATGCGTATGTGTGTGTGTGTGTGTGTGTGTGTATTGTGAGCTGCATGATATGTGATGTGTATGATTTGTTGTGTGTGTGTGTGTGTGTGTGTTTGTGTGTGTGTTTGGAGTATTATAATACAATATGTAGAAACTGTGCATGTGTGGTGGTTACATAGTGGTAGTGGTTTGTTTGTCTGTGTGTATACGTGTGCCTGTATGTTTACGTGTGTATGTGGAATATAGTGGCGCTACTGTGGCAATACAAACGCCTTCAGAGTGTATGAGCACGTGTCTAAAGAATTCACACCAGCGTTGATCTAAAAATAGTATGAGTGTGTCAACCAAATATCAGCGGTGAGGCGGGCTAGGCGAAAGAGAGACCGAGAGAAAATACATACGAGGGAGATACCCTCCCCAAATGTTATTTGTCTTTGTTCATTTTTCCCTGCAGTCGTTTTCTTCCATCAGTCTTATAAACTAGAACGTCCATACCACTATTCTTTGTCCCAGAATAGGTTTGGCATGCTTTATGCATGAGCGAATAATTTCCACACGCCGTAAAAAATTTGTCAATCGTTACTTGATTAATTAGCACAAACGAACTGCCATTGCACACCGCTAATACATACGTAATACAAACAAACACCAACAAACACTCAAACAAACCTCATAATGCAAACAAACCAACTCAACACTATTTTCCTTGATATTTATTGATTTCATTCAAATCATTCATAAATCGACCCATTCTGGGTGCAACATGAACAAAAAAAGTTGCAAATGGCAATTCGAAACAAAAGCAAATCCATGTGTCAATTTATACCACAAATAATCTCACTTCAGTATAGATAACTCGATTATAGACCAACCCTACTTATAATTTCTTCACGAGAAAGTTTTGACATGCATAGGGCCCTACCAAACCTATATTCCTTGAATATATTGGTTTGGATCATGTAACACCTTCTTACTTAAAAGGGCATATACATAAAAAACCCACACAAATATATTACACAAATCTAGAATGAAATCAGTCATAAAAAACCCCACCACCCCCTCCCCTCCCAAACCGAAACAAATCTAGGGCCTACATCTATCCTAAATATTAAATCCTACCAACATCCGTCATACCATTTATAACTATCCTTCTTCAAATCCAATCCCCAACCCACCAACCCCTGATTAAACAAAACCTAAATCATCCCACACCCACATTCACCGACCCAAATACATACATACACACACACACACACACACACACACACACGAAGGTTCGTTATTCCGAAGTTTAGGCTTCATTTATCCGAAACACACAATTCCCTATACCTAGTGGTTCGTTGATCCAAAAATGAAATTCGGAATAACAAACCTTCGGAATAATGACCCTTCGGACGAATGAGCCTTCGGACGAATGAGCCTTCAGAATAACAAACTTTTGCAATAACGAAATGTAACCCCCTTCCCACATACCGACGCACAACCGAACCGATACCACATTCCTTCCTGATGAAACGATTTCCCAATGTTGATGAATAAGACATAATGGACCGTATGCAGAAAAGCAGCATCCGCCCGCACGCAAGCTCCACTCCGAATTCATATACAAATCTGCCAAACAAACTCATCAAATTCAAAGCTGCTGATAAAATCAATATCAATGTTTATGCCAGCAACAGCTTACTAGGTATCCCTCCCCACGCGCAGCTAAAAAACACATACGCTAAAAACTGACATAATAAACACATTCTTCCATCACACACACACACACACACACACACACACGCACACGCACAAACGGACACTAAATCATCATGTGCACGCGCACATACACACTTCCTTGAAACCTCACCATGAGTTTTTACATGGCATGTTTGCATGGATGTAGCCATGTAAGTTATGTGTTAGTATTTCAATGATTATGTCCAGAACGATATTACCCAGCAAAATGTGCTTCGAGGGCGGGCAACAATCCGTGCCGCCAGCCCCCTACACGGATTGTCGCCAGGCGACAATCCGTGTAGGGGGCGACAATCCGTGCCGCCAACGCCCATCACGGATTGTCGCCCCGAGCAAGAGGCGACAATCCGTGTAGGGGCGACAATCCGTGTCCCAACACCCCTCTTTCTGAGTGGCGGAATTGAACCATTCATCAAATTATTAATTTTACTTTTGATTTTTTCATGTGGTCGCCTCCTGAAGAGCATTTTGAGCTTCGCCAGTGTTAACATTATCATTGCAATTCAAATTTTCGGTACAAACTTTCAAAGCACTGTTAGAAATTGGTTGTGATTTTGACTTCAATAAACGAGAACCCGCACGATGTTCACCGAAGTTAGAGCGGGAGGTAAACAGCATGTTGCCGTCACGAGACGTAGATGCTCGTGCCACCCCTGTTGAGCTTTTGTCAGTGGAAGCCACGGGTGGGTGGGGGTCGATTTCAGCCGCCCTTGAGGTGGAATCATCCTGAAATTCCGTGTTGAGGATCCCACCACTTCAGCATACTAGTCCGGAGCCAGCGGGGGTCAGCCTAGCTGAAAGGTTACCAATTTTTATGTATATAGCAATTTAGTACATATGCCCCTAAGTATGGAAATGCACGTCTGGCTGGTCATCGGTGGTGGGTGTGGCCAGGAGGGCCAAAAAAAGGACCCTCAAAATTAGGCTAGCCTAGCTGGAAAAGTAACCCCATGAAAACAACTGGAACTTGTTCGTTACACTTACATGATAAATGAATGACCATTGCCAGACGTTTTAAGTGGTGGGGGGTAGCCGCCAGACGCTCTTAAAGACCCAACTCCAGCTAGGCTAGCCTAGCTGAAAAAGTAACCTCATGAAAACCACTGGAACTTGTTCGTTACACTTACAGGATAAATGAATGACCATTGCCAGACGTTTTAAGTGGTGGGGGGGGGGGGGTAGCCGCCAGACGCCCTTAAAGACCCAAATTTTTCCAGCTAGGCTAGCCTAGCTGTAAAGGTAACCTAATGAAACCCACTGGAACTTGTTCGTTACACTTACAGGATAAATGAATGACCATTGCCAGACGTTTTAAGTGGTGGGGGGTAGCCGCCAGACGCCCTCAAAGACCCAACTTTTTCCAGCTAGGCTAGCCTAGCTGAAAATATAACCTAATGAAACCCACTGGAACTTGTTATTTACACTTACAGGATATATGCATGGCCGTTGCCAGGCGTTTGAAGAAGTGGGGGGGGGGGGTAGCCGCCAGATGCCCTCAAAGACCCAATTTTACCAGCTAGACTATAGCCCTGGCTGGAAAAGTGATAACCTCCTGAAACCCACTGGAACTTGTTCCATGTTTGTCTCACCTGATAAACACTGTCGACATAGTATTCAGGTGTTCTTTCGATAACTTTCCACACTTTTGAGCTATATGACCACCAAATTCACTCCTCAGATCATCTAATGATTGCTGTCAAGTGTTAATATTGGTGAAGTCCGACTACGTCAACAGTCAAAAAGTCAATGAACTAGGCCTATACCATTTAAAAATCTCTGTAATCACAAAGTCGATACGTGGACGAGACATCACTTCGCTTTTGCCTTGTTAGATGGTGAATATTTGTAAGCTTCCGTTTCTAATTCATACAGCACCAGCATACATATCTGAGAATAGCGGTAAAGAAGATTAGAATCTTTGGCAACAAGTGCAAAATTAAATTCTGTGCCTTATTTGCTAAACAAACGTGGTAGGAAGACAACGACCTGTTAGGCAATATGGCGGACCATAGAATAAATGACAATGATGTAGTTCTGAAGCATACTTTTCATTAGATGCTTTTGCAATGACTCAATGTACAGTGTGTCTCTAAAAAAAGTAAACCCAACTTCAACGGCAAATTTTCAGAAAACTATAAAATATTTACACATTATTTTTTCATGGTTACATAGTCCAATAAGTCCTCTGTCCAATGATACCACGTAGGTTATGTATCTCTCATGCATGACTGAGCATGATTCAACTTAGTGAATGGGTGTGAAATCATCACTGTGGCAAGTTCCGTGATCAGCATACTTTCTCACATTGTACCAAATGGCTCTTTGTGTTGGAGGCTGCCTGTCGGGGAACTGCACCCGAAAAGCCTCTTGAACTTCCACGCAACTTCTTGTTTCCTGGTATCGAGTTACCAGGAATACTCTCTGCTCAATTGTCAACTGTACCATGTTTGGAAAGCATGTGAAGTGTGCCTGTGTCAGGAACAACCTTTGCTGACAAAAATTTAACTTCAAATATGCCCTGAATGCATGACAATAGCAAGAAATAACTTGCCACAGTGATGATTTCACACCCATTCACTAAGTTGAATCATGCTCAGTCATGCATGAGAGTTACATAACCTATGTGGTATCATTGGATAGAGGACTTATTGAACTATCTAACCATGAAAAAAATAATGTGCAAATACTTTATAGTTTTCTGAAAATTTGCTGTTGAAGTTGGGTTTACTTTTTTTAGAGACACACTGTATACTTTTAATCGAACTAAGTATATATCCATGACTTGCTCATGAATTACGGCAGAACGATTCGGTGAGGAAAGTTTTCTGTCATGTCATTACGGAAGAAGTGAACGTGTCAATATTTTGCTATTTGTTCCATAATTATTTCTGAAGTGGTTAAATGTATTTTCCTAAAACATTTTTTCTTTTATATAATACCTACGTTGCATCCAAATGCCTATTCGTTGAAAAAAAAAAAAGCGGGCCATGTATTCAAAGGTCAAAGATCATAGGTTAATGGAAGTAGGGCATACATTGCACAACATTTCACTAAGTTGTTGGTTTGTTTTTGTTTTGTTTTGTTTGTTTGTGTGTTGTTGTTGTTGTTGTTGTTGTTTTTTTTTTTTGGGGGGGGGGGCATGATTCAAAGTGTCCTAAAACCTTGTATAATACATGTATTTAGTGTTGTAGTCACGACTCTTGCTATGTATGATGCCAAACTCTTCCCGCTCATACAAATGCAGCCGTTTCAGGGAAATAATTATGATAATGATTGGTAATGCTGAAGTGATTCATAACATTCCATTGATACTATGTATAGAACAGAAAGTGAATTTGACAATGGTATATGATATCCGCAATTTACTCTTTGACAGGTTCTATCATCCGATTAATAATGTATAAATTGAATATACAGTAGTCCCCTATTCAGTAACTACAGGTTAAGTTAGATAAGCTGCATTCATTTTGCACGCGACCATGGCGTTATAGCCAAACATGATTGAATTCTGTAAATCTCTGTGTGCCTGCACAGGATTGGAAAACGAAACAACTTTCTGTGTATAGAACAACGAAACAGAAACTGGTGCATACATTATTCTCAGTCACTTTGTTATGCATAATGATGGTTTGCTCATTGCAGTTCCGGAATCTCAGCTCGAGGGACTCGAATTGATCCCAAATCAGTCGGCATGCGTGTATCACCCAAAACAAAAACTGAACACATTATAACTGCAGTCCTCCATAGTCTCTATTGGTAGCCGATAAGGGCTGGTATCAATTTTGATTTTCATATTACTTACAGTACCTTGTATTTAAATGTTTTCATCGAAATGCCCGTATACGGTATGCGTATCTCAGTTAACTCTTTAAACCATAGCTGTAATCTACGTGCCAAGAATCTCATGTTTTCAATAAGCGTGAACTCCAATACATGTCGTGATAAGGACTTTAAGACAATTGGCATCGTCATTATAAAACGAATTCCCCCTTTACAAGACACGTTTTAGATTTTAGATAGAAATATGGATTCGTTTGAATGCATACAAACAGCTTCTTATATCCTCCTACATTTTGTTTTTAAGATATGGTGTATACTTTAGAAGTGTAAGAAACATGCTCTTGTTTTATAGGCTTTGAGTACTGGTAAGAAGCAGCACCCAAAGTTCCAAGATTGCACCCTCAAAACAAGGCACAATCTTGGAACTTTGGGTGTTTCTTTGCACCCTCACGAAAGGATGTAAAGTTGCACCAAGATGTAAAGGCTACACGGGGTGCAAAGGTGCGCCGAAAGGTAAAGGGTGCAAGATCGCACCCTCAAGAAAGGTGCAACTTAGCACCACTTAGTGTGGGTGCATGGAAAGCTGCACCCTCAAGAAGAGGTGCAATCTATAGCACCACTTAGTGTGGGTGGAAAGATGTACCAAAGGGAACATTTTCGCACCCTCAATAAAGGGTTCAACTTTGCACCCTCTCTGCAGTATTGTTTTATACACACGTGAATTCATTGTTCCTGTGAGCTACGTTTAATATGAGCGTGACCCAGTATTAGACACGTGTCAAGCCTTTGCAGACACAGAATTTTTTTCTTCATATTGTTTAAAGGTCATTTAAAACAAATTTAAATATATATTTATTTCTTTTAAGTTAAGAGGAGCAAATGTGGAGATCGTGACCTGTGATACATGTTACGGGAAGTCTATATTTTTATGTGTACTCGTTTTTTTTTTCAACTACAAGGAATTTCCAATGAGCTAATTGGATAAAGAAGCTGAGCATTCCTTTTTTTTTTCATTAGTTAATGTCAGTGCTGGTGTATTATTCTTGAAAAGTGGGCATCTAAATATCCTCCAAACCAAGTACTTACTGTATAAAATTATATTCCTGTGAGTTACGTTTCTTATGAGCATGACAGATCTGTAGACACGTGTCATAGTGGTTACAAACACTAAGTTTCCTTTGCTTTCATCGTTATCAAGAAGCGATTTTGAACAATTTCAGATGTTCTGGTTTTTTCAATTTCGTTACGAGAAGGCAATAATGATTTCATGTAAAACATGATAAGGAAAGTTGATAGTTTGGTTATTTTATCATTACTCATCTTCGACTTCTCAACAAGAAGATGATACACATGAGCTCATTTGCTAAAGAAGTTGAAGGATGTTTAATTGCTGGTAGCCACGTAGGGGCTTTTGTCATAACATTTTGCATCTTAATCCCTCGAAACTAAGTACATGCAGTATTAGTTGATAGATAACATAATATTTTTGTTGTTGCTGTGAGCTTATTCATATGAATTTTAGACATGTTTCTCATTATGTTTCTGTCATATGCTTTACTGAAGAACAGCAAATGTTGAGTTTATTGGCAAGATAGGTTGATCATTACTTTACATTTAAGTTCATTGAAGTGCCGGAGCATAAACTTGTCTTGAAATATTAGCATCCAAAACCCTCCAAACCAAAAACGTGCAATACTAGACACGACAGGAATTCCTTGTTGTTGTGAGGTATGTTTCTTAAAAACACAGAATTTTTCTGCTTTTGCAATGTACTATGTTCAAAAACACTCTTGAACAATTTTCAGTTTCGTTTCTTTCTTAAGAGAAGAAAACGGTGAGGTCATGTGAAGCATGTTCCTATAAGTTTTATTTCGTTAATAATTTTTCTTTACCCATCTCCTCAACCGTAAGGTGATACGGTACCTAAAAAGTCATAGGCCAAAGGTGTTGAACTTTACTTCCCCTTTTTAAAGTAAGCTATGTACACCGAGGACGAGTCTTACTGAATGGATTTCTTGTTGCAGTAGAATTGTATTTTTTATGAGCTTGATGGAGTATTTAGACAATTGTATAAAGTGTTTGCAAAACCTGTTAATGTATTCCCTTTTGCTAATGTCCAAAGAGTTCATTTGCCAAGTTTTGATTGTCTTTTGTTTTAATCATCAGGGGTTTGTTTTATCATGGTCATATAGAGGAAAGAAACTTAATTATAAAAAAAAGCCTTCATGTAAGAAGAGATACTGTAGGACACAATTTCATCAAAAGTTGTGATTTTCAACATTTCCAAAATGCAATTGATGAATATTTCTCCCCAGGGCACAGAAAGAAAGTAGTTTTTGGTCTTGTTTTTTTTTTTTTTTTCACGTCAGTATGTTATAATACCCGCGGGTTTACGCCCATCCTACCAATTTCCATCCGGATACTGTACCCGGCCCTGTTTTTTTTGTTTTTTGTTTTTTTTTGTTTTTGGTTTTTTATTTTTGGTTTACACTGCAAAGAAAATGAGAACACTGATGTTTGAGAAAAAGCCCGACATGTTTGATTGGGCAATTCTTTTTTGATGTCTATTATTCTTTCCAAATAATTTTTTTGGTTATCACTGAGGACAAATACAGATACCCTATTTCTTGTACCAAAACCACAGCACTGTATATTCTCATATTTCTACAGCATTTCGTCTCAACACTTGCCCTATTGATATTTCAAAGCATGTTTCCCTGTGCGCTCAAGAAACTCCCCCATTAAAGGAGACCTCCGGGTGATTCTCAGATTTTTACATTTGTACAACTATGAATTAGTTATACTGAGGACAGAGTTTTTTGTGATAATTGGGATGAAGAATAAGAATATTTTCAAAAAATAGAACAAATTGCAATGAACAAGGATGATGACATGGGAGAGTCACCATAAGAATGCATGAGTTGGGGCTCAAGGAAGCAGAATAAAAGAATAAGGCATGCATAGATTATAGAAAGGTGAACTCGCAAGCAAGCGGTATTGTTATGGAATTACACTGCTATCATTTCTGAAATATGTGAACCTTATAGCTGGTAAAATTGGGTCTTTGAGAGCGTCTGGGGGCTACGCCCTACCACTTAAAGCGTCTGGCAACGGTCGTGCATTTATTCTGTAAGTGTAAGAACAAGTTCCAGTGGGTTTCATGGGGTTACTTTCCTAATTTTCAGCTAGGCTAGCCTAGCTGGTAAGAGTTTGGTCTTTGGGGCGTATGGCGGCTATTGTCTGGCAACAATCATTCAATTATCCTTTGAGTGTATCACAGAACAAGTTCCTGTGGGTTTCAGGAGGTTATTTTTCCAGCTACATATAGGCTTGTCTAGCTGGAAAAAGTTTGGTCTTTAAGGGCGTCTGGCGGCTACCCCCACCACTTAAAACGTCTGGCAATGGTCATTCATTTATCCTGTAAGTGTAACGAACAAGTTCCAGTGGGTTTCATTAGGTTACTTTTTCAGCTAGGCTAGCCTAGCTGGAAAAATTTGGGTCTTTAAGGGCGTCTGGCGGCTACCCCCACCACTTAAAACGTCTGGCAATGGTCATTCATTTATCCTGTAAGTGTAACGAACAAGTTCCAGTGGTTTTCATTAGGTTACTTTTTCAGCTAGGCTAGCCTAGCTGGAAAAATTTGGGTCTTTAAGGGCGTCTGGCGGCTACCCCCACCACTTAAAACGTCTGGCAATGGTCATTCATTTATCCTGTAAGTGTAACGAACAAGTTCCAGTGGGTTTCATGAGGTCACTTTTTCAGCTAGGCTAGCCTAGCTGGAGTTGGGCCTTTAAGAGCGTCTGGCGGCTACCCCCCACCACTTAAAACGTCTGGCAATGGTCATTCATTTATCCTGTAAGTGTAACGAACAAGTTCCAGTTGTTTTCAAGGGGTTACTTTTCCAGCTAGGCTAGCCTAATTTTGGGGGGTCCTTTTTGTGGCCCTCCTGGCCACACCCACCACCGATGACCAGCCAGACGTGCATTTCCATACTCAGGGGCATATGTACTAAATTGCTATACACATAAAAATTGGTAACCTTTTCAGCTAGGCTGACCCCCGCTGGCTCCTGGACTATACGATCTCTGTTGAGAAGATGCGTTGGGTTGCTCTCTGGGTCGCCTGATGAAATTTCGCATATTCGAAGCAAGAACAGCTTGCCCAGCCTTGTTGATGTGAACCCCATCTCGCCCAAGATGCCTATCACCGATATTGCTGTTGTCAATGAAACCCAAGCTCCATTCACGGGCAGCGGTATGTAGACGCTCATTCACCCCCCATCGACGAGGCGCCTCTGATGAGCTGATTCCCATCTACGATGCACGATACTAGATAAGGCAACTTCACATCCTATATTTGAAATCCCGTCTGCTAAGGCTATGATGTCATCTGCGGTGGATGTACTTCCATTGCCATGCGAAACGTTGTTTGACCCGATATGTAGAATGACGTCTCCTTTCGCCTTTACACCCTCGGTAACCTTCTTAGCGGAGATATCTGCCACCTTCGCACCCGGGTGTGGATGGCAGAACACTTTGCGTCTTCGGCTCAGAAGTCGGCCGTCGATGTGCTTTATCATAGAGTCCCCTACGATGACAACATCTGGTAACTCAGTGACATGGCGTTGTCTACTGTCTTCCGAGCACTCACTTACCTGGCCGCTATTTGGTATTGACGCCGAGGTAGCAGCCTCAGGAAGCACAGACACATCCAAGCGTCTTTGGCGATGACTTTCTCGGTTCTGCTTTTAATAGTTGTTCGCTTGTCGACAATTCGTTAGAAGACTTACTAGCATTCAAGGATGACTTCAGGTCGCTTAGATATCTATCTAAACGGAGATGGTGCCTTTCACGATACTCTTTGATTTGGTCGCTTGTTGACATCACAGGAGAAGGCCCAGGTAGATCGTCGTGCTCATCCGCGAGGACATCGAATGGATTCTGTGTCGGGATGGTGTAGGTAGTTTTGTCCGTTTTGTGTCCCTCATCATGCCCAGGGAGACGCACTTTGGAAACAGTTCCCACTATTTCGTGGAGATGTAATTTCTCCTCTACCAGCTCCTCATTATTAACTCTTGCGATAGCTTCGAGTTTGTTGAGTCTTATGGATAGTTCGCTAAGGGCGGACGTCCACTTGGGCGCGGACAAGCCCCGGAAGGGTTGCGGAAGCAAATTTTGTTATTTCGGCATCCTGTCCGCGACAGACGCGGAATAACTTTGTGAATCGGCTTGTCCTGGGACATTCCTAGGACTGTCCGCGGACTGTCCGCGGACTGTCCGCGGACTGACTGCGGACATTCCCAGGAATCACTCTGGAAGAGCGCGAAATACCTCGGAATATGCTAATCGTAGCCGGGCAACGCGGAAACATCTAGGATTACACCAGGAATGAACGCGGACAATCAGGATGCCTTCCGGACAACACAAGTTAGGCATGCGGACAAACTGCGGACAATACCAGGAAAATGGATAGGTATAAATTTAGCGCTGACTTTGACTTTTCCTCATTTGACTGCTAGCCGTCATTGATGCTCCTTGTTGTGCTTCCGCAGTAGCGGCTGATATCATATTGATATGATTGGTCAATATTATTTGATAAATGTGGCCACCAAAAGTCGAAGGATAGGATTGTCTGCATGTCGGCTGACGACTCCTTTTTTTTTTTTGATTTGTCTCATCTGGGAGAACAATTTTTTCTCTGCCTACAATCACATGGATGATATTCGCAAACTTTTTGAACCATATACAACGTATATATATATATATATGATACATATGTATATATATGTTGATAAGGTAGTCCACGTGTGGGCAAGATAAAAAGATAATTATCAAAACTGCAACAAAATTCATGCTGTATTCACCAACGATTTATTTCTTCACAAGAAATAAACCGTTGGTGAATACAGCATGAACTTTGTAAAGTTCATGCTGTATTCACCAACAGTTTATTTCTTCACAAGAAATAAACCGTTGATGAATATAGCATGAACTTTGTTGCAGTTTTGTTACTTATATATATATATATATATATATATATTCTTTATTCCCTTTTTTCAGACCTGTGCTTTATCCATCGTGAAGTATATACATGTTTTGTCTGATACTTCTGTAGAGCATGCCAAAATGATCCTAATCATTAAATTTGCTTGTCTTTCTCTGATTTTTACCCTTGTGCATCTCTAACCCTCTCTTATTTTGATCACTTTTGAACATTTTCAAGTCCGATAATTTTTTTTTCATGCTTAGAGCTTACTAGCCTATTGTCAGTGAAGTGTAAAAATCGGTAAATATTTTTAACCTACTTTAATTTACTTTTTTTTTGGGGGGGGGGGTTCAGCTGGGCTGTCAAATTGGACAATCGAGTTTATTTGCAATCAAAACAAAAAGAGAAGAAAAAATTATACGGTAATAAAAACTACGAAAATCATTAATGTAAAGAATATTTCTGAAATGATTTGTGATGCTTAATGTGTACTTAAATATATACACTCAGCAAAAAAAAAAGACAGACAGAAATTTACACTTTTTCGAGTTCATGAATTATTGCTTCTTCTCTCATTTCACTTGAATTTTGAAGTGACAGAAAATTCTTCATTTTCCTCCATCATCTTTAGCTTTCATTGTTATTTTGGGCTTCAAAGATATTACATTGTAATGAGACCACAGGTATATCTATGCAATTGAATTCATGCTTTTTAGTGTGATGAATTTGTCTTTTGTTCTTATATGTTGTATCATTAGAAAGCATTTACGTATGAATAACAACTTGTTCATGTTTACATAATATATTAACATTTAGCCAAAAATTCTATGCTTTTTTTTTCTGAGTGTACTTCCACCTACTTTTGTGATTTTTCAGCAGGGCTGTCACATAGGACAACCTAGTTTGTTCGCAAATGAAATACGAAAACAACATAAAGGAAAATGTACTATAGTAAGTAATAGGAACCAGGAAAGTCACTCAGATGAAAAATAATTTCTGAAAAGATCAAATCAAAACAAACTTACTAGGAAGTTAGGGGGCTGATTTAACTTCTTTCTGGTTGCTTTTGGCACAGTCTCTACTACCTTCTTCTTTGCCTTGTGGGACCGGAAATTCCTTAGATTTACCTGTTCTTCATCACTAGACGAAAGGTGTGCCTGTGATGGGGATATTTGCATGGGGGCCTCGCCTCCCTTCTTGCTCATTTTGCGTTTCATTGGCATGACGCTCGCGGAAAGTGTCGACATTTTCGTGTCTGGATCACAAAATTTCCGCATCGGTTCCGGACACTTGCATATATAGATCCGCATCGGCTCCGCACTGTCCTAAAACATTCCTGGTGTCTTCCGCTTTCATTCGGGAAGCTTCCCCACACCGCAAGATTCTTTCCGGAGCGTATGCGGAAGGAGCGGAAGGGTTCCGGACAAGCGGGACATCCTCAGGACATCGTCAGGACAAGTCGCCGAAGGTGTCAGGAAGTTCATTTCCGCGTCCAAATTTTGGTCTCGATCAAAATTTGGACGCGGAAATTTTTCTCTCTCCCGAAGGTGCGGAAACGCCCGGACATGTTTAGGACAGTGAGCGGACACGTTCAGGAACGTGCGGACAGGTTCCCGAAGGAGTGCGGAATACCAAATTTGCATTCCGGGGCTTGTCCGCGTCTTGTCCGCGCCCTAGTGGACGCCTGGTCTAACGGCAGATAGTACTTTATAGTACTGGTCATATACAGTATTTGTTACTGTATATGACAAGTTAAAGAAGTAAGGAAACTATAGCATTCAATATATCTATCCGATTTTGTATTATGGGTTCACCTTTGCCTTTTTTTTCCATTTTTTATTGCTTCGCCACGAAGTGTCGCCGGAGCCATTATTCTCTTTTAAGTTCATTGTTTCTTTTCTCTTCAAAATTACGGCGGTGTTAACACGGTATTATCACGGATCTTGCGGTGCAAACACGGAGGATGCCGTTCTTTACACGGTGAACGGCGATGTGAACACGGTTCATTTCAAACCGCCAAGACCGGCACGAAAAATTAAACATGTTTAATTTTTAATTTTTCTGGCGTAACAGTGTCATCCACACGAAATACCACCAGGTGTACAGTTTACATAACATATATAACTTCTGACATTTTTACCTCTGACATTTTTACTTCTGACATTTTTACCTCTGACATATTTACCTCTGACATCTTTACCTCCGACATTTTTACTTCTGACATTTTTACTTCTGTCATTTTTACCTCTGACATTTTTACCTCTGACATTATTACACCGAACCGCTCAACTTACCCCACATCTCTCGTCCATTTACCTTTCCTTCGCAGGATTATTTATCCTTTCTCCATTGATTCCGTATTCCATAGTCCACATTGTTCGCCGACTTCGTTCTTCTCTTGCATGGTTTCATGAATCTTCACTTCTCTCTCCTGTCTCCATGATTTTCCAACCTTCAACTCCTCCCTCTTCCTCTTCCCTTCTATTTCATCTTTCTCCTCCTAACGATGTCCAAACATCTTACTTGATTCTCACTCTATTCTTCCTTACCACTCTCTCTGTTCCTTTCTCTACCGTCTCCACTGATGCAACTTCAACTTCCAGCCCATTACTGTTCCCCACTTTTCACTTTTTGCCCTCTTTACAACCCCCATATGTCGCTTCCCTCTTCAATTCTCCTCTTTCTAGGCTCTTCTTCTGCCAAACAACAATCCGGTTAAGGACTACCTACATACACATGGTGGCACCGCAAATCTTTCTCCCTCATTTACTTCACCATGAAAACCTTCAAGCAACACATGTGTATTCTTGATAATACACTCACACTTCCACGATGTATAAAAGAAGTATTTTCAGAGAATATTTCAGTCATAAAGTACTATATGGCTTGAAGACTATATGGAAGTACGACCCCGTTTACAGTGCAGGGCTGGGCCGAGTCGCGGCCGAGCCCGGCCTCAATCGCGGTACTTGGCCCTGCAATTTTGTCCGTTTACAAGTGCTGGGCTCGGCCCGGGCTTTTGATTCAAACCTTTCAATATTTTGTCGTAGTGGCGCTCTGCTTGTAAACAAACACCAATATTTGGAGCGCGACGGTCGCAATTTGGTACCGCATTTGGCCCAGTTTGCCTTTACAGTGAGAAAAGGCCGGGCTCGGCCGCAGCCGAGCCGCGGCCGAGACTATTTCCAGAGGTTGGCCAAATGCGCGGCCGATTTTGGTACCGCATTTGGCCTTTTGCAAGTTTACAGTGAAATGAGCCCGGCCTTTTCACTCACTGTAAACGGGGTCCTAGTATAATATTATGTGTTGAGATTGAGAGTGTTGTTATGATTATATTTTTATATATATATATATATATATATATATATATATTTTTTTTTTTTTTTTGTGGTTGCGCGCGCCCGGTGGCTGCCCGCCAGCAGAGCTCTTAATTCTTCGCTTATTTCTCCTGTTGTAAGTTTTTCATTGAGTGTGTATTGTATTCTATCTTTGAATGTTTGTCTTCAAGCACTTGCTGGACAAATTGTAGTGATTTCTGTACTGTTTTTGCGCATTTACAGTGGATTGATTTTTCAGTACAGCTACAGTGTATATACAGTGCAGACAACCACAGCCATTTTATACCTGTTATAGCATAGGCTTCACTGCACTTGATTCTGTGTGGTTCACTCTCACTGACACAATGTTACCATTGGCATTGCATTCTTTTGTATTTGTTGCCCTTCTTTTGTGTAATAGCACTCAGCTATCACCAGTGGCGTATCTAGGGAAAACGGCGCCCGGGGCAAGCGCGGAAATCTACGCCCCTAATTTCTGAAAAAGTGTTCAACCCCAACCCCATCCTGGTAGGGACTTTATGCTTTTGGATGCTTTTTCAAGCACTTAAAAGGGGTCTTTTTGAAAGTGATTTAAATGTAATAAATCGTGATACGTTTTGGCGAG
This sequence comes from Diadema antillarum, assembly GCF_040938485.1. Taxonomy (NCBI): domain Eukaryota; kingdom Metazoa; phylum Echinodermata; class Echinoidea; order Diadematoida; family Diadematidae; genus Diadema; species Diadema antillarum. The sequence goes on along the minus strand of NW_027271963.1, from coordinate 485,699 downwards.
CGAGCGCAGCGAGCGAGCCGCAAATTTTTGAGTTTCAGCTTACAAAACATGGAATTCTTGTCATTTTTTGTTTACTAAATCTTACAATTCTAATCAAGATATAATGACGGCCTTATAGATAACGATGTATACCAACAAACTAAAATAATCCAACTTAGTACGCGCGAGTGAGCCGAAATTTGCATATTTCCGCGTCATCATCACGTTTTGTTCTTATCTTTTTTTTTGTGACAAATTTTGGCGAGCGAGCGCAGCGAGCGAGCCAAACATTTTTGTATTTCAGCTTACAAAACATGGAATTCTTGTCATTTTTTGCTTATTAAATCTTACAATTCTAATCAAGATATAGTGACGGCCTTATAGATAACGATTTATACCAACAAACTAAAATACTCCAACATAGTACGCGCGAGTGAGGCGAAATTTGCATATATTATATCCGCGTCATCACATGCACGTTTTGTTCTTATTTTTTTTGTGTGACAAATTTTTGCGAGCGAGCGCAGCGAGCGAGCCGAAAATTTTTGTATTTCAGCTTACAAGACATGGAATTCTTATCTCTTTGCTTATTAAATCTTACAATTCTAATCAAGATATAGTGACGGCCTAACTGATAACCTAACGATTTATACAAACATGGTACTGAGGAGTTGAAGAAATACTCTAAATTACTATGCGCGAGTGAGCCGAAATTTGTATATTTCCGCGTCATCATCACGTTTTGTTCTTATCTTCTTCTTTTTTTTTTGGATAAATTTCGGCGAGCGAGCGCAGGAGCGAGCCGAAATTTTTTGCGTTTCAGCTTTCAAAACATGCAATTTAGTCATTTTTTTGTTTATTAAATCTTACAATTCTAATCAAGATATAGTGACGGCCTTATTGATAACGATTTATACGAACACACTGAGGACTTGAAAAACATACTCCATCTTAGTACGCGCGAGTGAGCCGAAATTTGTTTATTTCCGCGTCATTATCACATTTTGTTATCTTTCTTGCTTTTTTTGATAAACTTTGGCGAGCGAGCGCATCGAGCGAGCCGAAAATTTTGTATTTCAGCTTACAAAACATGGAATTCTTGCCATTTTTTTTGCTTACTAAATCTTACAATTCTAATCACAATAGTGACGGCCTTTACTTAGATAACGATTTATACCAACAAACAGAGGACTTGAAAAAATACTCTAAATTTGTACGAGCGAGTGAGCCGAAATTTGTATATTTCCGCGTCAACATTACGTTTTGTTCTTATCTTGTTTGATTTTTTTGCGCCCCCCCCCCATGTTCGAAACCGTTGCCGCCCTCCTTTGATCCAATCGGCGATCGCTTCAGAACGAAAGAAATTGCAGCCGCTGCTCCGTGTGACATTTTGCCTGCTAAATATAAGATGACATGTGTGAACACAATATACATTGTCATTTTGTCCGCATCATCTTCATGTGCTGTTTTTATCTTGTTTGACTTGGTTTTCTGCCCCCCCCCCCCCCCGTCCGGGCGAGGGTTTTTTTCTTCTTTTTCTTCTTCTTCTTCTTCTTCCTTTTCTTCCCCTTTTTTCTTTTTTTTTTTCTTTTTCTTCGTTTTTTTTTCGTTTTTTTTGTTTTTGGCGCCCCCAAGGAGTGGCGCCCGGGGCACGTGCCCCCCTTGCCCCCCCCCCCCCCCTAGATACGCCACTGGCTATCACAGACCTATTGTCGTATGTGTGCTACCCAGCCTGGTATGTCCCATGGCTCTGCTGTACAACCAAAGGGCAAGTACATTGGGAGCCCCATACTGTACTACTCCAATACTGTATCAACTTATCGTGTAAAGTTGCTTATGTGTGGGGACATTAACCCGAATCCAGGCCCTTCTGAAGATGTGTCTGATTCTATAACTTTTGGCACACGCAATTCTAGGGTTCGATATTCTAGTGAGCTTCTTCACTCATACAACTGTGGCAGTAAATCCCCAAAATGGCGTGAAGAAAACAAGGAAGTATGGAGGAGTATTCTGTCCCTGGGTATCGGTCGGAGGTCGAAGACACATCGAGGGAAAAGAGGAGGTTATGACAAATTTAGTGATCATCTTAGATTCTGTACAATCAATGCCCGATCCCTTTGTAATAAGTCAACAATTTTTCAAGATTTTGTTGTTGATAACAAGTTTGATGTAGTTGCAGTGACTGAGACTTGGCTGACTCCATTAGATGACGCAGCCATCACAGATCTCACTCCACCCGGTTTTGTATTTCTGCACCAGCCCCGAGCCTCCAGGCGTGGTGGAGGTGTTGGGTTCTTGTACAGGGACAATCTCTCTGTAGTTCTCAATCCATCAGATCACCATTTAAGTTTTGAATCTATGTCAGCCGTGGTCTCTAACAACACTACTAGTCTTGAGATTGTAGTTATGTACAGACCACCAGGATATCGTTCTTTTTCATCTTTTATTGATGAGTTCTCGGATCTGTTAGATGAAAAGTTGTATAAGTTATCTTCTCTCGTAATCACAGGAGATCTTAATATACACTTAGATAAGCTCTCATTCCAGTACACGCAGAAGTTCAACGACCTCGTCGATGGCCATGGACTCCGCCAGTTGGTGACTACACCTACACATGATCATGGCCATATTCTCGACGTCATCTTGATACGGCAATCTGACAGACTGCTATTTTCCAACACACGAGTTATTCCCGGCATCTCCGACCATTCCGCCGTAACCTGCTTGTTTCGTTTTAACAAGCCAGAGAGGAATGATGCTACGTTCTCATCTCGCAACATAAAAGGCATCAACAGGACTGATTTCGCCAACGACGTGTCTGACAGTAACATTTCGTCCTTGTCAACAGCCGACGTTGATGATGCTGTGAACCGCTACAATTCAGAACTTAGCAGGTTACTGGACATTCACGCACCAGCCAAGACTCGGAAAGTGAAGTCTCATCAGTACAGTCCCTGGTATGACTCTGGTATCTCTGAAACAAAGAAAGAGCGGCGGCGACTTGAGAGGAGATGGCGCAACAATGGAAAGCTGCAGACAGACAGAAAGTTGTTCTGTGATCAGAGAGACCGAGTAAACTACCTTGTGTCCAGAGCCAAACGCATCTATCACACCAGACTCATCGAAAACTGCGGAGATGATCATAAGAAGCTTTTCAACGTCGCCAATCGACTTTTGAACCGCAAACAGTCATCTCCATTGCCTAAACATGTCGATGGCTGTGCCATGGCTGAAACTTTTAGTCAGTTTTTTCATTCGAAAGTTGAAAAAATCCGAGATAATTTCAATTGTAATGTTGTACTATCTGAATCTGAACCTGTTACCTCTTCCACACTGGAAACCTTCCAACATACAACTACTGATGAAATACTTCTCCTTCTTCGTAAATTGCCTCCTAAATCCTGTCCATTGGATCCGGTTCCAACCATTCTCTTAAAGGACTGCGCACCCACGTTTGCCCCGATTATTTCTCAAATTGTTAACCTCAGTATTGAGCAAGCTACCGTACCCTTATCTTTAAAGAAAGGTCTGATCCGTCCTTTGCTGAAAAAACCTTCATTGGATAAGGAATCATTGACAAGTTATCGTCCTGTATGCAATCTTTCATTTTTGTTCAAGATTTTAGAGAGAGTTGTGTTCTCGAGACTCTCAGACTATATGCTGGAACATGGTCTATTCGATCCTTTCCAGTCGGCTTATCGCCCTCACCATAGTGTGGAGACCCTTTTGATAAATGTTTCTAGTTATATTTTAAGGGAAATGGATTCCGGATCCGTCACAGCAATGGTTTTGTTGGATCTGTCTTCGGCCTCCGACACTGTAGATCACAGAATTCTTGTCAATACACTTAGAAGTTTGGGTATCCAGGGACAAGCTCTCGAATGGTTTAAATCATACCTATCACACCATTCACAGTCTGTTCTTTTGAATGGTGTCACATCGTCTTCAAAGCCATTAGGCTGTGGTGTACCTCAAGGCTCTGTTGGCGGGCCCACCCTTTTTTCTATCTATTTGATCGGTCTGCGGAAAATATTTCAAAGGCATTCTGTTCGGTATCATCTATATGCAGACGACATACAAGTTTTTGTATCTTTTCCACCACATCAAATCCAAGCATCTCATGCACTGCGCTGTCTAGAAAATTGCATCATATTGATGCTTGGATGAGGTCTAACTCATTGTTTCTAAACCACAGCAAGTGTGAATTTATCCTTTTTGGTTCTAAATCTCACTTGAATAAGTTGGATATTAATTGTATTTCGATTGTAGGTAATGATATTCCTCTGTCAAAGTTATGTCGCAATCTGGGTGTTATGTTTGACTCTCACATGGCTATGTCCGATCAAATCACTAACATTTCTAAATCAGTCCGTTATCAATTGCGCAATATTGGTTTTATTCGCAAGTATTTGACTCGCTCTGCCACGGAAAAACTTGTTCATGCACTTATTTCTTCACGCCTTGATTTCGGTAATGGTTTGTTTTTCAATCTACCAAACTCGCAAATTGCCCAATTACAAAAGCTACAAAATGCCGCTGGACGTATTGTTTCTTTGTCAAGTAAACGCAGTCATATCACACCTATCCTAAAGAGTCTTCATTGGTTGCCTGTACAGGAGCGTATTCGGTTTAAGATACTTCTTTTGGTTTATCATGTTATTGAGGGAACAGCTCCTGATTACAATGTTTGTTTGTTTCGTCAATACCAACCTTCACGAACTCTTCGATCCTCAACTTCAGGTCTCTTACATATTCCGTTTTCTAGGAAATCTTGGGGGGAACGAGCTTTCGCTCACGCTGGACCAACACTGTGGAATTCACTTCCTCGTGAGCTGAAAGACTCGAGCTCTATAACATCTTTCAGGAGTAATTTAAAATCCTATCTGTTTAGCAGTGCATTTTGAAGACCAGTGTCTTTTGAAGACAGACTTTCATGTCTTTTTTTTTTCTGCTTCTTCATCCTTCTTCTATTACTGTGATGTACTTGTATTTTCAATCTGTTTGCTTTGATGTACAATTGTAAAGCGCCTTGAGCATTTAATCAAAGTGGAGAACGGCGCTATAGAAATTGTATGTATTATTATTATTATTATTATTATATGTTTACTTCATTTATCAGTGATAGATGAATAGGCACTGGAGGTGGTATATTGCACATGCTAAAGTACAAATGAATCATAACTTTTCGATAACTTATTTTGTATATGGGTAGTGCTGATGTCTAGCTCGTGGCACCTATAGGCCTATAACCAGTTTTGGGATTTGAATGTATCTTGCAATGCAGGTATACACAATCTGTACATATGCATTCTACATGGTATATACCATGGGGCACAGGTTTGTAAATTTGGTCCTTTGTTTCACGCCTAGATCCAGTGTTTAGCGTACCAGTACCAGTACATTTATCACTGTGCCCATATGGAAGAGGACTAGGCTTTTGTTCTCTGTGAGAGACTGAATAGAGGCATGGACTGACTATCATAGGCAGAGATTCAGGCCCCGAATTCACAAAGGTGGTACAATTGAAACCATGGACAATTTGTATGGAGCGCCAAATGTCGCATGGCCTATTTCGTTACAAAATCAGTAATTTGGTGGACAAAATGATCATTTTGTTACATTTCGTTAACGAAATGATGAAATCACAGTTTTCGTTTTGCATTTTAGTATGAAGACTTGTACTAAAAGTTACATTATTGGAAATTATAATGTGAGAGGGCTTTTTAATCGGGTCTAGGAACACTACCCCCTGGAAAACCACCCTCCGGATAACTACCATCCGGATTATTACTCCCCGGGAAAATTCCCCCCTAGGGCAACTACCCCCAGGACAACTACCCTCCAAGGGCAATTACCCTCCAGGGTAATTACCCCCTAGGACAACTACCCCCCGGACAACTACCCTCCTAGGGCAATCACCCCCCAGGGCAATTCCCCCTTTGTTAATAGGAAAACTACCCCCTGGATAACTACCCCTGAATAACTACCCCCTCGGATAACCACCCCCTGGATAACTACCCCCCGGAGAACTACCCCCTGGGTAATTACCCCCCGGAGAACTACCCTCTGGATAACTACCCCCCCGGAGAACTACCCCCTGGGTAACTAACCCCCGGAGAAATATCCCCTGGGTAACTACCCCCCCCCGGATAACTACCCCCGGATAATTACCCCCCGATTATTACCCCCCGGATAATTACCCCTCGGATAATTACCCTCCGGACAACTACCCCCCAGATAATTACTACCAGGATAATTATTCCCAGGTTAACTACCCCTTCCTCCGATAACTAGACCCCAGATAACTTCCACCCGATAACTACCCCCTCCGATAACTTCCCATTGATGATTACCCCGGATAAATAGGCCCACAACTCCCCCTCCCCTATATAACTATCAAAAGGAAAATTACCCCCAGGACAGTGCACAACGTCAATTACCCCCTGGATAACTACCTCCCGGGTCATTGCCCCCCCCAACTCTTACTTTTAATAAAAAGAATATTATTACTACAGGAAACGAAGTTCTTTGTATCATTTGCCAGGAATCACGGAGATGCCATACTGATACTTCATCTTATGAAAACAACATCTTAAGGATTTACGATTTTTATCGTTTGCATTTAGGACGATTTATGTACAAGCTTAATTTCTCCCTTCTGTATTTTGACTCTATGTTCATCAAAAACGAAACTGTCCCTGTATGTCCTACCCGGTAATCCAGTAAATGTCAATGCCTTTAACCAAAACTATTTTCGCTAAATCTGTATTTTCTTTTACTGTTCCGAAATTTCGGATTTCTCTCGATAGTAGTATAAAAGAAGTTTTAAGTTTGAATGCTTTTACCATTGAACTAAAGACATTTTGAAGAAATGTTACACTTCACTTTTTGCAATATTTACTTTAACCACAATCGTCTATCGTTTACCACAACTCCATGTAACACTTCTTTATTTTGAGGAGCTTATATCTCATGCCTCACGTGCTCTGGTTTTGACCCATCATCTTCCTCTTCCCTCTCGCTTTTCTCTGTCCATGTACCGTGTAGGTAGTCTATTCCTGTCATTCATCACTCACCTTTCCTCTTTCTCCCATTACAAGGGATTTATCTCGTGTGTGTTCATGTGCAGTGCACTCCCGTTATGACGAAATGCTCAGGACCGGCAGTTCTTTTTTTTTTTGTTTTTTTTTTCGTTTTAACGAAATTTCGTTATAACCGAACAAATATAATATGCAATGTTTAACGAAAAGAAGGAAACCACGCATAAAAAATTTTGTTTGTTGAATCATCATCATACGCTGGAAAGCTATGTGAAATGGGAGAGTACCTTTTTAATTTCGTTTAAATATTACATTTTAAAAAGAGCATAACGTTGTTTGTGTTGTCACACATGTGTAGAAAATGACGGTGTAGGATTTGGTTACAGTTCGCTATTGCAAAGGTTCTTTTCTTACTTAAGTACGTTACTCCGAAGGCTCCTTATTCCGAAGTTTCGCCATTCCCGGGATTCCGGTGGTTTGTTTCTCTGAAGGTTCGTATTTCCGAAAAATCATTATTCCGAAAGTTCATTATTTAGATTAAAATAATATATTGTTCATTTTCCGAAGGTTCGTTGATCTGAAAATGAAATGAGGTTCGTCATTCTGAAGGTTAATTATAAATCAAAAAAAATGAGAAAGGTTCACTATTCAGAAAGTCCGTTGTTCCGAAGGCTTTTTCATCCGAAAATGAAATAAGGTTCGTTATTCCGAAGAAAGTTTGTTAATGAAAAAAAAAATGAGAAAGGTTAGTTATTTCGAAGATTTATTTATCTTAAGACGATTATAAGGATTGCAATTCTTAAGTTTTGTTAGTCTACTCACCTTTTTCCACCATGGATTAACGATTCTTTTTGTAATTATCCGATTAACGAACGTTTTGAATTCCTATCATTTTCGGACTAACGAACCGTATAAGAATAAGAATAAGAACCATATTTTATTATCGTATTAACGAACCTTTGGAATAACGCCAAAATGTGCTTAATATTTCATTTCCGAACTATTAATTACGGACATTTAGTTGTATCAGAATCTGTGTGTTTTGTATTAAAGGACTTCGGAACAATGAAACAAACCTTATCTGAATTCAGATTATTGTATTACAATAACGCAAGTTCCCCTCAGAAACTGTGCGTGATACACGGAGTGAACATACAATGATGTGAAGCGTTCGCTCATGCATGCAGAGACGCTATCAAAATGCTTGTTCCGCTACGCATTTTCGAATGCGATCCGCATTTCGTTGTAACGGAGCACATTTCTTTTGTTTTTCTTTGTCAGTTGCGCTCAGAAAAGACTTCGTGATAACGAAAGTTTTGTTATAACCGTCTTCGTTATAAGCGATTTTGTACCATAGACTTTAATGGCGATAAATTTGGGACCAGAAATTTTGCTTCGTTGTAACGAAATTTCGTTATAACCGTGTTCGTTGTAACGGGAGTACACTGTATCTTTATTTGTGTACTTCGTCTCTGTCTTAATTTGCTTTCTTTGCATTGTTTCATCAATTTTGTAACTGTTTTACTATTATACCGTTAACGCTCATTTCAGAATTGCCCTATAGCATCATTGGGCATTAACAACTAGTATATCAAGGATGCGGGAAGAAATTGTCACATCCTTGGTATGATCACCGCAGAGCATTACCTCCCTTGACAATTACTCCTTATCAAAATTAGGCTCCAAACAATCACCCCTCTTGCAATAACTCTCCCCAGGAAAATTACGTCTCTCATTGTCATTTTCGAACAACGTTTGCTATTTGAATTATTATTATTATTATTACTACTATTATTTATAGTGCGCTTTTCCCACAAGGCCCAAAGCGCTTACAATCAATTCAAAACATGTACGACAGTATGTATAATAATGGATAAATGTTACAGCTACGAACTAGTTGCTACTGAAAAGATGTGTTTTCAAGGCTTTTTTGAACACACTGACTGATGGAGACTGTCTAACGGTAAGTTAAGAATTGAAAAAAAAAAACATTTTTTCATATCGTCTGGTTTTGGTCGAGACCTAACTTCAGGTTTTTAACATCTTTTGGGTGAGATAATTAGAAACCCCTTAGAAATATTAAAGAGCATGTTATTCCAAGAAGGATTAAAGTTTTTGTGAAAAAAATAGTCTTAAAATGGCCGGGATAAAACAGAGCAGCCCTAATGTAAAAAGGATTCTGTCAACTACAACCCTCTATAGATCTATTAAAAAAGAGGGTGAAGGACAAAAGACTTCGTTAACAACTAGGGGTGTTTTGTAAAAAAAAAGAAAGAAAAAGAAATACCGTTAAACTCGCAATATTTTACTCTTTGTCATCAGACTAGCTTATATTTAAACTGGATTTCCCCTTAAAGTGTCGAGAACATTTAATTTGAAAACTAGCACAATTCTACTTGTATGTAGAATAAGCTGTAATTTTACTCAAATGACAGATTAGGGCACCGTTTGATAAAAGTTGCCAGTTATGACATCTTGTTAGTCTCTTATAATTTCAATAAAACCATGGGTTCCGCTTGATTGATAAGCTCGAGTCACTGACTTGTTACCATGGACCTGCTTTGATCGACCTTCAACGATTGGTAATTGTGTGGAACTGACAGCTTGTCAGGACTGATAACTTTCTTAAAACCGTGCCCGGATCCTATCAGAAACTATGGCTTTATATCGAAGGGTCCCTCGCTAATGTTAAGGGAATATAAATTGCAGTGAAATCAACTCTCCTTTTCATATGTTTATCGTCTAATGTGTTATAATGGTAGCAAATGACAAGCCAAAAGAGTAAATGAAGACAGTGTAAGAGAAAGGTGCATTAATGTTGGGCCTACATGAGCTTAGTCTTCTGATATGGTGTTATGAACTTATGGAAAAATTACAACGGGTGTATGGTAACTTTCGTTCGATGCACAGGTGAATGGTTCTTGATGCACCAATGAATGATACCTCCGATGTAAATCCAGAGGCGCAGGGTACAATATATATTCCACGTTTTATCCACGGTATCAGATGTCCACGTTATAACTCCACAGTATATGTCTACAGCGAAATGTGCAGAATCCAATGTTATGACGACCACGTCCTGTTGATGCGTTGAATGATGATTCGCTCAATAATGTTCAGCTAGGAATCCTGCCCGTCACAGCTTTTCCGTAGCAATGTCCATTGACATAAAAATGGAGTCTATCTCCAATGTAGGCAAATTTATTATCTGCAGGCGAAATGTCTCCCAGGCCTTATCTCCACAAACATAACAGGTCAGCAGGTAACACAGGACTGACTATAACAAGTCGCTTCAGAGCTAGAAGTGACGTAACTCTCAGAGCAGAGGTGTTGGGTACTCTGCCTACTGCAGAATTTCTCTGGCTTATATACTATCCATTCACCCCTTTCTAGCACATTCTGTAACTCTCTCCAACCTGGGGCCACATACCTGAACATACTAGCAAGTCCTAGTTCCAGGAAACCTGGATGACTCACTGCCTAACTATGTACAAAACATCATTACCGAGAATAACTACCAATCACATTGGGCTACAGGGACAGTGCCTCACTCAGCCAAACATGTAAGCACTTCCCAGAACATTCTGGAATGGGTGAAATCATTCTAGATTGAGTGAGCTATAATGTATTTCCTGTTACATGCATGTACTGTATAGCTACATTGTATACCACCTATAAAATTCTCCACTGATCTGGTCAGCCTGTATGTACTATATGTATACCACATAGAATGTTCTCCATTAATCTGGTCCACCTGTGTACATACACATTAAAACAACCATGCATGCAGTACATCATACATGTACATAACTACTAGTGTGTACATTTGTGACACCATCCCCCATGGGAAAAAGAAAGCCTTGCCGTAGCAAGGGTTTCTTTTAAATTCACAATTTCTCATTATTGTTTACAATAAATGTGAGGTAAAATCCAAGTCAAGCTACAATAATCACATACTATCACATGCCTTTTGGATAGCTGTATTAATTCCATGTTCTCTTTTCATGGATACCATTTACAATGATATTGCTTGGATTCTTGGAGCCTATACAATCATGTCAAACTGTTTTGCATACATTAATGGATATATGCTAAACACATACACTGTAAGTGATATGCGGTGAAAACTTTTCAACTTTGATACTCTCTTCATGTTACACTCTTGACAGAGCGTTGGCAATTACATTGTTTTTGCCTGCCACATGTTTGATTTTGAGTGCATATGGCTGCGTCATCATGCTCCATCTGAACAACCTGTTGTTCTTCATTTTGAACCGGTCTAAAAAGACCAAGGGGTTGTGGTCAGTATAGACTGTGATCTCCCCTTTGCTATTTGTCAAGTACACTTCGTATTGCCGGAGGGCAAGGATGAGACTGAGAGCCTCCTTCTCAATTGTGGAGTACTTCTTCTGGTATGCGTTCAATTTTTTGGAGAAGTAGCTAACTGGTCGTTCAGTGCCTTCTTCATCTTCTTGGAGCAAAACCGCTCCCACTCCTACATCGCTAGCATCTATTGCCACCTTGAATGGCTTTGCGAAGTCAGGAGCTGCCAAAACAGGTTCATTAGCAAGGACTGCTTTTAGTTTCTCGAAGGCTCTGTGACACTCATTAGTCCAGGTGTACTTTGCCTTGCCCTTCAGCAGGTTTGTTAGGGGGGTGACTACAGTGCTGAAATTCGGTACAAATTTCCTGTAGAAACCAGCCATGCCCAGAAATCTGAGCAACTCCTTCTTGGATTGGGGGATGGGAAAGCCTAGTATAGCCTCTACCTTGGCTTCTCTTGGCAATACTTGTCCCTGACCGACTACATGCCCGAGATACACCACTTTGGCCTTCGCAAATTCACTCTTTGCCAGATTAACCACCAATCCGGCCTCCTTGAGTCGATCAAAAAGTTGCCGCAAATGTGTAATGTGCTCCTCCCACGTGTCACTATGCACTAGGATGTCATCAATGTACACTACACAGTTGTCAAGTCCGGCAATGATTTGGTTTGTCAGCCGTTGGAAGGTGGCCGGAGCATTTCTCATGCCGAATGGCATTACTTTGCATTGGAACAAGCCATCTGGTGTAGCAAAGGCAGAAATCTCTCTGGCTTTGTCGGTTAAGGGCACTTGCCAGTATCCCTTTAGAAGGTCTATTTTACTGACATATGCAGAATTTCCGACCCTGTCAATGCAGTCTTCTAGTCTGGGAATGGGGAAAGAATCTGTTTTCGTCACGGCGTTTACCTTGCGTACACAGAATACCTATACAGAATCTTTGAGACCCATCCGGTTTGGGCACCATGACGATTGGGGAGCTCCAACTGCTTTTACTCGGTTCTATTATGTCATTGTCTAGCATGCATTGAACCTCTTCCGTTACTTTTTGCAGTTTGCTCGGGTTTAGTCTGTAAGGGTTTTGCTTGATAGGTTCAGCATCTCCTACATCGACATCATGTACAGCCAGAGGGGTGCAACCTGGTTTGTCTTTACACAGTTCTCTGTACTCATGTAACAGACTAGTCACATATTTCCTCTGATTTTCAGGTAGGTAGTTCAGTGCCTCATCTACTTTCCCTAACATCTCTGAGTTAGACAACCTGGCACTAGAGGGCTCACTTCCATTCTCACCTTGAGCTTCTCCCTCTTCATCTACTTCCTCTTCTACCACCTGAGCTACGCCTACCGGCTGACTAGCCTTTCTCTCATAGTACTCTTTCAGCATGTTTACGTGACACACCCTCTGATCTTTTCGTCTGTCTGGCGTACTGATCACATAGTTCACATCATTGAGCTTCTTTTTGACACAGTATGGGCCACTGAACTTGGCTTTCAGTGGTTCACCTTGTATGGGCAGCAGTACAAGAACTTTGTCACCTGGGTTGAAAATTCGGGCTTTGGCATTTTTGTCTGCCTTTCTCTTCATAGAGTCTTGTGACACTTTCAAGTGTTCCCTAGCTACCTCACAAGCCTTTGAAAGCCTTTCACGAAACTTTGACACGTAGTCAAGTAGGTGGACCTCATCATCCTCAGTCATGAATTTCTCTTTGATGAGCTTCAGAGGGCCCCTAACTTCATGACCGTACACCAACTCGAATGGGCTGAAACCCGTCGACTCATTTGGGGAGTCCCTCGTTGCAAACAGCAGGAAAGGGATGCCCTTATCCCAATCCTTGGGATACTCCTCTCAAAATGCCCTAATCATTGTCTTTAGGGTCTGGTGGTAGCGCTCCAACGCACCTTGGGACTGGGGATGATAAGCTGATGACTTCAGCTGCTTCACACCCAAACGATACATCACTTCTTGAAATATGCCCGACATGAAATTTGACCCTTGGTCAGACTGCACTTCCTTGGGCAACCCATACCTAGTGAAAAACTGCACTAGAGCATCTACCACAGTCTTTGCAGTGATATTTCGCAATGGGATAGCCTCTGGAAACCGTGTAGACATATCCATGATTGTCAAGAGATACTTATGACCCGACCTAGTCCTAGGCAAAGGTCCAACACAGTCAACTAGAACCCGACTGAATGGTTCTTCAAACGCAGGTATCGGAATCAATAGCGCCGGCTTCACTGAATGCTGTGGTTCACCAGCCACCTGACATGTGTGACAAGTCTTGCAAAACTCAGCCACATCCACATTCAACCCTGGCCAATAAAAATGCCTTCTCAATCGAAAGCAATCTTCACCATTACCGTCCCACACGGACAGTTCTGCAATGGCCGAGACTGTCATCGATTACTTTCGGAATAAGGTAGAGACTATCAGTAACAGTCTCTGTCCAGACGAATCGGCGCAGGAGCCCCTAACGACAGCTTCCCTTGAAACCCTGAAGCCCACTGATCCCGACGAGGTCCAAGCTCTTCTTCGCAGATTACCTCCCAAGTCATGTTCTTTAGATCCAGTCCCAACTGTATTGATAAAAGATTGTTCATCCATTTTCGCTCCTATTATTTCAATGATTGTGAACCTAAGTATTGATCAGTGTTACGTCCCCTCATGTTTGAAATCTGCATATATAACACCTCTTTTGAAAAAACCTTCCTTAGACCCAGGTTCACTCCAAAATTACCGCCCCGTGTGTAACCTTCCATTTTTGTTTAAAATTTTGGAAAGGATTGTTTTCTCCAGACTTACAGATTATCTCTTGGTTAATGATTTATTCGATCCTTTTCAATCCGCATATCGTCCTTACCATAGCGTAGAAACCCTTCTCCTCAATGTGTCGAACTTCATCCTACAGGAAATGGATCGTGGAAATGTCACTGCTTTGATTTTACTTGATTTGTCCTCCGCCTTCGATACTGTTAATCATGCAATTTTGTTAAACACCCTCCAATCTCTTGGTGTAAAAGGTCAGGCATACGAATGGTTTAAATCTTACCTTTCATGCCATTCACAGGCAGTGTGTGTCAACAGCTGTAAATCAAATGCTATGCCTCTCAAATGCGGTGTTCCACAGGGCTCTGTGGGCGGGCCCACCTTGTTTTCCATCTATCTTATTAGCCTGGGACACATATTGCGCCAGCACAAAATTAATTATCACATATACGCTGATGACATTCAATTGTATTTGTCTTTCAAACCTAACCAGGCCGATGCCTTACATGCTTTGAGTCAGCTTGAGAATGCAATGAACGATGTTTATTCATGGCTGAACTCACATTCTTTGAAATTGAATACGGATAAATCTGAGTTTTTAATGTTTGGTTCGAAGACACAATTAGGTAAACTTGACATTAATCTTATCTCCTTTTCCGGCATGTCAATTAGTGTGTCCCAAACCTGTCGCAACCTGGGTGTAATGCTAGATTGTAATATGACTATGTCTCATCAAGTTTCTAGCATTTGTAGATCTGTAAGATACCAACTTCGTAATATCGGCTTCATTAGGAAATATTTGAACCGCTCTTCTACCGAAAAATTAGTCCATGCCTTGATATCCTCTAGGCTCGATTTTGGAAACTCTGTCTTATTTAACTTACCACAAACTCAGCTCTCCATGCTACAGAGGCTTCAAAATGCGGCAGCACGCATCATCACACTATCCAAGAAGCACACTCACATCACCCCTATTTTGAGATCACTTCATTGGTTACCAGTCAAAGATCGCATTATTTTTAAGATTTTACTTTTGACTTTTCATTGCATTCAGGGCGCTGCTCCTCAGTATAACATTGACTTACTCCATAATTACATCCCTGCTAGATCTTTACGCTCATCCAACTCCGGTTCTCTGATAATTCCAAGATTCACTACAATATGGGGCACACGTGCCTTTGGCCATGCTGCTCCCACCTTATGGAATAACTTACCTTCAGCTGTAAAAAATTGTTCTTCATCAGACTCCTTTAAAAGCGGTCTAAAAACTCACTTGTTTAAAGCCTCAATTTGACTACTCATTACATGTACTTGATATTTGTATGTCCTTTATCTCCTTCACTTTCTCTTCCTTCCGCGCCTAGAGCACTCTGCAGAGTGGATTTGGCGCTATATAAATCATATCAATTATTATGATCCGATCCTTTGTCTTTCTGACGCCTAAATGGCCGCCAACAGGTAACTCGTGAGCAATCCTCAAGATCTCACCGCGGTAACAGGGAGGGACAACAACTTGACGGACCACCGTCCAATCCTCATCAGCTGGCCTATGGGGAGGTCTCCACTTCCTCATCAAAATGCCATCTTTGACATAATAGCACTCAGGGACCTTTTCAGCCTCAGCCTCAGAACACGCCGTCTGAGACAAGCCTTTCAACTCAGAGTCTGCCTGCTGTGCTTCAACCAAGGAAGACTTGCTAAACAGCTCATCACTCTTCGCCTCGGAGCCTAATACAGCAACCCCATTATTCAAATCCTTGACAAAAGGTTTCTGCCAACCAAACACCGGAATTCTCCTCCACATCAACAGAATCCGCATCATCTTGAACAGCCCTACGAGCCTGAGACCTACTCACAACACAATCTGGGAAAATCCCAGGAAACTCCTCCTGCAACTGCTCAGTTTCAGCAACCACCACTGGTTTCTCCGAAACAACTGGAGACGCAACCACCTTGTCCCCAGCCAAGTCATTCCCCAACAGGAAGTCAATGCCTGTCATGGGCAACTCAGGAACAACTCCAACAGTAACAGGACCAGAAACTAGGTCACACTTCAAATCCACTCTATACAGTGGAACTGACATATAACTGCCATCAACAGTCTGAATCAAGACTTTTGCATTCACTGCACTATCTGGTGGAAAAGTCATACCACCATCCACCATCAATGACTGAGAGGCCCCCGTATCCCGCAGGATGACTACTGGCTTACCTGCCTCACCAGAAGTACATGGGGTCACCTCACCATCAAACAAAAAGCTACGATAGCTCTAATCCACCTGCTTCATCCATCTTTGAATTTGGGAGTTAGACTTTCAATGGCCTGTGTTTCACTGAACGGGACACTGTTTTCTGGTAGGACACTTTTTGACATGACAAATCCCATGTCCTTCTTTGTTTTGTTTTGCAACTTCCAACACTGTGACTTTACATGCCCTGTCTTGTTACAGTGAGGATGACATTTGCACTTGTACTGGACCCTTTGTCAGATTGAGGCTTTGGTGCCGATGGAGTTTCAGAACTCGTGCCTTTTTCAGGACCAGCATTTTTTGGATTGCTCGACTGAATTTTGTCTCTCTTGTTTCCAGGGAAATTCCTGAAAGGTGGTCTGTTGTCATTTCTGTGGGTCAGCTCATACTCATCAGCCATCAAGGCTGCTTTGTGCATACTTGTCACTTTGTGATCATCTAAATGTGACCTCACACTGAAAGCAACACTCTTTTTGAATTCTTCCAAGAGAACAACCTCACGTAGGTTATCAAAGTCCTGATCCACTTTCAGGGATCTGTACCACCTATCAAACATCATTTCCTTTTCACGAGCAAACTCAACATGTGTCTGGCCTGGTTTGCGGTACGACTTTCTGAACTTGTGTCTGTACGCCTCTGGCACCAACTCATAAGCATTCAACACTGCCTTCTTGACCGTAGCATAGTCACGTGATTGCTCTTCAGAGAGAGATGAGTATACATCAGCTGCTTTGCCGACAAACACACTTTGAAGGAGCATGGGCCAAAATTCCTGTGGCCATTTGAAACTGTTAGCCACCTTCTCAAATGACACAAAGTATGCATCAACTCTGTTTTCTTCAAACTTTGGCACCAATCGAATGTTCTTGGCCAAATCAAATTCAGAGGGAGCCCTTTCACGATTTCCAACAGTCTGTGCATGAGTCAATTCCATCTCACGCAATTTCAGTTGTTGCTCCATTTTCTTCTCTTTAAAGGACAAGTTCACCTTCATAAACATAAGGATTGAGAGAATGTAGCAAAATTAGTAGAACACATCATTGAAAGTTTGAGGAAAATCAGACAATCCGTTCAAAAGTTATGAATTTTTGAAGTTTTTGTGCAGTACCCGCTGGATGAGAAGACTACTGCAGTGTATGAATAACTTAGATGTCACATGCGTACAACAATATAAGGAAAATACAAAGAGAATTTCACAAAATTCCATCTTTTGAAAAAAGTACACATTCCCCTGACTCGTTACCGATAAATGTTATGGGTAATATTATTCCCCCTGCCTTTAGAAAGAGGCAAGTAAATTGCTCTTTTATTATGCGAAAAAAGTGAAAATATGTTGAATTTTCTTTTATATTTTCTTTATACTGTTGTACGCATATGACTCACAAGCTGTAGTAGTCTCCTCATCCAGCGGTTCCAACACAAAAATTAAAAAAATTCATAACTTTTGCATCGATTGTCCAATTTTCCTCAAACTTTCACTGATGTGTTCTACTAATATTGTTGCATTTTCTCAATCCTTATGTTTATGAAGGTGAACTTGTCCTTTAATTTCAAGTTTCCTCATTTCAATTTCTCTTTCTCTTTCCTTCATTTCCATTTCTTTCTCCTTCAGTTGCAATTTAGCAAGCTCAAGCCGTGTTTTATCTGAAATTTGAGCTCAATCTGGAGTGTCAATTTCTTCTTTGAGCTCCATGTGACCAGCTACCAAGTCAAAAATCTCTGCCTTTCTTACACCTTGTGGAACATCTACACTTAAATGCTGTGCAATAGCAGTCAAATCACATTTGCGTAACCTTTGCAAATCTTTGAGGGACAAATCTGTCCTCTGAACAAATGCCTGAACATCCATTGTACTGATTGACATTGTCACAATGTATTACACACAATATACAATTGAACAATCAACTCAACTAGTATTATGTCTGTACCAATATTCTGGATTCCGGAACGTTCCAAATTCTAAGTTTTGGCTTAAATTCACTTCTCGGACACAAGCCCCCAATTTTGTTACGACCAAAATCACTCTGAGAATGATCGCACAAAAGAAACAATTAATGTTCAGGCGGTTTATTAACAGTGATATAGTTGGTACAGACTGGTAATCGGTTTCACATCAGTACAATAATGATAAATAGAAACAATTATAAAACAGTAGTGGAATCACTTACACGCATTACCGCATAATCTTAATCACGAGGTTCATATAGTCCCCTGTGATGTCCAAATATGATGTTCGATGCACAGGTGAATGGTTCTTGATGCACCGATGAATGATACCTCCGATGTAAATCCAGAGGCGCAGGGTGCAATATATATTCCACGTTTTATCCACGGTATCAGATGTCCACGTTATAACTCCACAGTATATGTCCACAGCAAAATGTGCAGAATCCAATGTTATGACGACCACGTCCTGTCGATGCGTTGAATGATGATTCGCTCAATAATGTTCAGCTAGGAATCCTGCCCGTCACAGCTTTTCCGTAGCAATGTCCATTGACATAAAAATGGAGTCTATCTCCAATGTAGGCAAATTAATTATCTGCAGGCGAAATGTCTCCCAGGCCTTATCTCCACAAACATAACAGGTCAGCAGGTAACACAGGACTGACTATAACAAGTCGCTTCAGAGCTAGAAGTGACGTAACTCTCAGAGCAGAGGTGTTGGGTACTCTGCCTACTGCAGAATTACTCTGGCTTATATACTATCCATTCACCCCTTTCTAGCACATTCTGTAACTCTCTCCAACCTGGGGCCACATACCTGAACATACTAGCAAGTCCTAGTTCCAGGAAACCTGGATGACTTACTGCCTAACTATGTACAAAACATCATTACCGAGAATAACTACCAATCACATTGGGCTACAGGGACAGTGCCTCACTCAGCCAAACATGTAAGCACTTCCCAGAACATTCTGGAATGGGTGAAATCATTCTAGATTGAGTGAGCTATAATGTATTTCCTGTTACATGCATGTACTGTATAGCTACATTGTATACCACCTAGAATATTCTCCACTGATCTGGTCAGCCTGTATGTACTATATGTATACCACATAGAATGTTCTCCATTAATCTGGAAAGGAAAGGACAAATTAAATAAATAAGAGTTTGTTAGAATAATATTTTAATGATAATCAGACAGTTCATTGATTATTTACTAGAAGTGTTGGTAAACTTACAAATGTAAGTACCTATTATGACAGAATTGAATAGTTATGTACATGTAGTCCAATTTAGTTTATGCATTAAACTGAGAACTGATGTGTGAATTAACTTTGTGTTAAAGGACAAGTCCACCTTCATATACATAAGGATTAAGAAAATGGAGCAGTATTTGTAGAACACATCAGTGAAAGTTTGAGGAAAATCGGACAATCCGTTCAAAAGTTACGAATATCTTAAGTATCTGCGGCAGTCACTGCTGGAAGAGAAGACTACTACAGTGTATGATGTCATATGCGTACAACTACATAAGGAAAATGAAAAGAGAATTTTACGAAACTTTACTTTTTGAATAAAGTGCACATCTCTCCGACTTGCTACTGACGTATGTTCAGGGTAATATTATTCCCCCTTGCCTTCTGAAAGAGAGTAGTCGAGTGTTCTTTTGTTGTGCGAGAAAAATGGAAATATGTTGAATTTTCTTTATTCTTTCTTTATATCGTTGTACTCATGTGACATCACAAGCTATAGTAGTCTTTCCATCCAGCCGTGACTGAGCAGAAACTTCAAAAATTCATAGCTTTTGAACGGATTGTCCGATTTTGCTCAAACTCTCACTGATGTGTTCCACTAATATTGCTGCATTCACTCAACAACCCACATGTCTATGAAGGTGAACTTGTCCTTTAAGTACATAGTCATTGTGCTATACTGTATACGCTATAATTTTCGTGTACATAAATTTCCGTGAATTGCCGCTGTCACACATTTTCGCGAGTGGTTAAATTCGCGATTGGGGGACCAGAGAAAATATGAAGTGGCAAAGAAAGTGTGA
Organism: Diadema antillarum; assembly: GCF_040938485.1. Classification (NCBI taxonomy): domain Eukaryota; kingdom Metazoa; phylum Echinodermata; class Echinoidea; order Diadematoida; family Diadematidae; genus Diadema; species Diadema antillarum. The sequence goes on along the minus strand of NW_027271963.1, from coordinate 465,336 downwards.
ATTTTCAACTTACTAGCAAATAGGAATGATACTAGTTATACACTGCATGAAAAAACTTACCAAACTCTGCGAACTAGTAAGTTAGAATTCAACATTTTTGAAGTGGTTAAGTCCATCGCGCTAGATTTCTGACGAGTGGTCCCCTTGCGATAATGGATTGGCTCTCTACAGTATTCGTAAGTAGACGTGGACGTGCGTAAACAAGCTTAGCCAGTATGGTCTGTTCGGTAAGCCGTGACATGGTATACTAGTACTGAAATGTTCGTATCATCAAGGCAAGGGATTCATTTTGGAAGGTAATATTTTCGCGTGTTGTTAATTTCGCGAATAGCTCCCGACTCGCGAAATTCGCGAAAATAAAACCCACGCGAAATATATAGCGTATACAGTACATTATAGTACTCTAAAGCATTCAATGATGCATGAGTTTTGTCTGTTGAGACTTAATGAGAGTAATAAGTGTGTAATTCTATGCATACACGCTGATACCACAACCATATACATGTTTCTTCTCATCCTTTTATCATCCTAGCACCCCTTACCCCCTACAGGGGTTTACACATGTCATCACATGGGACAGTAAAAATATATAATAGCTACCTCGTCAATCCTGGATGTCTCAAATAATCTGGTCTTTAGTGACCATTTTCTGTGTTTCTCTTGAACAATATAAATGTCTGACTGCATATTCATTTATCATTTTATTTCCTTCTATCTATTTACAAATGAATGGTTCCCACATATCTTAAGACTTTGATTATGCATTGTATTATCACGCACAAACACTGCACTACACACACAGCTATGCATTCACTGCATGTATTCTACTTCAACAGAAAAGAAATACACACAAACCCCAGTATTTTCTTTTTAATGTGTCTCATTTTAATCAGTGACAAAACTGAAATCGCCAAAATTGCTTTCTATATCTTCCTTAACAATCTCTGCAAACCCTATGTGATGATTATTACAAAGTACACAATTGACAAAATCTAATAAAGCATGGTTTAATCATACAACAAGAACTGCACAAACATATTTTATCATAGACTCGTAGGCACAGTGTGTTTCTTTTAACTATCGGCCATCCGTGTCTGGTTTTGCCAGTTGCAATTGTTGTGGTTTTCTAAGACTTGACATTAGCAGTGGGCCTGGTGGCCTGGTGCCACTAAAAGTTGATGTCAGGCCACCAAATTTCCTTCTTGGTAGCCTAAATGGGCATCTAAAATTCAACAGGAATTTACATACTTCTTTTTATTATCAGAGGACTATGTTTCTCTCTTGGGCTCAAATATTTCATATTTGAAGATTTTACTGGCCTGAACGGGCAACCAGAGGAAAAAAGTTAGTGTTGAACTCTACTTTCTCACTTACTTTTTGACAAAAGTAGTACCGGTAATCATTCCCCTGAGGGTTGTTAAGCACAAAAGACTGATAATAACAGACATCTGCTTTGAAGACTACTTAACAATGTAAGAAATGACACTTTCAGTGAAATTGCTGTGGAAAAATGGATATTTGTGGTTTTAAATAGTGTGTGACCACACTGTAATAACATTGAAATTGGTGACAACTGCTTCCTAAAGAGTCATTCTAAATGAACAAATAACAAAATGCAGGTGAACTGATAATCACTGTATTTCATATCTGTATGAAATTAGCAGGATTTTACAATCTAACAGGATGACTACCATAAATTGGCCAAACCACAATGTCATTGAAAGGCATGACTATCTTAATGCCAGTTTTTGGGACAACAGTCATCTGTGATATGAAAAGACAGAATTTGATTAGGCCTACAATACAAAAAAGTCATGTGACCTCACACCAATACATACTACTTATATGACTGAACTGTAACAGATTAAAAACAAAATGCAACAAAACAGAACAAAACATGTCATTTACAATCCACAGAGATAAAACAATACATGAACATCATTTAATAGTGGTAGATAGTGTGATCAAATATGCAGTCTACAGTCACATAGTTTCATCCTCAACTGCAAATGACCACAAGAGATCATGTGTTGAACAGTTCAGAAGCATCAGAGGTATCACCGCAGCACATACTGTTTATTGTTCATGTATTTACAACCCTTCAACTGTTTCGAATTTCAGACCTACCAAGTCTCACACATCAGGTGTGAGACTCGTGTCTCAGGGGTTTTTCTCACACTCACACACCTGACAAGCTTTTTCTCACACCTCATTCCACTCCCATAAAAAAGAACAAAACAAGCATCTCAACCACCAGAATTAATAAAAGTCACATTTTGGGACATTTTTTTTTTCCATCGGAATATGTCAAAATATGATAATAGCAACACTAGGTAACATGATGAACAGCGTAAAAATGCTGAGTGTCCCCCTGCTCCATGGTTTCGCTCCCTGGAGCAGCTGCTTGATAAACAACGTTAAAATCTCATGTCGAGCTGCTTTCTGACCTTGGCATTTCTGCAGTTTATGCCACTGTTATGTTCTGCAAATAACTATAGATTGTAAAACCACATCTTTCTTCAAATAATCACTAGCTGGTGATATAATGCATAATTTCATGACAATATTTTCATCTATTTTCAAAAGATGGGGAAATTGACCTTTGACCGCATGGTCAAATCTTTCCCTACAGAATCGTTGTGCAGAAATGCATGTACAATACCTAATTTGATTAAGTTTATGCATTGAGTAATCTCCAAGGCATGAAGAAAAAGTGTAATTTCAGCATTACATAATAGGATTTTAGCACTCTAACCAGACCTTTGACCTTTGACTTTTGACCCCATGGCCAAAAATTCCCAAGGGAATCATTGCCAGGCAGTATCCCATGCATATGCAGGTTTCATGAAGATACGTACCTTTAGCCATTTTTAAGGCATGGAGAAAAATGAGACATTTTAGCATTTTCACTAGACCTCTGACCCAATGGCCAAAACTTTCCCTAGAGAATCTTTATCTGATAATACATGTTTATGCTAAGTTTCAAGAAAACAATAACCTTAGGCATTGCATTGACACGGGGGAAATAGTGCAATTTTAAGAATTTGACTCAGTGCTCTCAAAAGTTGATACGCAAAATTTTGTCCACTCGTACATAACTATATATTGTATATATATCAAATTTCATTGGGATACCTCAAGCAGTTCTTGAGTTACACTCTCCACAAAATTGATTAAGGATAGAAGGAAGGCAAATGGACAATTTTGATCCTGGTTGCCAGAAAATGTGGATAATACAACTTTTCAAGGTTTTCTATAATGAGGAATCCATTAATAACAACATTTTCCATTTTGACATGATGTGAGCTAGTGTTTTAATCATGAAAAGTAGGATAATGGGCTAATCTACATATGTACACAGTCTAACAAATGATGGTACGACATACTATGTGTAGGACATGGAAAAGTTGTTCAGTAGACGGATCTCTGTTTAATCATGTTATAGATGGTGTTAAGGTAAATTAAGCTTGGTGGCCACCTTAGAAGCCTTGGGCAATTAACTTTAGTAGTCTTATTAGCATATTCAGCTAATTAGCATAATATGTATTATGTTACTGATTTCAATCAAAGAAGCCTGAAAAAACAGATAATACAACTTTTCAATGGTTTTCTATGACATGGAATCCATTTATACCAACAGTTTCCATTTTCAAATGATGTGTCTCAAACATGTAAATTAGCATAATGAGCTAACTTGCATATGTTCACAGTGTAGTAAATGGTACCATACATGTGTATATGACATGGAAAAGTTGTTTTGTACAAGGTTTTTTGTTTTTTGTTTTCTACAATGGTGTTGAAGTAAATTAAACTTGGTCGTCACCTAAGCAGCCTTGGGCAATTATCGTTATTAGTCTAATTGGCATATCATGTCATTAGCATAATGTGCCATATGTTTGCTAATTGAAATCAGGAAGTCTGAAACATGGGGCAGGAACTTATTATTGATAAGCTACCTCTGATGATAAGCTTCGTCATGTGGACGCGCATAAAAATTAAGGGGACAAGAGCTTATCCTCGAAGTTACTGAACATAACTAGTGTTTGGTAAAGCGTAGTATTTGGCAGTATTTATAGAAAAAGTTTATTAATGCATTCGATGCCCCACAATGAAATGGATGCTTCCACAAGAGTAAATATATGAGCCATTAGAGTCACCATGTCTATGCAGGTTCATTCTTGGTTTGAACATGAACACCACAAATTGCAATGTTGGGCAAAGTTATGCATTATGTAGCCTTTGATGAATGAAGTGCCTAACCAACAGTGAAAACAAGGCAAGTGCCAAAATGTGTCTTGCCCATTCGTGTAGAAGAAATCAATGTGTTTCTAAATCCCGGAAGTTCATTGACCCCGCCTATGACCTTTGACCTTGTGGTGACCTTTAACTCCCAAGGGACATTTACCAGCCAAGTTTGGTCACAAACAGACATAGGGAGCAAAAGTTATGAGCCATAATCGAAACGCGCCGTAAAAACTTAACATTAGGCCCTAAAAGTTTGTTGACCCCTGTATGTGACCTTTGACCTTGTGATGACCTTGAACTCCCAAGGGACATCTACCATCCAAGTTTGGTCATAAACAGACATATGGATCAAAAATTTTGAGCCAAAATCAAAATGCGCCACAAAAACTTAACATTGGACCCTAAAGTTCATTGACCCTGTCTGTGACCTTTGACCTTGTGGTGACCTTCAACTCCCCAAGGGACATCTACCATCCACGTTTGGTCAGAAATGGACATATACATCAAAAGTTATGAGCCATAATGGAAATGCGCCGTAAAAACTTAACATTGGGCCCTAAAGTTCATTGACCCCTGCCTGTGACCCTTGACCTTGAGGTGGCCTTCATGTTCGGTAAAATGTGTAACTTTGTATAACCACTCCTCCCTCCAAGTTTGATTGAAATTAAAATCCTCAGAAGAGAGTTATTCAAGTTTTTGTAGCGTTATGGATGGACGGATAGATGGACAGACGCCGCAGGCAATCCCTTAGTCTCCCTGCACCTCAAGTGAGCTCGACAAAAAGGTCAATTGTTCAAATGTGCTTGTGAGCTAATTATTAATTGGCTTATTGCCCTCATACAGGTGTAATAGAATGCCTGACATTCCCAAACAGGAGTTAATATTTCACCTTAGCTCTGTGCGTGTCTAGAAAATATTGTCTTTCATATGAGAGGATATTTATACTATATTGGGTGGCTATGAATGGGATACCAGGGAATATTGCACGAGTTAGGGCCAATATTGCCCGAATCGAAGATGAGTGCAATATTGACCATAACAAGTGCAATATTCCCTGGTATTCCATGAATCAAGGCCATCCAATATAATTATTATCATCTATACAATCAAGCAGAGCAAGCATAAACTAAACAAAATTAGCGGGCTTCTACTCGTCTTTGAAGTTGACTCGCCTGTCACATCCCAGCGCTGACAAGGGGAAGCCCCTAAAACTGCGTATGGGAACAATCAACTAGCAAGATGTTAGCGCACTTGTGAATTGTATCAAAATGATGCGCACTAGTAGCAAGCGTTTGCGCATTCAGCAAGCGCTCGCGCAATAGACGAGACAGAATTGAATATGGTGTGATCTTGAACGGCAAGTAACAATGGTAGCCTATGGTGAATTAATACGTTGGCCTATGCGTTTCGTTCAATATGCTCTGATATTGAACAGTAAAAATTGAGCGGACTACAATATGCGTTTTTAATGTGCTGCTAAAACGTCCTATATAGATGATAATATCTGTTATTTATCATTTGTTATATGTTATTCCCAATGTAAGCATTAAGTGGTGATGAATAACAGTATTCCTTTTTTCACTGCAAACTAACTACATGCTTGTAACTGTTAATTATAAAATTAATAGTTTATTCATTTTTGAATGAACATTACATCATTTGCTGTCTTTGAAATACTGGGTTGTATGATGCACACTATTGCACACCAACAATATGAATGTTGGTGGTATGTCACCATCACATCAGATACCATTTGTACACATCAGGCAATGTGCACATTTGCATATGTGTGTGTATGCGTGTGCACTGCTAAATCAAAATTGGTTGAAGCTATGCGAGAGCCTAGCCAGGTGTGACAAATAAATCATAGCGTCATAGTGATAGTCATAGTGATGCAATTTCACTAATTGTGCCATGTCTAAACTTTATTACAAATATCACTATCACCATACATATTAGTACCAAATTACAGTAAATTGGGATATTACCAGTAATTCCAATTCTAAAAATATAATGTGCATGGGACACAATAATTGCAACAGGATTGATGAAGTTTCACCCACTGTCTGCAAACAACAACAATAACTTACCCAGTTAAAAATAATCAACAAACTTGAACAAATACTGTACAGGAACAAATTTACAGGAAAATGAACTACAAAAGTAAAGATGTACAGAAAATGCAGTTAAGATAATTCTGCTCATATATCCCAGCCTAAGTATACCTGAGGCTACTCCTAAAGTAAAGACTTTCATCCTGGGTGACATGAAAGGCACCATATGCACAGAAAATGTAAAATGAAAACATCATAAACACTTTTTATATACTCATCGCTAACCTAAATGCAGCTGTATTGGTAGCTGAACAAATGTTGAAATCATGAACTCTTTCAAAGGATGACTTATTTGTGCACCTTTCAGAAACTTAATGATGAGATGTCTCCGACATTCCCTTGCCCATCTCCAAACACCTTGAGCAGTCTGTTAAAATTAATTCACAGAGACTATATCAAAGCTCATGTAGTCCTGCCTGCATTTGCGTCACCCAATGTAGTTTTGTCAAAATAATACCCTTGGAAGTAATTGAACTTTTCCAATCATTTCACAATAATAGATCTGGATACGTACTGAAACATCCCAAACTGACAATGACAGCAAACAACATCATCAAATAAAAAACACAAAAAAAAAATCAACCAGCAGAATCAAAATTGTTAAATGCACACAGCTAGGTGTACAGAGTACTGGTACTCAATACAACCATTTCAGTTGTTTCATTAGCCTTTGTATTTTTTATCCACACTTCAATGCTACATGCATGTTTGCAACATCTTTGAACTCAAAACAGTTTCTTATCTCTCCCTTTTCTTGAAATAAAAATAGTCACTGCAACCTAATCGGCTCTACTTTTGCTATCCAAGAATTCAACTGAAAAAGGTGATGTGCCAACTGAGGTCCTGACTACATCAAGCCTGATACATGTGCAGCATCAATTTAGTCATATCTTTCCTGGTACACAGTACACTTTGTTAGACTATTACTAATTCTTTTCTTTCCACTTTAATATCTTGCCCATCTCCTATCCTCGGTTATACATATCACAGCACTTCACAAAACCTATAAGTCAAAGTCAAATCTCGATATTTTTGACAATTTCTACAGATGGTAAACAAATTAAAATACTGTTCGAATGCTTCATGATGTAGTGTTATGTTGTTTATCACATTAACTGGCACTTAAATGATGAATATCTCTATTGATATATATATATATATATATATGTGTATATATATATATATATACATATATTTATATATTTACAAGAAGATGACAGTAAGTCAACTGCTGACTCTTTACATTGCATGGAGTTGACTTTGCAACTTTTCCTCTACTGTCATGTATTTCTTTTTCTACATAATTGCTCTATTACACATGCACAAATGTAGAATATGATATATATATATATACAGGGCTTGACACTAACGGTGGCCCGGTGGCCCGGGGCCACCAAAAACGCACGTTGGGCCACCAAAATTTCAGAAATGAAGATTTTGGTGGCTCGATTGGGCCACCAAAAAAAGTCGTCGATGTTTGCCGTTACTTTTGGAAATGAACAGCGGTAACAATTGGCTCCCTAAGATGCTAAAATAAATGTCAGATGTTTGCTTTTAATTTAGGAAATGAATAACAGTAATATTCGACTCCGTATGATACTAAAATAAATGTCGGATGTTTGCTTATACTTTTGGAAATGAATAACAGTAAGATTCAGCTCTGTACGGTGCTAAAATTAATGTCAGATATTTGATTTTGCGTTTGGAAATGAATAAGGATAACATTCGGCTCCGGAAGATGCTGAAATAATGTTGAATGTTTTCTTTGACGTTCGGAAATGAATGATAATAATGTTCAACTCCTAACGATGATAAAATAAACGCCAGATGTTCGCTTTTACGTTCGAAAGTAAATAGCAATAACATGCAGCTCTGGAAGATGCTAAAATAAATGTCGAATGATCCCTTTGACGGTCGGAAATGAATAATAATATTCAACTCCGTAAGATGATTAAATAAATGTCGGATGCTTGCTTTTACTTTCGAAAGTAAATAGCCATAACATGAAATAATATTCTGCTCCATACGATGCTAAGATAAATAACAGATTGTGGCTTTCACATTCGGAAATGATTAATGGTGTCAATCGGCTCAGGTAGGTGCTAAGATAGCGGATGTTTGCTTTCACGTTTGGAAATGAATAAGAATAACATTCAGCTCCGTAAGATGCTAAAATGAATGTTGGTTGTTTGCTTTTACATTTGAAAATGATTAACGGTAACATTCAGCTCCGTAAGGTGCTAAAATACTAGTAAATGTTGGATGATTGCTTTCCCGATCACAAATAAGTAACGGTAACTTTCAGCTCTTTACAATGCTAAAACAAATGTCGGATGTTTACAGATGTCTGCAAAATGCTCCCACTTTCTCATTTCAAACGTAAGTTTTGACTACCTAAATAGGCATCAACTTTTATAATAATCTATAAGCCAATTTGCTAAATTTTAGCACTCAGAATAATGGTAAGATGATTGCATTTTCTATTCATTCATTTTAGACGTGGGTGCCTGTATCACTTCAGTATAATAAATACTTAATATTTATCTTTCTATGTCTAGTAGGAACGATTTAATTTTTTTTCAATGTTTTTCTTGATTTTTTTTTCGGGCCACCAGATTTTACTTTCGGGCCACCAAAAAATTGAAATCAATGATTCTGGTGGCCCGATTGGGCCACCAAGAATAAAAGTTAGTGTGGAGCCCTGATATATATATATATATATATATATATATATATATATATATATGTATATATATTCTTTTTTTATTCTTTTTTTTTGCTACTAGATCTTCGAGTTTTTTTCCCTCACTGATATTTACATTAGTAAACATGAATGCCAATGCATACTGCAGACAATAACTACGGACTTGCAAATTTGTGAATTCTTTTTTTCGAAGCATCTTCAAATGTAGAAAGTGTGACAATTAAATATTTTGCACGCTATCAAACCAAATGATGACCGAAGTATTATACAATGCCTGCTCAACTGATTAACACTGAGTTTGCCAGAGCAATTTATGAAAAACAGGTCATTGCCCTGCAGGCATGCAGATAACTGACTACAACTGAGTGTGTTTAAAAACTGCTGGCCTTCCTAAAAATCTGATTCTATAAATCTGATGAAACCTTCACCTGACATTTTTCTTCTTTTTTTTTTTTTGTAAACAGCCCCTGACAATTTCCACGGTTTTTCCATAATTTCGACAGCAATATTAGATACCACCCTAAAATTTCACTTTTAAATTCTACTACAGGACAAATAATTGTGATTCCTGTTTCTCTCATATTGTCATATTGTAGTATTCAAATGGAGTGATCATAAGTCAATAATTTGCACACTCTAATCTGCACAATCAAAGTGTTTTCCACTTGGCAATGCATGGTTCCTACTGATACAGTGAGTTGTCATGATAAAGTAATAAGCCCACAAGTCATTTAGTCCATGAGTCATACAGCTCACAAGTTCTACACTAAGTGAACAAAACCCATGGGTTCGACATCAAGTAAAATAGACCCACAAGTTGTACAGCCCTTGAGTTCAACACTGCGCAAATAGAGCCCATGAGTTCGACACTACACAAAAAAGGCTTGTATGAGACAAACACTAAGCAAAAGAGGCTCATGAGACCAACATTAGGCAGAGAAGGCTCACAAGACTGACAGAACGAACAGTGCCATCTATAAACCAATGAAAAGTGCGTAATTGTACAGGGCGTCATGATTGTGGCATATGGAAGAAATGAGTGATGAGCAAGGGGAGTCGCTAGGGTGTTGCCGGCTCAGTTGCCCTCCCTAACCCCATGAAATTTTCAAGATCTTTGTACATGTGTGAGTTTATGTGCAAAAATCAATAGAATTCACTTTAATAAAGTGTGCACCAGATCTTTCCACTTCATTTCCAAAAATGCAAAAGCACCATCATTTGTGTAACTCCTCGACCTTTTAAAGTATTCTTGCTCCCACTCCCTTACACACACACACACACACACACACACACACACAAAAAGAACAGTGTACAGCCATGGTTATGACAGTCTAGTGGGATCTTTGAAGAAAATGTGACTGCTATTGATATCAAATTGTTTTCATATAGCCTCATTATAATAGTTTCTGGTGTGCTAGTTTATAACAGTTGTTTATGAAGTTAAAATTCAACCTTCACCATCCATCTTTATTCTTTATTTCAGGAGGTAGAGGAATTATCCCCAAAAGCTGTCCTGTCCCTTCCTGCAGAACATACACTCACTCAGAGAGAGAGAGAGAGAGAGAGGGAGAGAAATATATCTAATGATGTGCATATTCAGGTCAGCCTACTAAAAAAAAATGTCCAGTTGTGAAATGAAGTCTACAAGGAAATCTTTCACAAAATAGTCAACATCGTAGCGCACACCTGCTTTACATGATCTGGAGGGGCGCAGTCATCAGCAAAGGTGTCGATTTAGTATGAATTCACAAAAATAATGTAACCAGCTATCAAGGTTTTTGTTATGATCCAGGAAAAGAAGATGTATCCATGAAAACACCTATTCATTCCTTCAAAAATTACCATTTTGAGGAGAATTATTATATAAACAAACACAAGCCAACAAATCAGGGATGCATCGCTGCAACATAGTTTTCATCAATCAAATTTCATACATTATAAATAGTAACAGAAACAAATTGGTTCTCTAAAACTTCTTAGCAGTCGGGTAGGATACCTAACACTTAAAGGTCCAGGGAAATCACACTATAAAGGCTTTTGTAACTGTAAATATATGTAATCCACCCTTATATTCCTTGGGAAATCTCAGATTTGAGCAAAAAATGAAAAATACCACCCAGATTTTGAGGATTTCATGCTTGCATAGCCCCATCCCGAAAAGAACTAAATTGTGAAGGTGGCCTGTGACGCATCATTGTGATGTCATGTTAGGAGTTCTTACCCATTCAGCTGTGTGATTAAGTCCTACAAATCGTGTGACCTTTCACAATAGATGCTGAAATGATGACAAACGGCACTGAATTCTTATTTTGCATCAGTTTTCATGCAAAATTAAAATATACTTTCCATTTCATATTGTAGTTTGGGTAGATTATGTGATTTTAGAGGGTTTCAGTGGGCATTCTTTATAAGAAACTCATAAGCAGATAATTTGTTAAGTAGACTGAGTACAGTCATTTCTTGAGTTTGGCGGGCGAGTCGAGCCAATCTTGCGAAGCATTGTGAAAAAATTTCAAAAAGTCATAACGACTGGTTTACAAGTCCAAGGTAATCTCCGTCCAGCTTGCTATGTACAGCCAATTTGTAAATTAACTTACATATGTTCACACACTGATACATAGTGTGCACTTTATGGTATCACATGTTTGTTGTACACTGTCGATCTAGCTGGGTCGGCTAGCTGTGTCTGCACATGTAAGGATCGTTAATTTGTTCTTCGACCAGCCAAGGAGGTTGTTTTTAATTGTTGTAATATCCTGGGGTGATATTCTGAGGTCTTAATTAAGTGTGTAATTAATTTTGTAATTAAATTGGAAAGTTAATAGCTCCTTAATCAAGGGCAAAATTGGTATTCTGAGGACTTAATTGCCGTGTGGTTAAGTCCCCTATAATAATAATAATAATAATAATAATAATTATAATAATTGCATTTATATGGCGCTTCATACTGACGTTTCTAAGCGCACTTTGCTACTCATACAAATAGACTAGAAAACACAATAACATTAACAAAATTAACGTTAACAGTAACAAAAGAAGAAGAAAGAAAAGAAAAGAAAAGAAAAATACATGTGATACAATGGTACAATAATTGATAACTGTGTGCGCCTCCAGAAAAAAAAATCTTAGGTTCCTCCCATCTAATTTTTATTCCATCCAATCAGATGGGTTGTTAGAAGCCAAAATGATGATTATGTGCACAAATATGTTCTCAATGCGCGTTCCTCCTAACCCACTGTAATTACAACCAAAGAACTCAGTGTACACACTCTGGTCTTTGATAACAAACTAATAATAATAAACTAATAAACTTCTGTTGTCAAGCTTTCTTACAATGTAGTTGTGATCCTTGGACAATTCTGGAACCAGCGTAGACTTTCTTTGTGACTCGCTCTGACTGTTGCATCAGCACAGCTTCTGACTCAAAACTGTATAGGGTCTATAGCCTCTAATCTAGGTCTATTCTAGAACTCCCGATATCTGTTTGGCTGTATGGTTATGAATGGATTATTTTCTGTTATGTCAAACCTTCTAACAGTCCTCTAACATACACACAAAAATGTACATGTAGAAAATAAAAATGTCCTTATTGGCAAAGAGTCAAAGACAAAAAACAGCGTAACATATGTACAAGGACCTACACAGTGCATGCTCTTCAAAATTGCCAAAAATGAGTTGAAAATCAAAATCAGTGAGGAACATTACTTATGATGATTTCTATGACAAAAAAAAAAAGACATGGTCTTGATTTCCCTGGACCTTTAACTAGTGGAGCGATGGGTGTCGGTCTCATGGGATGACCCTAAACCAAGTTGCTACTGCATATCACTTGGAAAAGATGATGAAATATTTAAGGTACAAATTGTAGTTCAGTGGTAGCAGCATCACCTCATCTTCTTTACATATAAGATTTGGACTGATCTGCATGTTTTGAGGAAGCATGGTATTTTGAAAAATCCATGGATTAAGTTTCTGTCATAATTTAACCATTCAAGTTCCCTCAGCTTGAAATGCATTTCATCAGCATTCAGACAATTTCTGCAAACTTAAAGGGAAATACTGAAGATATTATATTATATATGAAGTCAACGAGTGGGACACATAGAACAATTTGTCATTTACATCATTTAAAATGGCCTTTTTGAAGTGGAGTTACAGGATATTGAAGATTTACACCTGTCACCCCCCCTGAAATCTAGGTCACAGCGTAAATTTCGAGGCTTTGCCGATGACATCATGGGGTGAAGGGAATCGCGCAAGGTCTCGAGCGCCACAGGCCCCCGCGCGCATAATGCATGCATTGTATTACACAAGTTGTCGTAGATACCCGGTATTTGCATATAAAAAGAAAGTTTTGAAATTTGTTTTTCGATAATGACATCGTACGTTAAGGTCAGTGATGATCAGGATGATTTCTTGGTGGAATTTGAATGTGGAAGCGATGATGAACTGAGTGATATACACTAGTGATGATAGCGATATGATGAAACTAGTGATGATGACCCGGGTGAAGTTGGAGAGATAGATGTTGATGACGAGCCGCACAGGAGGGAGATGCTGCGGGCGAGCTAGGGGGGAAGGCCCAGTTGAAGCGGATGGACTTCCTGGAGATTGGCAGTACGAGCCCTTGCCACACGGCAGGCCAGGGGACAGTGCTGGTGACGCAGGACCAATGCCAGATAGACTTCAAAATTTAGATTGGTGAGAGTTGTTTTTATTCTGAACTGAAAATGAACCGAGCTTAGTGCTGACTTGAACTCATACTTCAGAGCAGCAGTAGGCCTAACAATATTAAATCGGGCTGGTCACTGTACTAACTTGGGTCTAGCAAAGGGCCTACCGTAAGATTTTAGCTACCGTACGTTTAGAAAATAGAAGTCCATGTCAAAATTTCGGCTTTGTGATGAGCTTTGATGTAAATGGGAGACACATTAACTTCATAATATCGCTCTTGACTCAGGTCTCAGTGTCATCTCAGTACAGTTGGCCTAACAAGTTAGGTCTTTCTATCATTAATTTATATCCTTACGTAGGGCCTAGCCCGACCAGACGCAGCTGTGCAGCAACTGGGCTGTGTTTAGCCTAGGCCCTAGTTACGTATCCTTCACGCAATCTCAACTTCGCAGCTCGGCCGTATGTGGATTCCGGAATTGTATAGTAACAGAGGTCGGTGTACGATCTTTGATAGTAAGTCTACTAACGTTACAGTAGACTTACTATCAAAGATCGTAAACTGACCTTTGTAACTCGTATAGGCCCTACTCATCGATCATCCTCCTCCCTCAATGGCTTTCTGTGGATCTTGCGTATAAAATCAAAAATACGCTTGGGCCGGGGCGCAATACGCCGGAACATTCGCACATGAATACAAATCAAGAAAAAATAGGGGGGGGGATACGTGTAAATAACTTGAGGAAACAGGAGGAAAAAGAATTGAAGAATATCCTCATTAAGGAAGTAAATACACGTAGGCCTAATTATTGTTAACACCGGTGTATTTGCCCATTCACTGGATTTACGTGCTTTTTCACTGGGAAAACGGGCGGTCGGTTTAAAAAATATAGGCGCCTATTAGCCTATAGTATACCTATACTACAGCTACCACGGGTGCACGAAAAAAAAAATAGATCTAATCATTCACTCTGATTTTTTGGAATAATAGACTGCAAATTAACCCTTCTACAAAAAGTTATCTTTTTACTGTAGCGCTGTGTAAACATCGCATTATAATTCAGGATGATATTTCGTCATGGAATAATCGACGTCTTTCATGATACACCACAGCAACTTTACCCATTACTTCTATATTTCTACAGAGCAAACTAAAGAGAAAATCGGCAAAGGGAGGCACAAATTTGGTATTGTACTGTGCAGTAAAAGGTCTGACATGAGCATTTCGAACAATTTTTTGCGATAAAATCTTGTGATATATCGACATCTTCTAAATCGGAGGTGAATTAAGGTGAATTTCTTAGCGTTTCTGCATTTTTGTGTCGCATCTTTGGCAATTTCGGAGCGTAACAACACTCTGTATGATAGTAGTAGGCCTACCTTAGTATCCAACTATACACAACCCAGTCGCTGTAAGTAGCGCAGCGTCTGGTCGGGCTACGTAGTATCTTATCACATCACACTCACTCCATACTCATGGTCACAGCTCATCAGCATTCTATCTAGCTAGGAACCGTCACAAATTCACTGCACGATCCATTCATTACTTCACCGAGTCCATCAAAGTTTTATAACTATCGATGAAAACCGCAGTGCTCTAGCCTCTGTATCATTTATTTTATCACCAGATAGGCCGGCCGGCCTAGTCAAGACTTCGACTTAGCCGATGCCCGCGCATTGCGTAGTATCTAGTATTAGCGATCCACATAAAGTGTACGCCGAATGTTTCGCGAGTTTTCTTAAACTTTTGCCAATTTCGGGAACCTGGTGCTTTTTGTGAATTTAAAAACACGAGAAATTATTAACTGTCTTTCCGTATATATTTCCCCCTTCCATAGTGTACTCCACAACCACGAATTTAAGCACTTGCGAAATTATTGGCAAGTCCCGATTCGCGAAAAAAAAAGACTCGCTAAATATATGGCATGCATAGCTGTAGTAGTACCAAGGAGCTGCTGATAGTACATAACAAAGAGGTACGAAGCCCAGGCTTCTCCGCTCTTTGATACACGAAGGCTACTGCACTGCGACATACGCGGCCGGTGATGGGCGCATGCATGTGACTGATCGACTACGAAGCACCCACTACAGGCACTAGGCCTGACAACTTCTGTGTTCGTGGCCTAAATAACATGTAACACAGACTTTAGTTAAATGAGGAAATGTATGATTTCACGGGAGACTTGAAGTAGAAAACAATTTTATTTCATTTTTTTGTGACATTCTGATAAAAATGTCTTGGGATTTCGGGGTACAAGCCTCGACATCTCGCTCTCATCGAGAGTATACTGTACATAGGTAAGCTCAGGCTGTTGTGTGATACTTCCGGGTTTGTCTTTCACCCCATGACGTCATGGACACGCCCCCAAAATAACCACGGATCTTCCGATTGAACATGATTCAGGATACAATTTTTCTAAGCAGCCGTTCTCCAAAACGCAAATTTCTAAATGGATGAATTAAAGGCCGCTGTGTTTAACATGCTCTAAGCTTGAAATGGGGGAATAATCCAACAAAATATGCATTTCCTTTAGTATTCTGCTTTAACTGCAAACAGCAAGGTAGTCAGTCCACTCAGGTATAATAATAAGCCTCAGACCAACAAGTCATGGTAACACATAAGGGATTCAGGGAATCATGTAATCTCTATTTGCAATTGTGGTAGTTTCCACACATCTGTACCAGTCAGTGGCGTACCGTGGGTCAAGACATTGGGGGGGGGGGGCACCTCGTGGAAAAGTAATTTTGAGGGTGTGTATGCTTGTGCATGTGTATGTGTGTGTGCGCGTGGGTGCGTGTGCTGTCAGTCTGCAAACTTAAGGTTGGAAATGGGATAATATTGGGCGAAAGCGCATGTTTTGATTGGATGGGTCATAATTATGTAAATATAGGTTGAACCCTACATATTATATACCATTGGAAAGCTTAGACAATTTTCTACACGATGATAACAGTTTTGATGATGTTTAGAAATTACAAAATATATGGGTGGTCTTGTGTCAACTTTTTTTGTCTTCAAAATTCTCACTTGAAATTTCAAAATGCATCATCTACTCCTTAATGCTAAGTCTAAATCAGATAATTTCTGTTTCTTATCAATATCCAGAGTGTCATTACTGATGCTATTGGAGCTTTTTAATCCTTTTCAATCAGAAAGTTTTTGAATATATATTTTTGCAAAACTCAGATAAATCAAAAATTTTCATTGAATTTTCTCCATAGCCCCACCCCTGAAGGAGATATCAAAAAAAGCCCCAATAGGATTATTGTACACAATCAGATCTTTGTTCACTCCAAATTTCATTACAACTGGAAATCTACTTTTTGAGTTATTACAATTTTTGTCTAAAAAAACCCCATGAATTTAAGCAATTGGAAGTCTAAAGCGAGGGTACAAATATGCAGTATTTGAAATATAGATTTTTGTCGATATACAGACATTTTGATGCTATCGAATGGTGTTTGGACCATTTTTAGACAAATATGATGTAAAATTATTATTTCTTGTCTTGCATGAAGGAGATATTTCCAATTTTTACCACTTTTCACCACTATTTCTCTTCAATTTTCAATTTCTCACATATATTTTGACAAGAATTTCAATCGTTGAATTTGCCGGCTCCATATCACTTTCGGCTTGGAGTATAAGCCCTTCCGGTCTGGATAAACAGTGGAAGGGGTAATTCAGACCCCATTTTTACATGAAATAATGTGAATTTTGATAAAAATGTCAATTGCATCTGAAAGTACATATATTAAAGTAGTGATTAGCCATTTTTTTTCATTTTTTGTAAAAAAAATATTATACCCCATTTCCAACCTTAATGAGGACTACAATACATAACGTAATGTGATACATTCCACAGCGCAGTCATTGAGCAACATTGTAAGTTTTCCTTAAATGGATTATGGAATGACGGTGTGAAACGACAAATTACTGGCAGCAATATCAGGAGAATTACATAACAATTAAATGCGAGTGAGCAGAGCGAGCGAGCTTGAAAATATTGACATTCTACAGTCCCAAAACTGCCGTTTGTAGCTATATCTTTTCGCTTTGGAAATTAAGGGGGGGGGGGCGCACCGGCTGCAACTGCTGGCAATTACTGGCAGTAACATCAGGAGAATGGCATAACGATTACATGTGAGTGAGCAGAGTGAGCGAGCTTGAAAATTTTGACATTTTACAGTCCAAAAAATGCCGTTTGTAGCTACACTTTATCGCTTGGGAAATTAAGGGGGGTGCACCGGGCGCAACTGCTGGCAATTACTGGCAGCAACATCATGAGAATGGCGTAGCGTTTAAATGTGAGCAAGCGGAGCGAGCGAGCTTGAAAATTTTGACATTCTACAGTCCAAAAACTGCCGTTTGTAGCTATATTTCATTGCTTTGGAAATTAAGGGGGGGCGCCCGGTGATCCGTCACTGGTAGTCAAGGGTGTCGGTTATGTTCATGACTGGGGGAGGTATGACCAGCGAGGGGGCGTCGAAGTGACCAGGGGGGAAAGAATGTCCAAAATCTGCACTCTAGAGCATTCCCTGATTGTTTGTGTTTGTGTGTGTGTTTTATATACATGGAAAAGTTAGGAAATAGCCCAGGTCAAGTCTTATTACTGGCAATGCAAGGCATTTTAATATAGATGATGATGATGATGATCCTCAGCATTTATATGGCGCCATATATCTGTCATAGAAACATTCAAAGGCGCAGACTCCTCCAAGACAGTTAGCAATTAAATGTCTGGTGAAAAATGTGAGTCTTGAGTGAGGCTTTAAAGTGATCCAGTTTGTCAATTTCACGGAGGAAAGATGGGAGGGAGTTCCATAGGCGAAGAGCAATAGAGGAAAACGCCCGGTCTCCGTATCCCTTGAGATGAGTGATGGGCACCTGGAGAGTAAGGCCAGATGAACGAAGGCCAGGGCGAGGCTGCCGTCGCTCAATTAGGGAAGACAGGTATCCTGCGGCCAGAACATGAATGGCCTTAAAAGTGAGCAGTAAGATCTTGAAATCAATTCTGTTCTTGATGGGAAGCCAATGCAGCTCAGCCAGGACAAGGGTAATGTAGTACGTAAAGCAACACTGCAAAATCAATGATCTACCTTTGATATAACGAAGCGTAAGGTACAAAGGTGTACATTCTACATCACATTGAGCAACAATGCAGCGACTCTTTTTGCCGTTCGGATGTTCTGAGTACACTGCGCACATCCTGCTTATATTCAGAATGCCAACCAGGAATCACTCTGAATAAAAATCTTTTGTTGGCTCCGCACTTTTTGAACATTGTTTCACACCATACACCTCTTTAATTATGGTTAAAGAAATCTTAGAAAAATATCTAATTTCTTAATCACCCTTTCATGTCGATTTCAAAAGCAGTTTGCTAACCCTTGAATTACCATTTTGGTAATTTTTGTTAAATTTTTTTTAAGAACAGCGGATGGGGGGGGGGGGGGGGGGGGGGGAGTGCCCCCCTACTTACGCCACTGGTACCAGTCAGTAAAGAATGTAACTCAGAGGACATGACAATTGGTGAACAAGCACAGTACAGGTAAATAATACTGCCTCCTTTACGTTTGGAACTCAGTTTTCCAGTACAATTAACTTCAATTTTAAGGTAGACCTCCCCTTAAATTGACAGTTTATGTCTGGCTAAATGGTTTACAACTTATCAGAGTTTGCTGCTGACCACATACAGAAATAATGGCACTTGTATGAATACGGTATGTCAGGAAGTGACTGACTGAGATCTTGTCATTTTTTTTTGGACAAACCATTTCATTTCTTTGGCAATTCAACCTTTTAAGCAAAGTTACTTTGCATTTTAGCAGACTTTGTCTTAAAATGTTTTACTCTTGATAAGAATCTATAGCCAAGCAAAAGACCTCGGGGTCTCCCCCTCACTTGAGTAACTTAAGTTCACCTTCCACACATACCTGCAGATTATTACTCAACAAGAAAACATGAAATTTTGGAAAGCTTTGTGGACCTCCAAGAGAGCAAGGTATCCATCATTTGTATTATCCTGTCACACTGGTAATTATACCTGCCAAGTGTGTAGATAATTTCATGATATCTTTCAAAAAAAAAAAAAAGAGAGTAAAAACATGACCCTACTTTTGGTCACGGCCCAAAGAGGGCCACCTTGGATCTGCAATAAACAGCATGAAAAACGCGCTCACTGTACCTTGTATTCACTGGTAGAGTACTTCTGCTTTTATAGAAGACTTGTTATAAATTCTCTAATTTGGGGGTTCATGGAACCCAATTAGGGCATGGTGCCCATTTGTATAGATATATACTCCATCATCCTAGCCAAAAGTACTTGCCAAGTTGGGTTAAAATTTGACTACAAAAAGAAGATGAAAATGTGAATGTACTCATAGGAGGCTACTAGCACTAACCAAACCAAGGGCGTACCGAGGGGGGGGGGGGTGTTTTGGGTGTTCAAACACCCCCCTTTGCCAAAAGGGGGGTGTTTAAGGTGTTCAAACACCCCCCTTGGGCAAGAGGGAGGTGTTTGAGCTATTCAACACCCCTCTTCAGCAATGCTTAGATGTTGACAAATGAAACAAAAGCTGTCTTTACCGCTTTTATTTCCGTTTTGAATTCCGCATTTCCTTTCTTTTGCGTCCATTTTTTTTTCTCTCTCTCTTCCTTGTTTTAATGTTTGTGTGGATGATGATACATTATGGAGTTACATAATATCATACGCACTAAAGAACTCGTGTACAGTACGTGTTAATACTACGTTACTGCACCGCGCGCGAAGCTGACGCGCAAACAGAAAACCAAATCAAACAAGATAAAAACAAAACATGAATTCCATGTTTTGTAACGCTGAAATATACAAATTTTCGGCTCGCTCGCTGCGCCCGCTCGCCAAAATTTATCCAAAAAAAGAAGAAGAACAAAACGTAATGATGACGTGGAAATATAAAAATTTCGGGTCACTCACTCGTAGTAATTTAGAGTATTTTTCCAAGTCCTTAGTTTCCAAGTCCTTAGTTTGTTGGCATAAATCGTTATCTATGAAGCCGTCACTATCCCATCTTGATTAGAATTGTAAGATTTAATAACCAAAAAATGACAAGAATTCCATGTTTTGTAAGGTGAAATACAAAAATTGTCGGCTCGCTCGCTGCGCTCGCTCGCCAAAATTTATCAAATTTTATCAGATTTTATATCACCCTCAAAAAAAAAAAAAAACCTTTTAAGTGCTCGAAAAAGCACATCAAGTGGACTTTTTTAAAGTCCCTACCGGGATGGGATTGGGGTTGAACACTGTTGGTATAAATCGTTATCTATAAGACCGTCACTATATCTTGATTAGAATTGTCATTCGAAGATTTAATAACCAAAAATGACAAGAATTCCATGTTTTGTAAGCTGAAATACAAAAATTTTCGGCTCGCTCGCTGCACTCGCTCGCCAAAATTCTTCAATATCTATTACATTTAAAACACCCTCAAAAAAACCCCTTCTATAAGTACTTGAAAAAGCACATCATGTGGACTTTTTTTAAGTCCCTACCGGGATGGGGTTGGAACAAATCGTTATCTATAAGGCCGTCACTATGATTAGAATTGTAATTTGAAGATTTAATAACCAAAAATGACAAGAATTCCATGTTATGTATAAAGCTGAAATATAAAAATTTTCGGCTCGCTTGCTGCGCTCGCTCGCCGAAATATATCAAAATTTAGGGTTGCCTATTTATACATTTAAATCACCCTCAAAAGACCCCTCTTAAATTTATCAGATTTTATATCACCCTCAAAAAAAAAAAACCTTTTAAGTGCTCGAAAAAGCATATCAAGTGGACTTTCGCTCGCATTTAATCGTTATGCCATTCTCCTGATGTTACTGCCAGCAACTGCCAGCAGTTGCACCCGGTGCGCCCCCTCCCCTTAATTTCTAAAGCGAAAAAATATAGCTGCCAACGGCAGTTTGGGGACTTAAAAATGTCAAAATTTTCAAGCTCGCTCGCTTCGCTCGCTCGCATTTAATCGTTATGCCATTCTCCTGATGTTACTGCCAGCAACTGCCAGCAGTTGCACCCGGTGCAACCCCCTTAATTTCCAAAGCAAATATATATATATATATATATACATATATTATTATACATAGCTACAAACAGCAGTTTGGGGACTGTAAAATGTCAAAATTTTCAAGCTCGCTGGTCATACCTCCCCCAATCATGAACATAAACCGACACCCTTGACGACCAGTGGCGGATCCAGGGGGCGCACCGGGCGCCCCCTCCCTCCAATGCGAAAAAATATATATATACATGTAGCCACAAACGACAGTTTTTGGACGGTAAAATGTCAAAATTTTAAAGCTCGCTCGCTTCCCTCGCTCGCATTTAACCGTTATATTCCATTCTCCTGATGTTACTGCCAGTAATTGCCAGCAGTTGCGCCCGGTGCGCCCCCCCCCCCGAATTTCCAAAGCGAAAAAATATAGCTACAAACGGCAGTTTGGGGACTGTAAAAATGTCAAAATTTTCAAGCTCGCTCGCTTCGCTCGCTCGCATTTAATCGTTATGCAATTCTCCTGATGTTGCTGTCAGTAATTGCCAGCAGTTGCGCCCGGTGCGCCCCCTCCCCTTAATTTCCAAAGCGAAAAAATATAGCTACAAACGGCAGTTTTGGGAATGTAAAATGTCAAAATTTTCAAGCTCGCTCGCTTTGCTCGCTCGCATTTTATCGTTATGCAATTCTCCTGATGTTGCTGTCAAATTGCCAGCAATTGCGCCCGGTGCGCCCCCTCCCCTTAATTTCTAAGGCGAAAAAATATAGCTACAAATGGCAGTTTTGGGACTGTAAAATGTCAAAATTTTCAAGCTCGCTCGCTTCGTTGCTCACATTTAATCGTTATGCAATTCTCCTGATGTTGCTGTCAGTAATTACCAGCAGTTGCGCCCAGTGCGCCCCCTCCCCTTAATTTCTAAAGCGAAAAAATATAGCTGCCAACGGCAGTTTGGGGACTTAAAATGTCAAAATTTTCAAGCTCGCTCGCTTCACTCGCTCGCATTTAATCGTTATGCCATTCTCCTGATGTTACTGCCAGCAACTGCCAGCAGTTGCACCCGGTGCAACCCCCTTAATGTCCAAAGCAGATATATATATATATATATATATATATACATATGTTATTATACATAGCTACAAACGGCAGTTTTGGGACTGTAAAATATCAAAATTTTCAAGCTCGCTTGCTTCGCTCGGTCGCATTTAATCGTTATGCAATTCTCCTGATGTTGCTGTCAGTAATTGCCAGCAGTTGCGCCCGGTGCGCCCCTCCCATTAATTTCTAAAGCGAAAAAATATAGCTACAAACGGCAGTTCGAGGACTGTAAAATGTCAAAATTTTCAAGCTCGCTCGCTTCGTTCGCTCGCATTTAATCGTTATGCAATTCTCCTGATGTTGCTGTCAGCAATTGCCAGCAGTTGCGCCCGGTGCGCCCCCTCCCCTTAATTTCCAAAGCGAAAAAATATAGCTACAAAGGGCAGTTTTGGGACTGTAAAATGTCAAAATTTTTAAGCTCGCTCGCTTCGCTCGCTCGCATTTTATCGTTATGCAATTCTCCTGATGTTGCTGTCAGTAATTGCCAGCAGTTGCGCCCGGTGCTTCCCCTCCCCTTAATTTCTAAGGCGAAAAAATATAGCTACAAACGGCAGTTTTGGGACTGTAAAATGTCAAAATTTTTAAGCTCGCTCGCTTCGCTCGCTCGCATTTTAGCGTTATGCAATTCTCCTGATGTTGCTGTCAGTAATTACCAGCAGTTGCGCCCAGTGCGCCCCCTCCCCTTAATTTCTAAAGCAAAAAAATATAGCTGCCAACGGCAGTTTGGGGACTTAAAATGTCAAAATTTTCAAGCTCGCTCGCTTCGCTCGCTCGCATTTAATCGTTATGCCATTCTCCTGATGTTACTGCCAGCAACTGCCAGCAGTTGCACCCGGTGCAACCCCCTTAATTTCCAAAGCAAATATATATATATATATATATATATATATATACATATATTATTATACATAGCTACAAACGGCAATTTGGGGACTGTAAAATATCAAAATTTTCAAGCTCGCTCGCTCCGCTCGCTCGCATTTAATTGTACAATTATGCAATTCTGATGTTGCTTCCGGCCATGAGGTGCGCCCCCCCCCCAATGTCTTGACCCACGGTACGCCACTGAACACCCCCCTCTAAAAAATCCTGGGTACGCCTATGAACCAAACTCTATCACTTCTGGCTCAAAAGAGGATTTAAAAAAATATTTGTATAGAGTATGAATTGATGATAGTTTTGTTATAGCTTGGGCAGGAACCGAGTGCATGCATAAACACTCAGGCCAAGTGAGGTTGTTTAGAACTAGCTCCCATGGTAATGAATGCCTGTAACATCACACTTTGGTACTTTGGTACCCCCAGGGGGGCATGGTGCCCTTTTGAACAAATCAAGATCCTATCACCCTCAGTTGGGATGTCACATGGCAATTTGGGTGAAAATCTGTCATAGGGTTTTCAAAAAATAGCTGAAATGAGAAAATTGGGCCCTATTTTGTACCCCCTCTCAGACCCTGTAAGGGACATCCACCATAAGCAAACTCGAAACTGAAGTCACCAAGAATGTACTTGCTGAAAGCACCATGCTCTATCACTTTGGGTCTAGAGAAGAAGATTTAACTAGATATATCGCTACGGCTACTGATATGCCTCCGCCATAATGCATGGTTCTCCTAATAGGTCTATAGTACAATGTCTTGACAATGTGTGATGACAGTTTCACACAACTGGCAAAATATTAAAATGACAGGTTTGACACAAATGTGCTGAATGTTCACTTTCCTAGAACTAGGTTCAATTGGATGAATGATTAAAATGTCAGAGTGCAGGTATTTGGGGAACTGATGATTTTTACTTGACTTTTGACCCTTTTATAAGTTTATGCATTGAGTAATTTTCAAGGTGTTGAGAAAAAGTATAATTTCAGTATCAAATGGGAAAATAGCATTATCTAAACCTGGCCTTTGACCTTTGACCTCACAGTTCCAGAGAGAATCACTGTTAGGTTGAACATGCATAAATATGTAAGTTTCATGATGATACCTTGAGTTACTTTCGAGATATGGAGGAAAAAGTGCAATTTAGCACTTTTACTTGACCTTTTACCTTTTGACCTTTGAGGCAAGAAACTTCCCCAAAAATATATATTGGGTAATACATGCCATACATCAAGTTAAAAAAACAAAAACCTTCAGGCATATTGCATTTAAAGGAAAGTAGTGATATTTTGAGGAGTTGACCTTTACCTTTGACCCATGACACCCAACTTCCCTAGATAATCACTGCCCATCGGTACAAGCATATATACTAAGTTCCATGAAGATACCTTGAACCATTTGCGAGATATGGAGAAAAACGTGAAATTTTATTTTTTTTTCACAAAATAACCTGTGACCTTTGACCTTTGACCCTGTGACCCTAAAATCCACACAAAGTATTATCCCCCAAGGATATACCCTCATACCAAGTTTGATGTAAAACCACCACACGGTTCTTGAGATATCGACAAAAACAAAACAGGAAGGACGGACGTACGGACGGACGGACGACCCGAAAACATAATGCCTCCGGCCACTTCGTTGCGGAGGCATAAAAAAAAAAGATACCTCAATTTGGGGGCTTTTGAGCCCCATGCCTATTTGAACAAATGAAGATTCTATCCACTTGAGGCAAGATTGGTGAAAATCTGTCATGAGCACAAGCACAATGCACAAAACACCCTGAATAACAGATGATGAATGATTGCAATAGCTCATTTGAGCTCAGGCAAGCTAAAATATGTACAGCTATTCCATCAATACATCCACATGATTTGCACTTTCTCTCTGAAAATCACTATCACAAAAGAATGACTTAAAAAAGTATGGACTACTTGCTAAACTGCAACGAACGTCACAAATCTATTGAGAAAAGAATTGAAATTTTCAGCATTTTGTGACAGGGACTTTGGACAGAGTGTACAATGCTACAGTTTTCTGTGCCAGTTAGCACTCAAAACACACAAAGGCTAATGGTTAAGGCAGTAATGGAAAGCATATAAAAGAATTCGTTTTCTTGTAGCATTAATATGAAGAGACAAGATACGTAAGACACTCGTTGAGTATTCTGTCCTGCTCATGGGGGAAGAAATAATATGACATTATCTTGGGGTCTTTTTAATCATATTTCCATTAGATAGAACTATGTGCTGCTGACCAAAGAGACAGGTCATCAAAAATACAAGATGTATCTTCCTCCTATTCAGACACAGAAATCTTAACTTGCTTCCCAAAACTCATTTACAGGGAAACAAATGTATTTGGCTAATTGTGCAAGTAGTGACTATTAAAGAGAAGGTGTCAATCTTCGATGGTTTAAAATGGTTATTGCACACCTGAAAAAGACCAAACCGTTTTAGAATTCACATCATTTCACAAAATGCAGGCATGAAATAGAGTACAAGACAGAGAGAGAGAGAGAGAAAGGAAAATGGCTGAGGAGCACAGTAGCATTCCTCACTATATTGTGTCTTCTACTTACAATGTACAATGACTGATTTTTCTCATTCAACTGTATGTACCTGCTGCATTTAAGCTAGCTATGAGAGAGTCTGTGTATGTTTATTGTACTACACTATGGTACAAGAACAAGAGACTCAATTTTTTGTGTGTGTTCATTTAGTTAATTTTCGAAAAGATGGGACAACTGGCTGTCAGTGCTCAAATAAACCAGCACATTAGGTGTAGAATGTGTTGACAAAAAAGGGATCGCTGGGAGCATTTTGGGAATTACTTTTGCTGGAGACAAAATGAGATCACCAAGGTGATGTTTCTCATTCTGGCAGCGTATGGATCATTATTGGAAGTCCCTCACTTGCTCTGGTCGCCGCCCAAGTCTGCACTGTTGAATAATGCCATGCCGGCAACTTGGGATTACATGCCGTCAAAACCCCATTTAAGAAGAGACCCCATTGGCAAACGAAGCTGATGGGGTGCTATACCCCCCCTAACGGGTCCTCGTTTGAGAAGTGGGAGGATATGTATTTGCCCATTGCAAAATAACTTTCTACTCAGGCGTGGCAAACCTAGAGGCCAAGCCAGGGTTTAATGACTACAACTAAAGTTTCTAAAGTTTTCAATTTTATATTCTATTGAGAAATTCTATGGTCATCCATTTTAAATTTTGAACGAAAAAATTTGACCCATAAATAACGAAAATGTATACACTCACACACACACACACACCATGGAGCTACATAGCCCATGCCAAAACCAAAACAATCTCCTCCTCTCGCGGGTGCCCCCCCCCCCCCCCCCCCCCCCCCCGCGGTGACTGATGCCTAGATTAGGCCAGGGTCAAGAAACAGGTGTTTTATATCTTGGGTTTTTAAGTCCTTGATTGCCAAGATATACACTGGCATTGTCTACAGGGGTGTAGCTTCTTCAACCAAGAGATTTGCCTCATGATACATGCACATAACAATATTAGGAAGCCTCTAACACACATCTGTAAAATTCTGCACAGTGTTCATACACATTTTGCACCATGCAAATAATCAAGATTATTTCAGAAACATCACACTTAAGTGGTGCGCAGATTGTGATTTGAATCTCACTAATATTTGCGATTATTATGTCCACACACATAAAAAGAGAAAGGTTTTGCCTTGCAACTATTGGTGACTGTGTGAATGAGCCTATTATTTGCAGGTAACTACAATAATGCTATTAATATTTGAAACTCTTTCCCCCCATTATTTCCTTGAGCCCTATTCATTATCACTTCAGGAGAACAATTTTTAGGAACAGAAGCATGGTACAAAACACCTGTCCAAAAACAACTAAACAATAAACAAACATGAGGCACACAGCAATTACTGTTATAAAGGGGATTCTTCAAAGCGATCATTACAATGAGAACTTCTCTGACTAGTTTAGGTCCCAGTCACATATAAACACAGATCCTCAAGGATCTACACGGATCCTCAAGGATCTACACGGTCATCCGGGGAGATCTGGTGAAATCCAGGAAGATCCAGGATAGCTTCGACCTCGAGGAAGTGTCGACGAGTATTGATATGACTGTACACACGGTATCAACATGGCAGCTACACGGATAAGGCCGGAAGAGCGCGGCGTCTACACGGATCAACACGGCAGCTACACGGCAGCCACATGGACCATCCCAGACTGCTCTGCCAACATGGCAATCCCCGGATGACGCCGGATGTTTTTGACCTCCAAAAGTTGGCGTATTGGCCTCGGATCTACACGGACATACACGGATGTCCAAGGCGTCAACATGGATCTCTCCCTGGATCACCCTGGGTCAGATCTGGGGTGGTCCGGGGTGATCCGGGATGTCTATGTGACTGGGGCATTATAGTTCTTTTCAAGGTCAACTTTCGCAGACAAAATGGTAGGAGTATGGACAACTTTTTCTTATATCAAAAACACAGGGTATAATAAGATTTGAAAAAGATATCAATTTGCTTTTTCTTTTCAACAAGAGAACTTTTATGAAACATAAAATCTAATAATCCAACACCCTCCAACTTCATCTTAAGATATTTCCACAACACTATAAAACTTTCAATGATGAACATCTGACAATGTGGAACACAGGCAAATCTTTTTGTGTGCGTGTGCATGTGTATATCCATTCTAAACATTCAAACACAATTTTTAGTAGCCTGACCATGCCTTGCAACACTTGTGTACAGCGACAGGGCTGTGCATAGGTAACTTTTTATTGTTGTTGAAAAGATACCCTTTATCACTACGAAAACTTCCCCAAGCAGCGGTATGACTCTATGATGGCAATGCAGTAACTATAGCACATACAATGGTGTGAACCAAGATGGATGACAAAATCATGATTGAAAAGATGCAATAGCTCATCCATGATATTGGAATCGGAGATATATTTTGGAGACAGCATTAGGGAATTTGATCAAATCAAAAGAGAAATTAACTAAACCAAACCAAATAAAACAAAATTGTTCCTAGCTTTAATCAAACTGTTACAACCTGATACTAACCAATGAGTATGGAAAGACCTAGTGCATCACTTGGCAAAAACCTTTATCACAATTTTCTTGTTAGTGCACTGGAATATACCATTTTTTCTTACAAACTGTGCCCATTATAAATTTTGTTTGAATGGATTATCACAAAATGTGAAGCATGAGAAAGTAATGTTCTTTGTATTCTTTTAATCCTTCTCTTTTTATCTAGCAGTCTATACACATTTTTGTTTTTTTTTTGTGCAGAATTTTGAGTGGTTTCCCTAGATATCAAGCTCCTTTCTTTCCTTATCACATTAGTCTCTTTTCTAATATATGCAGTGAAAACAGGGTTATTTTTCTTTTTGAATGAAAATTCATGGGAGCCAAGATTTCAAATCAGTATTATTCACAAATTCCTGCTTATAATTCAGCCCATCATCAGGTGAACAAACAGAAAGAAATGGATTAAAACAACATTGTAATTTGCATGTTTTTTTAATGCAACTGCTATTCACATTCCAAATGTCCTGACTGACTGATATTTCAACTCACTCTTGATAAGCTGACCTGCAGTGCACTCTGAAAAATGCAGGGTTAAAATTAGTTTATCCTGGTCATGGTTGTTTTGTTTGATAAATCTTCAATCGATTTAGAAATTTCATAACCAGAACAAGGCAAGTGCCAAATTGTGTCTCGCCCATTGCGTACAAGAAATTAATGTTTTTCTACCGCATATGACCTTTGACCTTGTGGTGACCTTCAACTTGCCAAGGGACATTTACCATCCAAGTTTGGTCACAAATGGACAAAGGATTCAAAAGTTATGAGTCATAATCGAAACACGCCATAAAAACTTAACATTGGGCCCTAAAAGTTTGTTGACCCCTGTATGTGACCTTCAACTCCCCTAGGGACAGCTACCATCCAAGTTTGGTCACAAATGGACATAGGGATCAAAAGTTATGAGCCATAATTGAAATGCACCATAAAAACTTAACATTGGGCCCTAAAAGTTCATTGACCCCTTTCTGTGACCTATGACCTTGTGGTGACCTTTAACTACCCAAGGGACATCTACCATCCAAGTTTGGTCACAAACGGACATATACATCAAAAGTTATGAGCCATAATCGAAACGCGCCGTAAAAAACTTAATATTGGTCCCTAAAGTTCATTGACCTCTGCCTGTGACCTTTGACCTTGAGGTGACCTTCATGTTTGGTAAAATGTGTAACTTTGTATAACCACTCTTCCCTCCAAGTTTGATTGAAATTGAAGTCCTCAGTAGAGAGTTATTCAAGTTTCTGTAGCATTACGGACGGACGACGGATGGACAGACGCCGCAGGCGATCCCTTAGTCTCCCCACACCTCTGGTGGGCTTGACAAAAATGTGTCCCACAAAAACTGGCTGGGTATTCAGACAATGATAAACATGGTCACAATGCATGTGAATCTTATACTAATTTTACAGATAACAAGAAAAGTGTGAAATGAAATTGATTGATTCAGTACTTCAGAAAAGAAATACACGTCAAAATGGCAACTATTTCTATTTCTTGTACATATGTGTACATCATGCCGGTCAAGGTTTCCTAAGCAGTTAGCAATATGCAGCTTGCAGTGATAAGTGCACAAGTACACGGTACATGTGCAGCCTGCCCGCAAGAGGAATTTTGTATGCAAGCGTGCATGGTATGTTATGTTGCATGCATACTAACTCTTGCATTATAATAGGAGTATAAATGAATTTGGTGTCATGGAGTTTTTTCCTTATAGATTAGGGATTTCACGATCGTATTGAGAAGTGCAAAGGTAGAGTGAAGCTTTTAGAGTTTGCTATTAAATGACTATTCAGAAAAGTAATTATCAATACTATTCTCCTCATATATTTCTTTAATTATTTTAGGCTGGTATGATTCACGCTAAGTCTGAGATATGAATTTTGTATTTGTTCCGTGTTGCCTACAGTGATGTGTGTGAAAGTTTCATGATCTAGAACTCTTTAATGTATTGCAGGCCTACACTTTAGTCTATACCCCTGTGAAATTCTGGATATAATGCTATTATGTCCCATTTAAACTTAATTTTGTTATATTATCTTCAAAATTTTGGCCTAGCAAATATACACTCAGGTAAAGGAGCTATTGTCAAGTTGATTTTGTTTTGTTCTTCTCCAGACTTGGCATCTCCTTGAGCACTAGTCCCCATCCCAGCCAGGCTAGACGAAGACTTGAGAAGGTGTAGACTAGAACCTCTATCTCTAAGTTGGGTGGGCCTACACAATGTAGTAAAAATTCCCTACATTCGCATTGCATGGCAATTATGCACATTTTTAGTTAAAATTTGTAAACAATGCTGTAATGTGTGGAATGGATGATTAAAAAGGAAATAAACCTGTCTTATTAACATGCAGATAAGTTGGTCAATTCTTATGTAGGCCTATACTCTTCCCATTTCGGATAATGCACAGATTGGTCCATTACGGAAGCAACAATTTTTGGTGTAATCTTTGTCCTTTACCGATAAGATTAAATCATCGATCTACTTTTTATCGACATCATCATCCAGTTCAGCTTCAATGAGGTTAGTTACAACAAGAGGTGAGCTTTACTCATTGTGGTTGTTAGCGTTTCCTTTGCTGTGCGATCAATTAAACTCTGCTGAGATGTTTACTTTATCGCCTGATATCTCGATCGGTTCATCATCGGAGCAGGGCTGGACACATTTTGTCATCATCATTGTAACAGGGAGGGGAATCCCTCCTGACCCTACTACTAGTAGTATTACTTCTGCCTACTGGCTTACATGAAAGGACAAGTTCACCTTAACATATGTGTGAATTGGGTGAATGCAGCAATATCAGCAGAACAAATCAGTGACAGTTTGAGGAAAATCAGACAATACTTTCAAAAGTTATGAATTTGTAAAGTTTTGGTGCAGTTACTGCTGGATGACAAGACTACAGTTTATGATGTCACATGCATAAAACAATGTAAAGAAAATTGATGGTACAGAGAATTCCTCAAAATTTCATTTTTTGGAAAAAGTATACATTTCATCCACTTGTTACCGACGTATAAGGGAATATCATTCCCCCTTCCTTCTGAAAGGGGCAAGTCATGTCCCTTTTTGAATTACAGTCAACCTCGCGGAAGTCGACATAATTGGGACTGAGCAAAACACGTCGACTTACGCGAATATCGACTTACGCGTAAGTCCACATTTTGTCGACTTATAAATGAAAATTAATTTCCCCTGTACAGAGTAAGATTTGGATCACGATGCGGATCGCTACCCATATCTTACTCCTTTTGCCGCCAAAACATGCCTACTGACATGAGCAACAATAATGTTTTAGTTCATGCATAAATCTTGCGCGGGTTAGTAACGACAATGCACAATTCCCAAATCTCTAGAGGGATTTTGAGAGAGCGGGATCGGAAACCTAGGCCTGTTTCTAGACACTTTATCGTTTTTAACTTGATTTGAAATATCAAAGGCAAATTCCCCAAAATTGCATTAAACTTTGCGACTTAAATTCAAGTGCGTTGCTGGGAAGATATGCGTGTGATTTCGCATGATTCTGTCGAGATTATTTTTCAGTGCCGACTGAGTTGAAATATGTGTGATTTTCCTTCCCTAAGTCGCCATATTTGTTCTGCTTAAATTTGTATTGCCATACTCTGAAAATGAATTGTTCTCGCGCTCCGATTCACAACATTACCGCTCTGTACGGCGCGGGCCTGTCTGAAATAAAAAGAAAAAGAAAAGTTTGTTCATCCGAAAATGACATCTTTCGGACTACATGTACTATAACCTTCGTAAAAACAAACCTCTTACCATTGTCGGACTAATTTAACTTTGGAATGAGATTTAAAAGTTCGGCATAGCGAACTTTAACAATAATTCGTTATCATTTTTTTCATTGACATTTTGTGAAGCAGCATGCGTTTCGGTAGTTTGAAACGTGTAAATGTTGCGATGTCTTTCCCCTGCAAGTGCAGACTAAGTTCGGTCACGGCGAAAGTTACGTTACGAAATAAAAAATAATGCGAGCCTTTTCTACAATAATGCACTTCCGTACATATTTATGCATTTAAACGCAGTTTCTAGTTTCGGACAAGAACCGCAAGTCTTTTCTGCAACGCTCTCGCGTTTTAGAAATAGCGTTGCTTGTGATTTGACGGACTTGCATTTGATTTTTAGAGTTGCGTTTAAACGCAATTGAGTTTAAATTTCATACAATTTTCTAGTTTTGTGTTATTATCAAACGCAAGTCTTTTCAGCGTTCCGTGTGATTTGATGGACTTGTATTTGATTTTCAGAATTGCGTTCAATTTTTGATTTTGCTTACGATAAGTCTTTTAAACAATAACACACTTCCGTAGATGTTTAGAGATGCGTTTAAACGCAATTTCTTATAGTTTCGTACAAAAACCGCAAGTCTTCTCTGCAACGCTCAGATTACATTTGAATACAGCGTTACGTGATTTGATGGACTTGCATTTGGTCTTTAGAGTTGCGTTTAAACGCAATTGAGTTAAAAAAAGTTCCCTACAATTTTCTAGTCATCGTGTGATTATCAAACGCAAGTCTTTCAGCGTTCCGTGTGATTTGATGGATTTCCATTTGAATTTTAGAGTTGCATTTAATTTGTAATTTTGTTTATGAAATAAAAAATAATGCAAGTCTTTTAAATAATAACACACTTCCGTAGATGTTTAGAGATGCGTTTAAACACAGTTTCTTATATTTCTTCGTACAAAAACCGCAAGTCTTCTCTGCAACGCACTTGCGTTTAAATACAGCGTTACGTGTGATATGATGGACTTGCATTTGATTTTTAGAGTTGCGTTTAAACGCAGTTGAGTTAAAAAAGAAAAGTTCCCTACGATTCTAGTTTCGTATGATTATCAAACGCAAGTCTTTCAGCGTTTCGTGCGATTTGATGGACTTGCATTTGATTTTTAGTGTTGCGTTTAAACGCAATTGAGTTTAAGTTTCCTACAATTTTCTAGTTTCGTGTGATTATCAAACGCAAGTCTTTTCAGCGTGCCATGTGATTTGATGGACTTGCATTTGATTTTCAGAGTTGCGTTTAATTTTTGATTTTGCTTACGAAATGAAAAAAGTAATGCAAGTCTTTTCAACAATAACGCACTTCCGTAGATGTATAGAGATTTATTTAAACGCAGTTTCTAGTTTCGTATACAAAAACCGCAAGTCTTCTCTGCAACACTCTTGCATTTAAATACATCGTTGCGTGTGATTTTTAGAGTTGCGTTTAAACGCAATTGAGTTTCAGGTTCGTAACAATCATTTTCTAGTTTCATATGATTATCAAACGCAAGTCTCTTCAGCAACGCACTTGCGTTTAAATGCAAAAGTTGCGTGTGATTTGATACACCTGCATTTGATTTTTTGAGTTGCATTATTAGTTGCATTGTAATAAATCTTTTTAGAAAGGGCCCTGGTTTTAATACCGCTTCGGAATAATCAACGTTATATAGAATATTCGGATTTACAAAAACACCCATATCACGTTCGGATAATGAATACCTACTGGGACATATAAGTGTACAAAATTTGTGCCTTTTGAGAAAAACGAGAGGGAGAAAAGGGGTAAAGTGAACTGTCTTGGGTATTACATGTAATGCTCCAGTGTAAATGAGTGTACAGTCCTTTCTATACACATTTGTATTCTGGCATACAAGACAATGGACGCAGGGCGCGAATGCTACCGCGCCGTACACTAGCGAATTACCGAGTAGAAACGCAGCGAATCGGAGCGGGAAAACAATTCTTTTTCAGAGAATGGCGATAAGATTTTGAGCGAAAAATTATGTCGACTTAGACGAGGGAATTACCACGAATTTCGGCTCAGTTGGCACTGAAAAGTCAGGTCGACTTACGCGAGTTGTCGACTTATAAATGTCGACTAAGACGAGGAAATTTTCAAGGAATAACAAAGGCAAAAATCAGGACTTTTTTATTGTGTCGACTTAAGCGATGTCGACTTAGGCGAGGTCTTCTGTATGTGACAAAAGTGAAAATATATCAATTTTTCTTTTTTCTTGTTGCATGTGACATCACAAACCTTAGTATAGTGCACTCCCGTTACAACGAACACTGTTATAACGAAATTTCGTTATAACGAAGTAAATCTTCTGGTCCCAAATTATCACTATTAAAGTCCATGGTGCAAAATTCGCTTATAACGAACACGGTTATAGCTAAATTTCCGTTATAACAAAGTCTTTTCCGAGCGCCACAGACAAAGAAAAACAAAAGAAATGTGCTCCGTTACAACGAAATACGAATTGCTTTCGAAATTACGTAGCGGAACAAGCATTTATAGCGTCTCTGCATGGGTGAACGCTTCACACCACTGTGTGTTCGCTCCTTGTGTCACGCACAGTTTCTGAGGGGAACTTGCGTTTGTTATTGTAATACAGTTATCCCATCACATTTCACATAGCTTTCCAGTGTATGATGAGTATTCAGCAAACAGAATATGATACATATACGTGGTTTCCTTGTTTTCGTTATAGATTGTATTTGTTTGGTTATATCGAAAGAAAACTGCCGGTCCCGAGCATTTCGTTATAACGGGAGTGCACTGTAATCTTCTCATCCAGTGATGGCAGCACTGAAACTTTAAAAATTCCTAACTTTTGAAAGAATTGTCCAATTTTAAGGCTGGAACAAATGTTGTTGACATTATAACATTTTTTTTTTTTTGGCAGGACTCAAGCCTGGCAATCATCCATCAACATGATCCACGTGAATTGTTATGAATGTTAAACGGATCCTCTTCTAATTTTGAGGGACCTATCACAGCTTTACTCTATAACACCTAAATGACTCACTGGATGTATGGGCTGTGATTCTGAATGAATTAGTGTTTATCTTCAATAGTCTTTTAAAGGATAAGCTAAGAGACTTTAAGACTCTAAGGTAATTACAGAGTGGAGGGCGGACTCTTACATAGAAAAACTGTTAAAGCCGTTTTCATGAGGATTAAATGTTTGCAAATCAGTATTGAGCTGCGAATCTAACAACAAGCGAAAATTTTGCAAACAGAGAGACATTGGTGAACTTAAGATAAGCCAAGGTGTCAAATCGTGCAAACAACATCTCGCGAAAATGCCTGTGACCTCGTCATTGGAAAAAAAAATATCTGTACATGAAAATAAAAGCTCTTACAGAAGACCACTCTAGACTGAGAAAACCTCTAACTGTAAGTCTTAGTTTTGCCAAATGTAAATGAGTACATCTATTTTTGTGTGTGTGTCTAATTGTAAATAAATGCATGTTTGTACCTCAGAAAATATGAACCTGATCATAAGAATTGAATATCCTAATTTAAATAAAGCAAGAAGGAAAAAAAATCTTTGTGTTGACTTGTCTACCTTTATAAGTGCCTTGTGGTAGCTCTCAATTGGACTTGTTTTTATCTAACACATATATATATATTCTTGGTTACTGTAAATCTTGATAGAACACCGAGTTTAATATCTTATGCCAAGAAAAACTGTGCCACTGTTCATCCATTATATGCAGACAAGTCATTTCTGCCATGGTAACATATTTGTACACGACCACTTTCCCCAGAATCTGCTTGATCAGGACGAGGGAATTATAGCAGAGCTGATTTTCCTATTTGGGTATCTCTACAAATTATACAATTGTGTTAGTGATTCTTCCACATTGCATGCTTGCTAGGCTCTTGATCTATGTTTATTTCATCCTATCTATCATATGGAATAATGCATCACGTTGTTTGCTACTTTGCCCTTTGCCCTTGGTAGAACTGTACAAAATACCATTTAAAGTAGTCTATATCAATTTGATGTGCAAACTTTTTATCTTTCTTAATTTGTCAAAGTTGGCTACCCATGAAAAATTACCACGCTGTGTGATCAGATTAAATGACGAAGTTGATAGAGGTTATGAAAAAAATGGACCCATAAGTCATGCAGGGCCATTTTGAAATGACCCTATCATGGTCAAAATGTAACCCTACAACAGGGTCATTTTGGGTGACCCCCCCTCCAGGATTAACGCATAGTTTACCCCCCACATGGAGTCATTTTTAACCCTGCATTTTCTAGAGTGTGATCTTCAGCATGCCAAAATTCTGTTGCATATATCACTACTGCACTAAGAATAACTCAAGTGAGGAAGCTGCACAAGGTCTAGTTGGTAACAAGATAAAGCAATTACAGCTCTTTGTTTTGTGTTGTCTTTTTCTGAAGAAAGTCTATGTTTCCCTTTAACACAAGGCTATTGTCTGGAAGAAAAATAGAGTCTTTACTGTAGGACAGATCCCAGGAAACTTTGTTCTGAACACCATGCCATTCATGTTAGACTCACTACTGCTTGAGTGAAGACAGATTAGCAAGAATCAATGAATGAAGATAAAAACCAGGTATTTCTTATTTTCAGCCACTCTGTGTATGTGATTCCAAAAGGTGTGTGCCCCAATATGGTGAAGACTTAGTTATGCTCTCTCTATGGCCCTGTTTTAACAGACTTTACCGCGACAATGTCTGGAGAACAAAATTCTTCACCTTAGGAAATTAAATTACAGTATAGAGCGAGGGGTACCAATTTAACAGACACACTGAAAACCTTAGGTGTCCACAAAAGGGTTGTATCCATGGATGCAACTACCCCACCCACTGGTCAGCGCGACCTAGTGTACTACTGTGCACATACAATCACTGATCTCAACTACATAGAAATCACGCAGTGGTTACATAATCCATGCATGTGATCGGCACACCGCATGTCAATCATTCTCTGTCTGCAATGATGCACATGCAGGTTGAGTGTATCAAAGTAATGTTACCACGGTCGCGTTCTAATAGACGGGTTGTTGGAGCAATATGTCGCAGTGAAGTCAGGGTAATTGTGGGGCAATAACCATAGCCGGCTAAGGGGTAGAATTTGGCAACAGTGAACACAACAATGTCCATGCAACTTTTTGTGGGGACCATTTTAACAGGCAGGGTAAAAAAAGATTACCTGGACATTACCTGGATGTGGTCGCGATAACTCTAGTGTGAAAGGCTCTGTTAACCCATTGAGGACGGACTGATTTTTCTACAACACGCGTTTCCCATAGACACCTGCCCAAGCATACCAACTACTCGGGACTCATCCTCAACTGGTTAAAACCGGGCTTTAGTTGCACTGACAACAAATTTGCTCTCTTTGCTTTGATGTCTGTGAAAATACAAAATTGGATGTGACCCCTAACAAAAAAAAACCAAACCCCCCCAAAACCCCCCCAAAACTTAACAACATTTACACAACTACATACAAAGAAAGAACTTTAATCCATAACATGAAATACAGTGGAACAGGTTATGTCATAACTGTTTCATTACCTTGAGATGAAAAAAAAAACCAAACAAACCTGGAAATGTCGTTATGGCGACTGGTATGCCTCTGCCATAATGCATGATTCTCCTAATAGGTCTATAGTACATGTGGACAATGTGTGATAACAGTTTCACATAATTGGCAAAATATCAAAAAAAAATGTTTGTCACAAATGTGTTGAATGTTCACCTTCCTTGACCTAGGTTTAATTGGATGAATGGGAGAGCATGTATTTGGGGATTTAAGAACTTCTACTTGACTTTAACCCCTTTATAAGTTTATGTATTGAGTAATTTTTCAAGGTATGGAGAAAAAAAATGCAATTTCTGTATTGAATAGTAAATTGTTACCATTTTCACCTGGCCTTGACCCTTGATCCTTTAACCCTAAAATTTATAAGAGAATCACTGTTAGGTAGAACATGCATAAATGTGTACTAAGTATGAAGACAGCTTTAGCCACTTCCAAGATATGGAGAAAGAAGTAAAGTTCAGCACTTTCACTTGATCTTTGACCTTTGACCTTTTTGGCAAAAAACTTCCCAGAGAATCTCTATTGGGTAATACATGTATACACCAAGATAAAAAAATCCTGGAGGCATTGCATAAATGAGGGAAACAGTAAAATTTTTAAGAGTTGACCTTGACCTTTGACCTCCATGACCCCCTAGATAATCACTGCCAGTCAGTATATGCATATATATATATATATATACTATGTTTCATGAAGATATCTTGAATCATTTCCAAGATATGGAGAAAAAGTGAAATTCTAATATTTTTACTTCACCTTTGACCTCATGACCTGAAACTCTCAGCAGAGAAATCTTTATTGGGCAGTACATGTATACACTAAATTTCAAAAAAATATCTTCAGGCAAAAATAGATATGGGGGAAAATAGTGAAATTTTGAGCATTTGACCTTGACCTTTTGACCTTGAGCATGTGCACCCAAAAGTTGATAGGCAAAACTTAACCCCTCATACGCATACACGCCAAATTTCATTAGGATAACTCAAAAGGTGTTTTAGTTATGCTGTCCACAAAATTGATTACAGACGGATGGACGGACGGAAGGATGGACAACCTGAAAACATAATGCTTCGTGGCAGAGGCATAAATACACTCTCATTGAAAGACAGCATTTAAAGGGGTGATTTGGTTGAGATGGGGATACAAGTTACTGTAAAAGTGGATATTTTTGCGCGACTAATTTTTCGCGCTTGGCCGGGTAAGAAGAGTTTCGCATGTTTTGAATTCCATGGAATCAAGACATAAACTACTGGACCATATGGCAAGCAAAAATATTCACATGCCTTTACTTTCGCGCTAGTTTCTTGGTGCTCAAAATGTGCAAAAATTTCAACACCAGAAAAATTTCCACTCTTACAGTAATTAGTAACTACTTAAATGAAATATCAAAGATCATACAATTTTAAGAGGAATTGAAAGGGTTTCTTTCTTGGACAAAAATCTGTTTTGAAATGGCTGAGATATCACAAAACAAAGTAGAACAAAATAGTCTTAATAAAAGATGGGACCCATGTTTTATTGGGACAGCTTTTCTTTGTTTTTGGATATCCCAGCCATTTCAAAACCAATTATCATGAAATAACTTTTAATTCCTCTTAGAATTGTATGTTCTTTAATATTTCATAAAAGTGGTTTCTAATTGTCTCACAATAATTTGAAACCTGAATCTCCATCTCAAACAAAACGATATCATCTCCTTAAGCCGAGTCAAACAGACAGTTATCAAAGTGGGATGGCAACACTAACACGCGAAAGTGCTTTGCAGTATTGTAAACGTCAATATTTTTGCGTGATTAATTTTTCTCGCAGAGCGGCTAAAAAATACATTCACGGGTTGTTGAATTTGTGCTGCGTAATTGTCAACCCATTCACAATGTGTAGAGAAAATTGTGAAGATATTTTTGTGGGTTTAAGAATTTGCACTAGCCAGAAGTAGCGTGAAATACGCAAAAATTAATGCACTTCGAAAATTTTTGCATTTACAGCAGTTCAACATTATACATTGTCATAGAAACCCACTCTCAGGAAAAGTTCACCTTCATAGAACTGTGGATTAGGTGAATGCAGCAATAGCAGTAGAACACATTAGTGAGAGTTTCAGGAAAACCGGACACTCTGTTCAAGAGTTATGAATTTCTGAAATTTTCTGCTCAGTCACTACTGGATGAGAATACTACTACAGCTTGTGATGTCACGTGTATAGACGATATAAAGAAAATATAAAGAAAATTCAACATATTTTCTTTTTTCTCTCATAATAAAAGAGCACTTAACTTGCCTCTTTCAGAAGGCATGGGGAATAATATTACCCTTAACATATGCCAGTGACAGGTTGATGAAATATGCAATTTTTTTCGTAAAATAAAATTTATGAAATTCTCTTTTTATTTTCCTAATATCGATCTACACATGTGACATCATACACTAAAGTAGTCTCGTCATGCAGCAGTGATTATGCAGACACTTTAAAAATTCATAACTTTTGAAAGGATTGTCAGATTTTTCCCAAACTTTTACTGATGTGTTCAACTAATATTTTTGCATTCACTCAATCCACATGCATATGAAGGTGGACTTGCCCTGTAATCCGTTCCTTCTGCAATTCTCTGAGAATCTTCAATGACCCAAAGGAGATTCTCAGGTGATAATCTGCATGTGCAAAAAAAAAAAGTCAAGTAGTATATGTATTCCTTTCCATAGTCAAATGCATGTGCCATCAAACAATGAGAAATATTGATTGGATGTGATATAAAGAGAGCATGTGCTGGACTCACATATTCTTTTGTTATACAATATAAGGGCAACCAAAATGGGGTAAGCAAAGTCAAAATCTTGTGAGCTCAGCCTCAATTGCTACAGTGCACTCCCATTATAACGAACATGGTAATAACAAATTCCGGTTATAACGAAGTAAAGTGTCAGGCCGCAACACTATCCATTCTATGCATTTTCATTGTTTATTTGTTCGGTTATAACAAAATTTTGATAAAATGAAAGAAAACTGCCTGTCCTGGGGACTTTGTTATAATGAAAGTCCACTGTATATGCATCTTCATATGAGTTTTGTAGCACAACAAGCACATTACTACATTGGAAAACATAAATTAGGCCACTTTAAGACAATCTTAAGACAGAAATAGAACAGACATTGATAGTGGAAACTATCATCTTTTGATTAAAGTAATTTGTCAACTCAGTATTATACTAAAAAACATGAATTCAGGCCACGAATGCAAACATACTTATATAAATTTTGGGAGCCTGGTATACTAAGTTCCCATCCATGGGCTGATGCTGCAGGAATCTGGTATACCAGGTTCCCATAAGGAACGGGTTAATAACCCTCTATAGATACAAACAACAGCTGCTTCAGCATGTGACCTACTGGCTATATTTCCTTCTTTTCTCTCTTCTTCTTTCTCTACTTTAAAAAAAAATGATGCAGTGAAGATTAAACAAAGTCTCCAGGAAATCTCTAAAGGAGACTTCTAGCACTGAACACTTGCTTTATGATGAGAGGGTTTCTCATTTTTTCTTAGTTTTTTTTTTCCTACCAGCATGCATGAACAAACAAGAGCAACTAAGTAGCATAAAATATCTGCATAAAGAGCACATACACACAGGTAAGTCGACAGAGTCTGAGCTTGTCTGAACACTACCACTATTTCTGATTCTATTTTTTTTTGTTCTACAAAAATGGAAAAAAACAATGCTCACCATATTTTTAAAACATTCATGTTTTACATTTTCTTTGAGTATCAAGGTATTCTTTCTTGCTTTCCACTCATTCTTTCATCACTGTTTCATCCAAAATCAGTTCATTGGTATGCAATTATTTTGTGTATTACAACAAACTTCCATAGTTTACACTCATTTATCACGGCAACATGATATTATTCTCTGTCCTCTATAAGGTCTCGTTCCTCAGACACCCGCATATCTGTGTCCTACATATGTAAATATGAAGAATGACATAGGCACAATAAGAAAAATCCACCATATCTAGTATATGGTCACTATTTGAGAGCCAGTCTAACAGGGGGTGCAACCATTTCTACATAAATGACACTTACGCATCATGCCTTCCCTTTTGTAGTGGCAAAAGATAACATATCTTTTATATTATCATATCAATGTCACTTTTTCTCAGCAAATGACAGTAGAAGATAGATATCCTCCAAAATCTCTAGTATAAAACTACATGTTGGCTATCCTTTAATGTGTCAATCAGTGTGTAGTCTGTACTGGCATGTCATGAAAATTCTGCATAAAGAAGACACATAAATGCATGTGTATACAAATAATGTATTCAAAGCCATCATACACAAAAAGTTGACAATATTATGAGAAATGAAAATCAGCAGAGATGTCATATAAAGGCTATATATCAAAAACTAAAGTCGAGTAAAAAAAAAAATTAATTTCCCCGTGACAAGGCTCTTCTTGTTCAATTTAAGTCCAAGATAAAACCATTTGGCAATCCTGTTGGCGGATGTGCATGGTTGTTGCGTCATGGGTCCTGGATCTTGTATGGACCTACCATAGCCAGCCTTCCTCTCAAAAGGAAGAAGTCAGTGATGAGGAGTTCCTGCAAGATATTTGGAGGATGAGAACAGAAGGCAAGGAACATGAATAATCACAAATTAACACATTAATCGAGAAGGTGGCAGTGAGGAATACATGCTTGAGTATACCTGACATGTGTAGGATTGACTCCACATCATGAAGACTGTAGGTTTTCATGTCTCCCTGAATTAAGCTTCCTTGGTTATGATCTGAGAATCCTTTCTATGATGTGGATTATCTTTAGTGAGTACATCAAATATGTGACTGTGCACCTCAAAACGAACATAAAGTCGCACACACTGATTTTGCGTGAGGACTGAAAATAAGTGAAATAGGTCAACCTAGCCGAACTTGACTTTTTCATATTTTTTGAAAGAGCGGGTCTTCTTTTAAATTATGCTAAAATTTGGTATCATAAAACGGGCAGGAAAGTGTGTTTTTTAAGCAGTTTATCTCGAACATGTTTGGTAGAATAGTGTGATTAGGTGTGTCTTTAGAATCCCTTTTCATTTCTGAAAAACCTTGTCCACACTCTTCACTTTCAACTCTAATAACTTTTGAAAGGATAGTGCTACTGCTTTGAAAGTTGGCAATAATTACGGACAGAATGTGTTAATGAGGCATGCTTAAGTTCAGTTTAATTTGAAAATCCCTTCATTGTTGTTACTCTGGTGGTTTACTTCCTGTTTTTTGTCCCATTCATCGCACGGCCAGCACGGTTTGGTAAAGATTAAGCGCTTGAATAGACCCTGTACTTCAGAGCCTCTTTTCTCAGTTCACACTTTTCCTGAGTTTGTGCTTCCTTTCCAATATTTAGATAGGTTAGGAGAGTCCATTTGATTTGAGTTATACATCATTTTAAAGCTTAAAGTCTGCTTTTTCAGAATATGGTCTTAACTAAAAATTCATATCTGGCGACTTTTTGTTTGTTTTGAGGTGCAGGGTCACATATACACTTGTGCAATAATTAAAAAGACAAAAAAAATAAATAAATCAAAACTGGAGCTGTCACTGAAGGTGATTTAATACCCCTGCTCTAGCAGCTCAGACTCCTAAGAAAAAGAATTGAACCAGGGTTTGATAAAAGGTTCTCTTTGTGTTTGTGTGTGTGCATCTATGTGTGTATGTGCAAGTAATGTGATTCACAAGGTTTGGTAAAATTGTGGTTATCATGGCAACACATTGTCTGGCAAACACAAAAATCAGGTGTCCACATCTACATGTATACCTCAATGTCATAATGTTCACAAATTTGATTTCAATTGCTTTGCAATTGTGGAAGTAGTTCACTTCACAAGATTTTCAAGAAAACATGCAGATACCATGGCAATGCTTTGTCAAGTACAAACACAAAGAGTGTCTTGTGTAACTACACCTTAGATCATTATACATACTAAATTTGAAATGAATTGTTTAAATACTGTGGAAGTAGTTTGCCCACAAGGTTTTGGGAAAACTGTGGTTACCATGGCAGAATGTATGTTCGGTATCAAACATTTTATCTGCGAGGTATTAAGCTTTACTTACCTATCCATATAATAATTGCCATTCTAAAGCCAATTAGAATTGCCCCACAGAGCTAAAACGTTCTTTGAACCCCTGTTGCCCCGGCAATGCTAGGGAAACCCCTCACACACGCCCCTATAAAGGCCTGTGCACGTGCGATCTTTTCCTCTTTCGATGCCGGTGTACAGGCTGAAACTGCAGAGGGGGGAGGAGGGAGGAACCCATAGGTAAGTA
Source organism: Diadema antillarum (assembly GCF_040938485.1). NCBI lineage: Eukaryota > Metazoa > Echinodermata > Echinoidea > Diadematoida > Diadematidae > Diadema > Diadema antillarum. The sequence continues at coordinate 420,814 of NW_027271963.1, read as the reverse complement.
AAGCTCTCTCGTAAATAAAATGCTCGATACTGAACATACATATCTACTTCCCTTTTACTCACCCATCCATATAATAATTGCCAGATTCCAACAGATCTGTGGATGGAGGGACTGCGGGAGAGGCCTCATTCGTAAGGAAAAACTTCCCCCATCTTACAGACTATAACTAAGTAAGCTGGCTCCTCATCAGGTCAATGGGGTTCAGTCAAGGATGGGAACTACTTCTTACTAGGGCAAGAGAGGACTGCAGAGGCAAAGGTAGCCTCACTTGAAATCACATCTGATAATAGCAGGATGTAAATGTGTTAGGATTATGCAAGTAAGCGGCCCTTAGTATGTCTAAAAGTGGAACTCCCTGAAAAAGGGCCCACGAGGAAGCCGTACCCCTAGTATCACGGGCCCGTACCTTCTGGGTGAGGATGATAGTCGTACCCCCACCTTTAATGGCATGCACTATCCAACGTGAAATGGTATCAGGGGAGACACGCCCCTGGGAAGAGTTGATACTGATGAACAGATTATCTGAAGTACTCGGGTCCATGATTCAGTGTAGGTACCATTTCACGGCGCGTACTGGCACCATAGTCTGTCCTGGGATATTGAGGACAGAGTCTTAAGAGAAGGAATGAAAGTTTCACCTGGAGAAGAATTCATGGTCTGGTTATTAGCCACAAATTTAGCATGGGGTATAAGCCTAACCCTGTTAGTTTCCCAACAAATATGTCCAGGTTATAACCATGTCCAGGGAGATAACTTCCCCTTGACTAGAAGTTTGCCACATAGTTGTCTTTTCTTGGTATGTGCGAGGCTAACAGTCTTGTTTTCACAGAATCGCACCAATTTAGAATCTCTAGGGTTAGATCGCACAAATGTTTTGATCTTGTGCCCCCCCTGTTTGTTTACATAGGATACTACTGTAGAGACGTATTTTGAACTGAATTTATTTTCCCTGTGTTAAGCGAGCTCAGATTTTCTCTGTTCCTATACCATTCACCATGTCACATCTCTTTCATATATGGTACACTCTACTCTCCTATACCTTCCAAGGCACATCTCCATGTCCTACCAGTACCTGAGCTATTGTTTGAATTTCCCTCCATTTCTCCTGATTGGTTTTCCCTGTCATGAATATTTATCTGTGCAACCATCCTTGTTACCAATTTACATACATATGAGCCATGAATAGTAACTTACCCTTTTGTTGAGATCCTGTGTTAAGCCTCCTGAATATTCAGATCTTTTGTTAACTTATTTGTATATAATGAATATTCATTGAATGGCGAGTGCCTGAACAAGAATCAGTTATACAATAAAATTGCTGGGAAGGATAGTTCGCCAGCAGATCTCGTACAAGCAAGACCTGTGTCAGCTGCCTCCTAACTTCCACTCAGTTGTACTGCCTCTAATAATATGTGAGCGAACCCGGAGCCCTACAACTGGTGGCAGCGGTGCTCCCATTTTGTGCAGGCAGACATTTTTGGAGTGGATCACTGAGATTTTGCAGCATCCTACACTCAATTTGTGAATTCCCCCTGCTTCATATACTCAAGTGGATTTCGGAAAGCACATGTTTTCACCCTCCATCTTGAATGTAGCCCTGTACTTATAACCATTGTGCAGATAGCTTGCATCCGCCATCTTGGATTGCCCATGTTTTTTGTGCATGCACCCTCCATCTTGAATTTCATGAGGTGAATTTTGTTACCACTTGGAGTTGGAAACTTTTGCATATGTGACCCGCTACAACAAAAGGATCCTAAAGTCGCTGACGGGCAAGCCAAGCATGGCCCAGAAAAATGTTATTTTCAGGCCTTTCCTTTGATCATTTAGCTTCGAAATTTCGGCGGATGATAGAAGATACATTAGACTACAAAATTATGTTAAAACAGAAATCCGAACGTTTTGACGGATTTTGGTGATTTGGCTTCAAACTCGATTTTCTCGGCTCACCCGTCAGCGACTTTAGGATCCTTTTGTTGTAGCGGGTCACATATAGAGATACCTTCTGCCAATTTTGATTTGAAATCAACTGCTTTTGGTGAGTACTTCCTTCATCCTACAAACTTGTGCAAGTATGTTGAAACTGCTGCTACTCAATAAGGAAGCTTAATACACTACCTGCCATCAATTTAGCTTGTCAAAGCTGGTATTCTTCAGACAAGTAGTGAATCTTCCCTTGCTAGCTAGTAGCCAGTTCATTGAGACAGACCACAATGAGTTCTTTTCGGATGGATTTACTAGAAGTTTTTTCAGGTGATGATAGAAAAGATTTCCATCAATGGATCAGACGTTTTGAGTTGGCTGCAGAATTTATACAGGGTGCATCAGAGAGGATACACTTGCTTCTACCAGCACGTTTAGCAGGACCAGCTTTTATTCTGTGGGAAGGACTGTCTGAATCAGAAAAGAGAGATTTCAAAGTGATGAAAGAGAAATTATCAAAGGTTTTGGAAGGGAGCAGGACCTCCAGACCTTCCGATCGTGCATCATAGCTCGTAAGCATCACCCTGAGGAACCACTCGAGGTATATGCTGCGGCAATAATCACGATGGTTGAAGAAGCCTTCCCAAAGTATGACAAGGAAGCCAAGGAAGGGGAATCCTTCAGACGTTTCACTGCAGGACTTGATCCAGCTTGGCAGAAAAAGATCCATGAGTTGGGGGGTACAACAACGACGGATGCTCTCAACACTGCAGTTCGTGTGGAAAGAGCAAACCAACAAGCCCCAACTGCTTCTATCTCAGCGGTTGAAAAGGACATACTCTATGTGCAAATGATGAAACGCCTTGATGAACTGGAAAAGAAAATGGACCAACTCAGTCTCAAGCTAGAGCGAGATGGGCAACACAGACCAGCCATGTCACCAAGTCCGAATAAACACCATGGATACTCTCACTACCGTGACCAGAGACCATCAATGCGACAGAATAGCAGTAGGTACAGGTCACCAAGTCCAGAACACAGATATGCACCAGACTACAGGCATCGTCACCCACCGAGATCACAGGCAGAGTACTCTCATAGTGGACATGAACAACGTTCTCGATCTCCCAGTCCACGAGCCGAGTACCACCAACGTCCACCAAGTCCTCGCTCAGACAGTCGATATCGCTCTCCCAGTCCACAGCGAGCTGCCTACCGACCGGGGAGTCAACACTTTCGAGATAGGACTCAACCCTACTCCAACTCCACCTGGACACCTAGTCATTCATCCCAAGGGGATTGGCGCCAACAAGCATACAGTCGTCAAGTCCACTTCGTAGATGAGATGGGAAACTTCAATTAGCTGGTGATGAGGGCCAATCATCAGCCCAGCCTACCCAGGCCCAGATCAATATACAACACAACCAACCTGACCCAAAGCAACCCTACATCCCAGTTATCGTAGACAATACCTACGTCGTAGCCCTCTGGATGGGGGGACGTGAGGTTAGCCAAGCCTCCAGCAAGACCCAAACAGGGTCCGTCCATGAGGAGCAGGTCGCGCAAGGCTCGAAGCGGGAACACGTGCGATGCAGTGCGCAGACTGCGTGTGCGTCCCAGTCCGGAAGGGCCCGGCGACACATTTGACATCTCAGAGTCATTCTGTATAAAGAGAAGAGGACTCAGTTAGAAACTAAACATAAACATATACATACAACAATTATAGAATAAGTGTATGTATAACAAGAGAGTGTAAAAAACGCAAAGAACCAAGTCAAATGTAGGCATAGAAGCGTACAAGACAAGGGGCGGGAATTAAAAACCGAGCTGGGCAGACAAGAAAACTATCGTCGAAAGCACAGCACGAAAAGACCCATGGAAAATCAAAAGAACATGAAACATGTGTGAAAGTGGGGCTAAAAGGCCCCAAAAACCCATAAGGACAAAGTTAATTTTGGCTTCGGTGGCGTGCCATAGGCGTGGACCACCTTAATAAAGGCCCAAGCGGCCCGCCATAGCTGGCAGGGACATGGGGAACAAAGAACACATGAAACATGCAAAGGGAACCGTGTCAGAGGTCGAGAGACCTAAAAGACAGGGTGCATTTTGGCCTGAGTGGCTTGCCATAGGTCTACGAACGGTAATTTCGGCCCCAGTGGCCGGCCATAAGGTGAAAATGGCCACGAAGAGCCAACCATAGGTTACCTACACAAGTGAGATACTAACTCGCGGCTGTAGAGCCTACGTAATGTCTTCGGTGTTTCGATTAGGTAAAGTGATCTGAAAAAACACCAAAAAGACTCCCGAGGGCGTGAAAACGTCAAGCGGGAGGAGGAAAACCGTAAATATGACGACCACAAGGCCGTACAATAGGTAGGCAAAGACGAGAAAGGGGAAAAACCCACCAGAGCGTGGCGAGTTCCGAGGCGCGGTGCACACACCACACTAACGTATGGGGCAGCGCGAAACAAAAACCACCGAGGTTTGGAGCAAAAGAAAAATCGCGATTTTTCCCCTTTCTCGGTGACAAAAAATGACAAAAACGATCTGCTAATGTGAAACAACAATCAAGGAGTAAAAATATGGAAGGATTTTGCCTGATTGTTGGAGGATTCCGCCGATGTGGTTGGATTTTCACTAGCGATCTCAGGTATACGTCCGATCGTGGTGGTGGGCGAAGGGAAAGAGGAATAGTCATGGCGGGTGACGGGTTACGTGCGTACGTGTGTATGTCCCGGGGGACACAGGCGGTGTATGGTAGGCTATCAGTGTAAAAATTTAGTTCGATGTAGGGGCAATTATAGGGACATAATAGCATACTATAACAGATAGGTGGTCGGATGTACTGATAGTAGATCATAGAACCCAGTGCCTACCAGTTTCAAATCAAGCATCGCAAAGGTCATCAAAACAGCAATGCTGATGCTCTGTCTCGCGTGCCACCAAGCCCTCTACAGACTACATATCAGACATATGTGCCACGACAGACGAGCTTACTCTCCTTGAAGCCAACAACCAAGGAGAATGCAGCCTCGTCCAAACTCGCTCTACTACAAACCAAGCCAAGTCGAATCCAGTCGCAGACAAACCACAAGTGCAAGGACCACCTGAAAATTCCAGTCTTTCTGCTCAAGATCTTGATCTGCGACAGCACAAACAAGATGATGACATCAAAAGAGTTGTGACATACTAGACAGAAGGTTACCGTCCAACTACCACAGAAATTCGTCAAGAATCTCCTCACATGAGACGTTATCTTTGGAACTATGATCATCTGGTCGTCACTAACGACATCCTGTATCATAAGACACAAGATAACCTCGGCAATATCAGGCTACAAGCTGTTGTACCGAGAACACTGGTCCCTACAGTTCTCAAACAACTACATGGCGATCCAACTGCTGGGCACTTTGGTACACAAAGAACGCTCCAAAGGGCCAAGGCAACCTGTTTGTGGTCATTCATACATCGAGATATCTTAAACTACTGTCAGACATGCGACGCCTGCGAATCAATTCGTCTACCAAACCCCAAGTGCCAAGCTCCACTACAAAGCATTTCATCTGACCATCCTCTCGAAATCGTGTTCGTTGATATTGCAGAGCTACCAATCTCACGGAAAGGCTTTTGCTACATCCTAGTCATCATCGATCACTTCAGTAAATTCACCAACATATATCCAATGAAGGACCAGACTGCGCCGACAGCAGCCAAACATATCTTCAAGGATTACATCAAAGAGCACGGAGTACCTGAAACTCTCCACACAGATCAAGGCAGACAATTCCAGTCTAGACTAGTGCAAGATTTGTGTAACAAACTCGGCATCAGGAAATCGAGGTCATCCCCCTACCACCCTCAAGGAGCGGGCATAGTCGAAAGGGCCAACCGAGTCATAAAAGAGCAGCTAGCCAAATATCTCGCAGACAAAGGAGGCGAGTGGGACTCTCATGTCTCTCAAGTCCAGTTGGCATATAACACTAGTGTTCATTCCAGCACAGGACTGACACCTTACTTCATCCTCTATGGAAGGGAAGCCAGACTACCAGTCAACATCACTTGCCCAGTGCCACCGCCGTCACACTCCTCACCACAAGAATATGTCACCAATCTGGGTAGCCGCCTGAAGAAAGCCTTTGTACATGTCAGACAACAAACAGAGCATGCACAAAGTCGACAGAAGAAAAACTACGACCGAAAGATGCGACTCGCCACATACAACCCAGGTGACGTAGTATGGCTACATGATCCAACCAACAGCCGAAACAAACTTGAACCAAACTGGACGTGCCCATATGAAGTCATATCCTCCACAGACGACGGACTCACCTACCAGATCTCTGACATCCACGATGGGGAGAGGAAGAAAGTTGTGCACCACAACAGACTGAAGATATTCCGGTCAAGAAAAGACCTGCAGAGAGAGAAGTCTTCTTCTCAACCCCAGTCCTCTACTCAACCCCAGTCATCTACCAAGCAACCACCCAAACTTCCTCCTCCATCTAAGCCACCTGCACCTCACTATTTGGAGGTGACATTCCCAAAACCAGAGCCTGCGGCACCACGTCCTTCATCGAGCCAAGCCACCCCACATCGCAGACCAGAACAGTCTGACCAGTCTCTACCAGAGCAAAACATCCTTCTTCAAGGGCAAGGCGAATTTGACCAAACGCCAAGGTCAAACCAGCCAGGCCCAACCCAGCCCAGTGTGCGATATGCTGCAGACCAATCCAACCTGCAGGTGAGTGAATTTGATCAAACGCCACGGTCAAATTTACCTCACCAACGGCAGAGCCAGAGTCATCTCCACTAACACCAACCAGACCAATCCGTTGGGAGAGGCAAGTTTGACCTACCATCAGGGTCAAACCAGGCCGAGCAACATCCGAGGCTGAGCCAACCTACTGCAGAGGCTGAACCAACCAACCAACCTATCCCTGTGGCAGAGGTCAAACCAGGCTGACCTACCTCCGAGATGGCACCAACCGGTCCAGGCCCCAGCCCAGGCAGACTCCGGTGAATGCAGTACACGACCAACTGCTTTGCCTCTACCTAGACCACCACTCCAGAGTGCGAGAGAAGGACCAACCTCTGCTCCAGTAGCCCAACCGATACACCAACCCAGCCTATATGTCAACCCACCAACCCAACCCGCAGGTCAACAACCAGCAGAGTACAAAACGCGCTATGGACGTTGCGTTCGCAAACCTACAAGATTCGATGAGTTCAAATTCTGAGCGAAATCATTCAATTTGTGGGAAATCTCTACCTGTTTTGACCCATTACAAGGAGTGAAAATTGAGCACCATTGGAAGTGATTGTGAAAAGTTGTGTTCAGGAACTGTGATTTACCCTATGCGGAAAGGAAAACGAAAGTTTTGAGGTTTAATATGCATAGGTATATACAGAAGGTTAATAGTATGTGATAAATTGATACGCCACAAGACGCAAATTACATAGTGATATTGCCGTATACAGTGTCAGTGAGTGGAATGGACCCAGAATATATGCAGAATGACGTTGACGGTATGGACAATGGACCATAATACCAGAGGAAGATCGCTATATTGATGAGTGACATGAACATGGAAACATTGCTGGAACAGTTAAATCAAAATGAACAGTTGAATCATGAGTCTTGCTAATGCTCACGTCTTCAGTGAAATGGACGCTTTGATAGGGCAGTTGATCGAAATGGATGCTAAACGGCGCATATGAAATGGACACTAAACAGTGCATTTGAAATGGACGCTAAACAGCGCATTTAAAAGCGACGCTCAAATAGTGTACATGAAACATATATTTGTGTTTTGTATTTGAGTGTATTTCTTGCACATGTCAGAATGAAAAAGCAATTTGAGACAATTCACACAGCAAGGAGTTAATTTGCATTAGAGTTTGAGCATATATGTGTTGTATGCGAAAAGATGCATATTCAGTACCATGTTGAGTTCTGACTGGTAATGTACGTTATGACACAAAACTAGAGAGGGGCCGTCAAAGGCGGCAGACCCACGCCTGAAGTACAAAGTCGGGGTAAACATAATGTGCATTCGGTCATCTACCAGAATTCGGTCACTTAATTGCCAGTGTGCTTTATCACCAGCCAGTGAGTTCTACCAAAGATCGTACACTGACATCGTTGACTGAGGTGTACGATCTTTGGTTCTACAGTCACATCACACGCAAAGTCACATCATTTCACATACGGTAACACTCATTCACAACAGGAAAGTCCTTTAGTCTCCTCCAAAAATCCATCAAATATCCCAAATTCCACCGTCATAAGTGCAGAATCGGAACTTTTCCAAGAGCGCGCGAATTAAGTCCAGTTTTAAGAGTATTGTCTATGCGACGGGTCGCCGAAAAAGCGCTAAAAATCGAGAAATACGCCGTTTTCTTGCGGGATATTTTGATTATAGCAAGCCGAGAGTGTGATGATATCAAAGGTCGTATGAGTGTACGATCTTTGATGGTATCCACAAAAGCGCAAAAGAAAAACAAAATTTACGTACCCCCTAAGCAATTACCCCTATGATTAGTGTCTACGGGAATTATTCAATGCAAGGGTTGAATGCAAATGTCTACTGCACCAGTATTCGGTCACCAACGAGCGCCGCAACGTCCCCGATGCAATTTTGCACCAACAGTGTAGAGCGCGATGCATTGTCAGCGGCCTTGCACACGCATTGACATTGAGCGCGCATATCGTGCAGTGTGACTGCGACCGAGCAAATGCTCCTCCAACGAAAAAAACAATCAATGTTAATTTGAACAAGAGACCCGCGGGTCTACCGCTCACCTGAGAATCGCAAGTTCACCTTTCACGCAGTCACTAACGTAAATTATTCACAGCTCTACCAAAATTTGACCAGGCATTCTCAAGTAGAAGATGAAAATGTACAATAAAGGCCCAATTTTTTTAAAGATTCCTTAATTTGGGGGGATTGGGGCCCCCTGGGGCCCTCTGGGTGGGGCATGGTGCCCATTTTGATAAATTGAGATCCTGACCCCCTAGGGATGCTACCTGCCAAGTTTGACAAAAATCCATCATGAGGTTTTCAGGAAGAAGATGAAAATGTACAATTCAGGCCCCCATTTGGACCCTTCCAACCACCCCCCCCCCCTACCCAAGAGGGGCACCCCTGGATCTCCTATGAACAAACTTGAAACTACAGTCATTAATGTACTCACTCATAGTATTATCTCAGCTCTATAACTTCTGATTCTAGAGAAGATTTATAAAGATTCCTTCATTTGGGGGGTTTGGGACCCCTGGGGGCCCCCTGGGTGGGGCATGGTGCCCATTTTAACAAATTGAGATCCTAACCCCCTAGGGATGCTACCTGCCAAGTTTGGTGAAAATGGGTCATGGGGTTCTCAAGAAGACGATAAAAATGTACAATTTAGGCCCCATTAGGACCCCTCCTCACCCCCTCCCCTGGGTCCCAAGGGGGGCACCCCTGATTCTGCCATGAACAAACTTGAAACTACAGTCATCAATGTACTAACTCATAGTATTAACTAAGCACTATCACTTCTGGTTCTAGAGAAGAAGATTTTTGCAGAATCCTTAATTTTGGGGGGCTTGGGCCCCCTGAGGGCCCCCTGGGTGGGGCATGGTGCCCATTTTAACAAATTGAGTTCCTAACCCCCTAGGGATGCTACCTGCCAAGTTTGGTGAAAATGGGTCATGGGGTTCTCAAGAAGAAGATGAAAATGTACAATTTAGGCCCCATTAGAACCCTTCCCCACCCCCCTCCCCTGGGTCCCAAGGGGGGCACCCCTGATTCTGCCATGAACAAACTTGAAACTACAGTCATCAATGTACTAACTCATAGTATTAACTTAGCTCTATCACTTCTGGTTCTAGAGAAGAAGATTTTTACAGATTCCTTAATTTTGGGGGGTTTGGGCCCCCCTGGGGGCCCCCTGGGTGGGGCATGGTGCCCATTTTAACAAATTGAGTTCCTAACCCCCTAGGGATGCTACCTGCCAAGTTTGATGAAAATCGGTCTTGGGGTTTTCAAGAAGAAGATGAAAATGTAAAAAGTTTACGCACGACGCACGACGGACGACGGACGACGGACGACGGACGACGCACGACGCACGACGGACGCCGGACGAAGGGCGATCGCAATAGCTCACTTGAGCCTTTGGCTCAGGTGAGCTAAAAATCATCAAAATACGGGCCAGTTTGTGGCGACGGAGAACGAACTTTCATAAATCTAGAAGGACATAGTCCCTCAAATAGGCCTAAACGTAAATTTCGGAATTCTTACGAACATTTGAGCAGCGAAGTCGGATCGTTTGGGAGTTTATGTTTTCGTATGGTAGCGGAAAATCGCAAAGTGAGAAACGGAAAATTTTCGGAGTGGTCACTACTAGTGGGGTCAAAACTTCAAGGTCACACAGAATTTGCAAGGGTCAACCGATTATCACCAAAATCTAATCGATTCTTTCCTACCATTATCCAAACATCCCCTGAACATTTTGTGCAAATCCGTTTACCCGTTCTCTTGTTATCTTGTACACAAACAAACAAACAAACAAACAAAAAAACAAGCAAACAAACAAACAAACAAACATACGGAACCCTTTACATAACCCCCTGCCGATTTTCATCGGCGTGGGTAATAAGTGTATAGAATCTGGCCGTTCAACGGGTGATAGAAGTTTCAAGACCCAGATTCATTGCTTTACAAGGTATAATATTCCAAAATTTGGATTTGTTCAATTACAGATTTTGCAATGATATACAGACACTGATTTGTTGAATTAAGAATCCAGAATACTGAGAATATGGAAGCCAGTATCCTCGGATGAGATGAATAGATATATGTATCAGAGGTTATGTTGTGATTGGATTTGAAACTTGGAAGGACTTTTAGACAAGTCAGTTCAAGAAGAAATAATTGTATTTGTGTTCAGGTTATGTATACTTGTTAAGGTTACACATAAATTCTGACAGAGTCGGATATATTGGGCCTGTTGAATAGTGCCAAAGGTAAACATTTTGTGATTTAGTTTAGATATGAAGGACTGCACACAAGAATACCTCTTATGTTTTGTTGATTAGAAAAACTAAAGGATATAAAAGAAATCCTGAAATCATTTATTGTTGATATTGTATTGTATAAATATCCATATATGTTTAAGAAGTTGAGCATATGATTTTGCAGAGAAATACCTGATTAATGATCCAGAAGTATCACCTTGAGACATCTGGCCACTGGGGACAACTACAGATCACTGGCATATGGTTTCAGATGTGGTATCTCAGCCATATCAGAGATGATTCCAGAAGTGTGCAGGGCCATTGTAGAGGCGTATAAAGATGAGGTCTTCAACATACCTACCACCCCTGAAGCATGGAGCACCCTTGCCCAGCAGTTTGAACAGAGATGGAATGTCCCCCATGCAATTGGTGCCTTGGATGGAAAGCACATAGCCATTAAGAGGCCAGCAAACACAGGCAGTCTCTACCACAACTACAAGGGGTTCTTCTCCATACCACTGCTGGCATTGGTAGATGCAGAGTACAAGTTCATCTGGATTGAGCTGGGAGGTAAAGGACACATGTCTGACTCCCAGATATTCACAGACTCTGAGCTCTTCAAATGCCCAGAAGATGGGTCCATGGGGCTGCCCCCATCATGCCCTCTCCCTGGAGAAAATCAGCCTGATATTCCCTACTTCATCGTGGGTGACGATGCTTTTGCCCTGAAGAGCTACATGATGAAGCCATACAGTAGAAGAGGGATGACAGATGAACAGAGGATCTGCAATTACAGGATCTCAAGGGGGAGAAGAGTGGTGGAGAATGCCTTTGGCATCTTGGCCAACAGGTTCTGGTGCCTGTGACATTCTTAATTAGAAGAACTTGAGTCCCAGCGGTATTTATAGGGATGGTGACGGAGCGTGTGTGTCGTGGGAGAGTGTGATGGAGCGTGAAAGCGCTTGCCAATCGTAACAAAGTGTGACAGAGCCTAACAAAGTGTGTCAATCCTTGATGAAAGCGTGGAAAAATGTGTCAATCCTTGGTGAAAGCGTGGGAAAACGTGTCAATCCTCGGTGAAAGCGTGTCAGGTCTTGATGCCAGATCTTATCAAATCTTGAGACATCTTAACAAAGCATGTCAATTGGTGACAGAGCGTACAAAGTGGGGTCACCGCTTTGAACCAAGCTCTGTTAAACTCTGTTAAGCTTTCCTACGCTTTGAGCAAAACTTTGATAAGCTTTGTGACGATTTGATAAGCTTTAATACGCTTTAAATAAGCTTTGTTATGCTTTGCCGCCGCTTTGCTCGCCGATTTAATTCGCCATCAATTCGGTGCGGTGTGAACTAGGTATAACTGTGATGAGTGGTCCCGCTGAGGGGCGGTTGACTGCATTTTAGGGGGGCTGACTGATGGCCGCGAAGTCTTCTGAACGGTCTTCCGAACGGTCTTCCATCATGCTCTTTACATTCTGGCCTGCGAGAATCAAACGATGGCCTGTAGGACTGATTGTACGGTTGTCTCTGATATGAGAAACCTTGAGAAGAACCACCTTCACGGAAGGCTCCCGACCGCGGAGGTATTTGCTCCGTTGACGGCTGAAAGGGGCGGGTGGACTTGCTCAGTTTGTAGGAGGTCTTGTCTGCTGTGCAAGATGCCGTAATGGTGTCATCCAGCACATGCTGAAACTTTCCAGCAAAAAGATCTGCACCCGCATATGGCAGTTTTCTGAGTATGGTGTCAGCTTCCTTTTCTAGCTTGAGCTGTTCTATTACCTGAGCTCTGCAGGTTTTGGTGCACAGTAATGCTGTTCGGGTGGCTGTTCAAACTGAAGGTCTGAGATACGGAGAAGTAGGTCAGAAATCTTTTTCTGATCTTCATTATTGATTGCTAGGCAGTCTGCTTCTCTTTTGGCTGTGATCAAAAAACTCTGATATGCTGCTAACCACATTCCATTGAAGTTAGTTTTACGGACACATGCATCTCCCACGTGGAATGCTGCCTCTGGGACTAAGGGGGTGTTAAATACGGTATTAAAGTCCTTGTTGTCGAAGCGAAACCCGGAGGGTGATTCATGTCAAAATGAGCGTGGATCCAGGGATGAGTGAGCCAGTTTATTATAGCATGCAGCAAAAGGGGTGTCAAGTTTCACTGCGCTGGGTCCCTGACTATGAGCAGGCAATTCAGAGTCCAGGCAAAATATAGGCTTGGCATCATTGTTTCCCTCAGCATCGGTAGACTCGGCCTTTAACAGAGGGCAGTACTTAATAAGTGTTTCAGCGGCTGCCTGACCATCCCTTCTATCTGCCTATCTTTTTATTTCTTTCTCAGAGGGAGGTTGATCATCAGTAAAATGGCTTTCTTGACTATCTGATCTGATAGAGTGCACTGAGTGAGAGGATGGGAAACTTGTAAATGTGCCATCTTCTGCCCAGTTTCTCGAACGAGAAGCTATTTTGGGTGGGTGATAGCCAAACTCATCATCAGTATAATCACCCAAACTAACAGTTATTTGGTTCGCGAGAGTGGTAGCAAGACCCGATATCTTCCCCTTTGCAATGGCAGGGGGAAGTCATATCTCAGATTTGGCTTCGTGATTGTCTGTTAGGGGCTGAGTCAGTGTGAGCGGTAACCTCGCGTGTATGCAGGCTTACGGGCCTGGGGGAAGCCGGTGTTTTCTTAGGCCTTTCTTGGCTCACTCTTAAACAACTACATTTTATGCTTAACTCAGGACTCCTCAGACAAGACACTTGACACAAGTAGTAGTGATTTGGCAGAGACCAATAAGGTTGTTCTTTATTACACTGCTGACCGCATTGTACCACAAGGTGGCGCTGTTAACTCAATATCAACAGAAGATGTGAACACTGCACATCAAACTCTACTCTTTAAATGTCAGCGAGCTAAATTTTCACTCTTTTTCTCGACCTAAATGTGATTAGCTCAAAAAAGACTGTAAATTCAGTCTTTTTAGATGGTATGTATACCTTTTCGCTCCCACTACCGAGGGAAATTTTTCTTGGAATTTTGAGCGAAATGTGTACGAGTGAAATTCCACACTTTTTAGAGCTAATGCTGGGTCCCTGGGGTCTTCCATGAGCTGACTTGTACCATGCAATTCTTTTCGCTCTTTGAAAAGGAGCTGTTTGTTGTGACGCTTGTCTGATGAGAATTCTCATTTCACTCGATCTGGAGAGTGAATAATGGAGCATGCGCATATCGCACAGGTTGACAGGTTTCTCACTTTGATTTTGGTGTCGATGTCGCCAACAACTTAACGCAGCGCATATTATATGAATGGAGGACCATAGTGCATAGCTAGCAGAGCTACCAAGTCTCGCGCATTCTGTGTGAGACTCAAGCATTTAGGGGCCATCTCACGATCTCACGCATGGCACCCATTTTTCTCACGCATCAGGCCAAGTCTGCAATTTGGGCCTATAATAATGAGCATAGCTCAAAAGATTGAAGTGATAGTTGCAAATGAATGTATATTTCCCTTTTGTCTTCCAAAATAGGTAAAAAACAGTCACTTAAGTATGCACCTGATCGCACCATTAAGAGATAAAAATTGAAAAAGCTCCCTACCGTGGGAGGCCACAGGGGGGGAAACCCCTCCCACACCCTCGCTCGCGCACACATTCGCATGCCGAGATGCCGAGTCATGAAAATCTCACTCATAATTTTTTTTTTAACTTGGCATCCCTGAGCTAGCGACCTACCTGCGTACACATATGCGTACTACATATTGTTTTGTACGTAAAAAGTGCTGTCACTAATGTACAACATATCGCCATTATGCACGTCTGGCCGGCATATTCTGGGAGAGGACGACTCGGTTCAATCAAGATATGGGAGCAACGAACAAAACCCAAGCCATAAAAGGTATTTATAATTCTGTAAGTAATTTCTGTGCCAGCTCTGACGAGCAGTTGGACTACACTAGACCAATATTTCTAGTTCCTATTCTAACTCTAAATCGCAATAAAGTCTGCGCAGTTTGTCCCTGTGGCTGGCTATGCGAGTATACGCTGGTCCCTGATCTTGGACACGATTGATAGACCCACGGAAAATGTACTCTACCGCCAGTACTGGAATATTGTCATTCAAACAGACTGCAAGCTTTTTCAGAGGGATAAAATACATTTAGAATAGTCGAAGCTTTCAAGAATACAGGGGTAGGCCTACAGTCGAGTGTCTTGTCTCAGTAGTTTGCAAGGGGATTACCTTACCGGACCCTAAAGGCATAGGGACGGGCTCCCGCATGTGTATTTTACGTGCTCTATATACCCTTAGATATCTTTTTACATGTAGATCTGTGGATGCATGGGACACGCATACTGTAGGCTTCCGCTTGTGTGTGAAGCTGCTGTGTGTGTGTGTGTCAATGTGCTCGTGTGCTCAAAATGTTTTTGTTCTGTTTTGTTTTTTGCTTCTTATGATTGGGTGTTGGCCATTTCTTGGCAAATTTGGTTCTGACTGCTCTGGTACAGATCTAGATAATCTAGATTTTAGAGGGTAAGTTGTCAATCATATATGTCAATTATCAGATGCTTATACGGTACATTTTCTGATTAAGTTTGCAAACGATACAGGTTATAGGATTATCTTTGTGTGTGTGTGCTTTCAAGTTATCTTCGTTATACATTTTCCCTTTCTAGAAAATCACTCTATTACATCGCTTTATCTATTCCTAGTTACCATTGCATTATACCTTCTCATTATATAATTATCTGTGTATCTATTCTGCATTATGTTTTATGACTTTACAGTGGTACTTGTATTTTCAAATTGTTCAACAGTATGAATTGAATTATCTGTGTATCTATTTCATGTTATGTTTTATGACTTTCCTTGTATTTCAATTTGTTCAACAGTATGAACTGACAAAATACTCTGTATGTGTTACTTTTTGTTTGATGAAAATCAAGTATAATTGGAATTGAAAATGAAGGAGGAATAATGCAAACTCCTAGACAAAACACCCACTTTTCCCAAAATTGTCTTACTGACTGAATCCGTATTGCTGATCGCAACCATATTTGACAACCCACTTCATTTAGGGTAGTTATCGTGATATACAATAAAGACTGATTTAATATTTTCTCATGTTTCACCTCAGCATTGATTTCATACAGGTCTGCTGATGTGCCGCTATACAGATCAGTATGGAGTTTGAATTGATCAATCCCGGAAACGGCTCAAAATTCCTTTCAAGCTGGGGATCTAACAGTGCTGAAGAATCCTTCCCAGTAGGTAGCCTGGTCTGAGGGCCTCATCTCACTGATTATGTCATGGATCTAGGTGAGTGTAGCCTCATAACAAATTAAAATGATATGATTGAGTCACTTACATCACAACAAACAACTAAAACATTGAACCACTTTCATTTACTGTAATAAGAGAAAGAGGATTCTGAAAATCAGTTTCCCACCCTTTCCCATACAAGTACAATGTATCTACTTGTTCTCCTCTTGCAGAATGTGACCTGACTTGTTCAACTTCTGTTTATTTTGTTGGATTAAACACATAATATTTATCTGGGTTCATGTACATGGAAAAATGCACTTCACAAAAAATGTGCGCAAAAACAGAGAATACCCCACATGAATTAATTGCAAGGAACACTGTACACTGAGCTTGTTGCCTGTCTTTCCTCTGTACTGTACTAATTATGTTCATGTGCAGATTAGTAATTTCCTCCATTGGCCATGTTAATGCTCTTATGAAGGCCTTTCTTTCTATCTCCCTCTCCCAAATTATTGTGCTTCTGAGATTGGCTGTTGCCCATTACAGTTTTGCTTTGGAAGCATTTGAATTTTATGTGAATTTTAGGAGACCAAGGAGCCTCGCTGCTGTTGACAAAACTTCTGCCAACATCCTGTATCAAGACAGGAAGGAAAGAGTAAGGAGCCAACAACTGACAGTGCTCTCCTGCATCTATTTGAAGAAAGATCTGTGAGTTCATTCACTGTCTTCCCTGTGACATTAATACCTGTTAGATTTAACCTGTTTATCTAAGTGATAAGAAACGTATGGTTCTATAAGAATATCCAATTATTTGTACAGATGTTTTGAAGTATACTGTCTCACCGGCACATTGACGACTCTACATCGTTAGTATAGCACATTCTATAGGCCTATTTTTACATTTATGTTCTAGTCACACCTTTCTATGCCTTGAAATCATGGCATGATATGTAAGAATGTAAATGCATGTTTACTACACATTTTTTCTTGGTGGTAGAGACGATTATAATATTCAAAGTTTGTTTACAAGACATGGGAATATGTCCATTAAATTTCCCAGATTGTGTTTCAAATTTAGATTACACAAGTAAATATCACCCAACAATGTACGCTTTCTTGTGATGATCCACTGTCATAGAAAGAAAAAACAAATGAGTTTCAGAACTCTGTAGTTGCATATCTACATGTTTTCATGTATATTGTTGTACTCTATAATTTAGTCTAGTACAGATAATGATGCAGCAGCACAAGAAGAGGACCAAGAGTTTAGCCAGCCCTTCTTGCTGTTTCTTGCTGGTGGGCTGGAGCAACAACGGTATTTCATTTTTGTTGATGATACGACCTATCTAAGAGAGGAAGACATCTTTCAAGCTTTGGATCATCTGTTCACAAAGTCTTCTACACGTTCAATATGGAATTCCCAACAATAAACATGTCGATCACAGACTCTCAACATTTTCATATCCCTCATCTATAAATCCCTGCTGATATCAAGCCTTCGGTGAGAACGTGCCACAGCCAGATCAGCCAGATAATGGAGGTCAACAAAGACACGTAATCATAATCATGTATGTCTTGTGACTCTGTTACTTAGATTTTCTCTTTTCCAGTTGCCTTGACTATTCACAAAATGTGTGATGACATGTATTTGAATGTATCTGAATATGTATTCTGAAAGTGGTTTTCAATGATCACTGACTGTTTGGACAGATGATCTCAATCCTTTACAAAATGTACAATTTTGATACACTTGTACAGTATGCTGTTGTATTTTTGTTCACATGAATTTAAGGATATTGCATTCTTTGAAAAATGTTCACATGGATTTATATGTTATTAGCAATTTGAAATCTAACGTTTCCTTCATATAATCTACTTAGACATTTAGATTTCCTTAGCAAATTCCAGCAAATTGGCAAAGTTCTTCAAGTAGGATGATATGATTGACTTAGGCAAATGAATTTTTTGTATACAAGGGGGACAAATAGAATATTCATGTACTATAATTTTTTCCGTAGGATAATGATACAAAATAATGGTTCAATAAATTTAGACAGTTACTGGTAACTTTCTAGACCAGAACTAATGAAATTCTCCTCAATTCTGTATTTCCCACTAAGCTACCCAAAGAAAAAAAAAATAGATAAATAAAAATGAAATGAAACGGTTAAAAAATACAAAAACCTGTACAGCGCACTCCCATTATAACGAACACGGTTATAACGAAATTCCGGTTACAACGAAGTAAAAATTCAGGCCTCAACATTTTCCCGTCTCTTTTTTTAGAAATTGTTTATTTGTTCGGTTATAACAAGATTTTGATATAACAAAAGAAAACTGCTGGTCTCGAGGACTTCGTTATAACGGGAGTCCACTGTGTACATGAATTATTCTAATTGCTATGGTCAAAGATGATATAGCCCTATGCTTCAATGGAGGAATGGTGGCAATTTGACATGTTACTGTTGCTGTAAAATTCATTGTCTTGTTCGTGTATGTGCATTTTATGAAATTACTTCAGTCTTGTCTATCAAAGAGATAGAATGATCCAAAACATACACATATTTCAACTCTTTTAAATCAGGGGGTTGCATAAGGCTTTTGAAACACCCGCCAAATTTTAGTGTCTGTACACCCCCCCATGATAATTAGAGTTTTTGCTAAGTATTGTATCATTGTCACGAAGAAATTTACCCATGTCTCTTCGACAGTTGTCTCTATTACTCAGCGACTCATTTATTTGTTCATGGACTTGTATTCCAAGTTGGGTTTTCAATACTGCACATATATAGTATACAGGCAAATGATCTGCTTTTAAGTGTGTTCATAGATGTACCCGCATCCTACTTGCATTTCAGTTTTTAATGTCATCAGATCTGATTTGTTATTCTCATAGTTTGGAATTGCCCTCAAACACAGAATGTCATCAAATTTGTTAAATATTGTACAATATTTCACTTGTTCAATTGTCTAATATTTGACAAAAGTAGATGCAAATACATGTAATTTATTATTTGGTCAAAAGGCTACTTTTGGAAATATGTTCACATTGTTTATGGATGTTTTATTTCCAAGAACTTATAGGAACTTTAAACGCTTGAAGCCACTCTGCATAATACATAATTAGTATTTGTTGTGAACAATATCCCTGACATACCAACAAGTTGTCCTACAAGCATCAGACAAGCTTTAACTATACCAGTTTGTCAAGATTAACCTTTGTTAAAATGATATGCATAGAATCCTGAATGTGTAAAAAAAGAGCCAATCGAAATAATGCAGTACATGCAGTGTATCATTCATGTAGGCCTACATGTTTTAGTGACAGAGTGTATGTATATTTGCATTTACATTGGAACGTGTATATATGCATATATGTGTGTGTGTGCATGTGTGTGTGTGTGTGTGCACGCTTGGACGTGTGTATCAAATGCCAGTGCGAAAAAAAAAAAATCCCCTGGAACCAAGACTAGCAACCCTCTTTCAAAGAGCAAGAATTCACTCTGAAAAGAGTGAGGATGTCCCCTGCAAATCAAAATGATTTCCCTACCCCTGGAACCAAGACTAGCAACCGTCGCTTGAAGAGTTAAAATTCACTCTGAAAAGAGTGAGGATTTCCACCTGTAAATCAGAATCATTTCACTCGGATGAGGAGCTAAAATTCACCCTTAAAAGATGTAGATTTCGCTCTTAAAAGACGAAATATTTTCACTCTCTGGTAGAGTGAAAATTTTTCGCTCCAAATTTCACTCCAAATGGACTGGTCCCTAATCATGCTCCCTAAGGAGCGGGAAAAAGAGCTAGAATTAGCTCCGTAGCATTTACAGAGTATAACAGCCGGAGCTCGTGATGCGGTGGCTGAAGCAGGGTTCCGGGGGCCTGTGGAATCGCCCGCCTGTGCGGGAAAGGGTCCCCGGAGTGGAGCTGACAGATTGCTGTAAGGCTGGGAAGCCCAAGGAACCTGTAGAATCGCCTGCCAATGCAGGAAGGGTTCCTTGGCTTTGCCTAAGAAAAACTGTCTGTAATGCCTGCATAAAAAAAAATTGCAGGCCGCTGAGGGGTCAATCAAGCTGGCTGGTGAGAAAGTTGCACTGCTAGAAATTCCATTAGCAGGCTGATTTGTGTTCGTGGACTTGCTGGTGCCCACCAACTTAGTTGGTGGGGCCAGGTTTGTTTCAGTTGACTTCGCGGCAGAAACAACCGCTGTCTGAGAAGCAGATTTTTCGGCTGGTAAGGAATTAGAACAAGGTACCCTTTTTGATTTGTTCTCGTTCTTTTTCCCTTTTGTAGGGGGAGGTTCAGAGGCAGGAGTAGCGGAATGTTAGGTCTTTTCTTCCCGCTCTGCCCTGCTTTATCGGTGGGTACGATGTGGAATGCGGATTCGGTATATCGCTGTTGTCTGCCTCCGGAGTTGAGCTGGGAGGCGAAGACTGCGAAGAGTTTGGCATGTTGCACTAAATGGGAAGCAAACAGGTTAACTAATATTTGGCTAAGAAGGAAGATAGAAATTTCAATAGTAGAAAAATCTATCTCCCTGTATAATATCTGACCGAAAAATCGGGATACGGATGTATAAAAGATAAATCTTATCTGTCTTTGGAGAGCTACTTCGGTGGGCATGTGACACTTCATGTGCGGCAGAATAAAGAGGAAGAGATCATGTGCGCATGGGCCTTGATAGGGGAGTGTGTAAGGGGTTTCCCTAGCATTGCTGGGGCAATAGGGGTTCAAAGAACTTTTAAACTACCGGGGGCAATTCTAATTGGCATTAGATGGCAATTATTATATGGATAGGTAAGTAAAGCAAAATGAAGAGAAAAAACATGTCTTACACATCTACACCTCAATGCCATAATCTCCACCAAATTTGATTTCAACTGCTTCAAAATTGTGGAAGTAGTTCACTCTACAAGATTTTCAAGACTACTATGACGACGCCTTGTTGGGTACAAACTTAAAGAGCGTCTTGCATAACTATACCTATAGATGATTATACATATCAAATTTGAAATAATTTGCTCAGATACTGTGGAAGTAGTTTACTCCACAAGGTTTTGGGAAAATTGTGGTTACCATGGCAACACTTTCTCAGACAAACACAAACAAGAGTCTCGTGCTCACCTGAGTATTGCAAGTTCACCTTCCATGCATTCTTGCAGACTTTTACCTGAGATGGAGTGAGGGGGGGGGGGGGGGGGGGGGGGGAGGGCTTTGAGAGCTGGGGCATGGTGTCCATTTGCATATTCTATCACAGGTTGGAAAAAAGACTTACAGCTCTATCACCTTTGATTCTAGAGAAGAATATAATTAAATATTTCTTAATTTAGGAGGTTTGGGCACCGTAAGGGTCCCCAAGGGAAGCATGGTGCCCATTCAAACACATTGAGATCATATCCCCCTAGGAATGCTACTTGCAAAGTTAGGTAAAAATCCACTATGTTGTTTTCAATAAGAAGATGAAAATGTACAATTTAGACTAGCATTTGAATCCCCCCCCCCTTGAGTCATGAGGGCAGCCCTGGATCTGCAATGAACAAACTTGGAACTGAAGTCATCAATGCACACACTCATAGTATTAACTTTGCTTTATCACTTCTGGTTCTACAGAAGAAGATTTGTAAATATTCCTTAATGTTGGGGGGGGGGGGGGGGGGGGATTGGACCCCAAGGGGCCCCAAAGGGGGTAGCATGGTGCCCAGTTGAACAAATTGCAATGCTTATCCCCTGGCATGCTAGCTTTGGTGGAACATTCATCACAGGGTTTTCAAGAAGAATATGAACATGTACAATTTCAGTCCCAATTTGGACCCATCCCACCCCACTCCCCTGGGTCCCAAGGGGAGGGGGGAGGGTACCCCTGAGTCTGCCATGAACAAGT
Organism: Diadema antillarum; assembly: GCF_040938485.1. Classification (NCBI taxonomy): domain Eukaryota; kingdom Metazoa; phylum Echinodermata; class Echinoidea; order Diadematoida; family Diadematidae; genus Diadema; species Diadema antillarum. The sequence continues at coordinate 398,764 of NW_027271963.1, read as the reverse complement.
TTGAAACAACAGTCATCAATATACTGACTCATTATATGAACTTAGCGTAATCACTTCTGGTTCTAGAGAAATCTGTAAAAGATTCCTTACTGGGGGGTGGGGGGGGGGGGGTGGGTGGGTTGGGCCTTCCTGGAGCCCCCAGGTGGGGCATGGTGCCCACTTGAAGGAACTGAGATTCTATCCCCCTAGGGTCCTACCTGTTAATTTGGTGAAAATTCATCACGGGGTTTTCAAGAAGAAGATGAAAATGTACAAATTGGGCCCCATTAGGACCCTTCCCTACCCTTTCCCTTGGGTTCCAAGAGTATTAACTTAGCTCTATCACTTCTGGTTCAGCAGAAGATTTTTAAAGATTCATCAATTTTGGGGAATTGGGCCCTTGGGGGCCCCTCAGATGGAGCATGGTGCCAATTTGTACAAATTGCGATTCTATCCCCCTAGCAATGCTACCTGCCAAGTTTGGTGAAAATCTGTTACGGGGCTGTCAAGAAGAAGATGAACACGTACACTTTCAGTCCCCATTTGGACCCATCCCATCCCACTCCCCTGGGTCCCAAGGGGGGGGGGGGGCACCCCTGAGTCTGCCATGAACAAACTTGAAATAACAGCCAATATACTGACTCATTGTATTAACTTAGCTCTATCACTTCTGGTTCTAGAGAAGAAGATTTTTAAAGAATCCTTAATTTTGGGACGATGGACGAGGGTTCGATTGAGCCCACGGCTCAGGTGAGCTAAAAAGTTATGTAGCACCCTGCTTGTCATGTACAAATACAAAGAGAGTGTCTTGTATAACTACACCTTAGATCATTATAAACACCTAATTTGAAATAAATTTCCTAAATACCATGGAAATAGTTTGCTCTTCAAAGTTTTGGAAGAATTGTGATTATCGCAGCAAAATTTTCTCTGACAAACATAAAAAACATGTCTTACACATCTGCACCTCAATGCCATAATGTCCACCAAGTTTGATTTCAATTAATTGCTTCAGAACTGTGGAAGTAGTTCACTCCGCAAGATCTTAATGAATATATGGGATTGGCCCCCTAGGGGCCCCAAAGGGGAGCATGGTGCCCTGTTGAACAAATTAAGATCTTAAACCCCTGGCATGCTACCTGCCAAGTTTTGTGAATATTCATTAAGGGGTTTTCAAGAAGAATATGAACATGTACAATTTAAGTCCCCATTTGGGCCCATCCCTACCCCCTGGGTCGGGGGGGGGGGGGGGGGGGGGGGCACCCCTGATTCTGCCATGAACAAACTTGAAACAACAGTAATCAATATACTGACTCATTGTATTAACTTAGCTCGTTCACTTCTGTTTCTAGAGGAATTTTTTAAAGATTCCTTACTGGGGGTGGGTTAGGCTCCCCGGGGGCCCCCAGGTGGTGCATGGTGCCCATATGATGGAATTGAGATTCTATCCCCCTAGATGCTACATGCCAAGTTTAGTGAAAATTTATCACAAGGTTTTCAAGAAGATGAAAATGTGCACTTTACACCCTATTAGGCTCACGCCTCATTAGGCCCCCTCCCCACCCCCCTCCCCTGGGGGGCACCCCTGATTCTGCCATGAACAAACTTGGAACTATAGTCATCAATGTACTAACTCATAGTATTAACTTCACTCTATCACTTCTGGTTCTAGAGAAGAAGATATTTTTAAATATTCCCTAATTTTGGGGGTTTGGGCTCTCCTAGGGGCCCCCAGGTGGATAATGGTGCCTATTTGACCAAATTGAGATCCTATCCCCCTAGGAATGGTACATGCCAAGTTTGGTGAAAATCGGTCATGGGGTTCTCAAGGAGAAGATGAAAATGTAAAAAGTTTACGCATGACGGACGATGCACACTGGATGGCGGATAAAGAGTGATCGCAACAGCTCACTTGAGCCTTCAGCTCAGGTGAGCTAAAAACATGTCTTGCACATATACAACTCAATGTCATCTTGTACCCTAAGTTTTATCTAAATTGCTTCAAAACTGCAGGAGTTTGTGATGCAATATTTGCAATACATGGCGGACAGCCCGTCTGACCACACGCTGATTATTCCTATGTACCCCCTTATACACTTTGTGTGTATGGGGGTATAATGAAGTCATTCAACACAAAATTATCAATTCATACAGATTAAAATTTGTTTGTGGCTCCCTCCTGATCAATATAAACAGAATATGATAGAGATATAACTTGGTGAGAAAAAGCAGCCCTTCATTGAATAGCTTGTCAATTTACAGTGAGGGAACATGTCTTTTATTCTGTGAAGTAGTCCACTTTCACCACTACAAACAACCTGGAAACATACCTTGATATATTGTTTCTCAAAGTTATGGCCAGCTATCCCAGTTTCCTTCCTCTTCCATCTGAAGGAAAAGGCTGGTAAAGAGCACTGTGAAACCGACATTTAGGACCAAGACCAGGACAGTAAGCCCCTTGCTGGCAGCCCAGTTCTATGGTGTTGAGAGGATAGGAGAGAGAGTGGGATCAAGTGGTTAAAGAGTTGCAGATTAGACGAATTGCACATAGAGTTATGAAGAGTTCCTTTCCGTGAGGTGCTAAATCCACTTTTTATGGTACCCCATATTGGGGATACCCCATATTAGGATTAAGAAAATGCGTCTTGGAATAAGCTGCATGTCTACATTGTACAATGATTTTCAAGAAATTTATATTCTTGACAATTTTTCAAATTTTAGCACCTTTTGGAACAAAAATTTCAACACTGTGATATACAACATATAAATGTTACAGTGACTAGTTTTTGTCAATTTATATATTTTTCTTGGATGGTTTGTTATCTCTACACATTCTCCTCCAGTTTCCTTGGTCTCTCCAAAGGATTTATATGAATAGATGTGAAAGATAGTAAAGTAATCATCAAGTAACATGTGCATGATTCATCTGTGAAGCTACACATCCAGGAGAGCTAGCCAGCCTGGCCTTGCTCTGGGGTCAAAGTGCAGCCAAGCTGGATTTAGCACCTTTCACAACAAGCCAGATAATGGCTTATCTTTTGGCATGCCAAAAACAAACAAAAAAAAAAAACAAAACAAAAAGAAAACAAACTAACTTTTATTTCTCATTGCCTGATTTCTCCATTTTATCACAAGAATTACAGTACTTTGAAGAGTTTATTGTATATGATTACTAAACATGAATACTTATTTGTAAAAAAGTCCAATTTGATGAAAAATGGATTCAGCACCCGCAGAAAGGAACTCTTCATATAGGAAAACAATACAAGTGATGTCGTTTACACTGAACCATCACACATTTATATGAGTAGTTTATATGAGTATATTTGTAGTGCTCACTCAATACCAGGTATATAACAAAGCAAGACATATGAAATAAAGACATGAATAACTCTTTGAAAAAAAAATAAGTAACGTGATAACAGAAGATTCATCCAACATGCTCCAGAGGTAGGCCAAATATATAATGCCTCAAAAGGTTGAAATCTACTCTCATTTGACATGGCTATACCATATGTTCCCAAAGAAATTACAACGGGACCTCCACAATGATAACTTTAAACACAGTGAATCAATCCAAATACAATTTCAGTATATGAAACTATAACTTATTACCTACATCTCACAGAAAACTCCATCTGATTTGCTTCAGTGGTCAAAGAGAAATTGGGATTTTTGTAGAGCATGTTTGGAATCCCTTACCTCCAAGTTCGTGCACTGTGTTAACACATGCAGTTCCATGTGCATCCAAGTGCTAAACTTGGAAAAATCAGACCCATGACATGCTTTTCAACAATCCACATTTTTCTGTGACCACTTACCCAAATTGGGTGGGGTTTTCTGCAAAAAAAAAAAATAAAGCTAAGATGTTATATTTTTAGACTCTGAAATAGCATTCAGACAGTTTAATCATACTGGAAGTTATCAATGCGAAAATTCGATTGTGATTTTTTTTTGGACATACTGTATAGGGCAAACTGTGCCAGCACAAATTTGACAGACTGAGACAGGAGTCCAATATAGCAGTGCTGGGAACAATTATTGACAACATTGAAGTTCAAATCAGGTAATGAAGAACACATTACCCCCATGTCTTTAGTTTGTCAAAAAAGAAAAAAGAAATCAGAAAAGATTGTTTCACCATTTTTGTCGCACTTAATCAGGGCCCCGCTAAAGCGGTTCCTGATTAATGGGTGAGCACTGTACCACGACTGAAACTGATTAAGTTTGTGTTGGGAAATGTAAAACTGACAAGATTAAATTTACAGTTAATCAAAGTGAATTTGATAATATCGCAATTATCATGGCTGATTAAGATGGTTGGAATGGAACACTTTCCTACAGCGCATGAATGGGATTTAAAAGGGATTTTGCATACAGGTTAATTTATTGATATTACATACAATAAATTGTATGTAATTTATTTCCATTTAAGCAGACTACTTACATACTGAGAAAAGGAATATTGAAACTAGATGTACCACACTCAAGAACTAATTTTAAGAAACGTAGTGTAACATATCGAGGCGCTAAATTATGGAATAATTTATCAGATGATGTAAAGCAAAGTGTATCCTTTCTTACATTTAAACATAAGGTGGATAAATTATATACGTAGTAATTGTTTGCATTGAACTGTAACACTGTGCATTAATCGTTTTCCTTTGTTTTTTTTTCAGTATCTTAATTCTCATTTTCTTTATGTAGTATGCATGATTTCCTATGATTTGTTTTTGAGTGTCTGTTTGTTTGATTTTTGTATTTAATTTTTTTCTTTTTTTTTGTTACTTTTTTTTAAAGTTTCCTATACTATGTATAAAATGTTGTATTTTGTAATTGTATGATTTTTGACTTCATGGACTCACAGAAGAACAGCCATTGGCTGAAGTGAGTGACCCGTGGTGAAATAAAATAAACTCAAACTCAAACTCAAACTCATTACTGTTTTTACTTCAGAAAAGCCAGAGAAAAGCTTTAATTGGGTTGTATTTTGTAGAAAACCACTTGACTTGCGATGACATCATGCAGTCATCCATGGGCAAGCAAGAAACTCTCCAGGAAAAAATTACAAAATAAAAACATCGGCTATGATATTTTCAGACATAGGTAGTTTCTCGCATTGTGATTCCCGAAAGGTATGATCGTGTTTATTTTGCTTTGTGGAAAACTAAGATTATTTTGGAGTAAGTATAATAATTAGAAAGAAAAGAGTGATTGGGTCAGAAATCTTCCTCTGGTCAGGTCGGAGAGATTGTGTGACTTTCATTCCCTCTAAGAACGGCCAGAGGAAGAGGACACGTGTTGCGTTGGAGGAAAAGTTAAAGTTTTGGACACTTATCCTGATTTTGGAGAGAATCATGAAGTAATTCAATATTTCAATTTATAAATGGATAGAGAAACGTCCAGTAATGAATTGTGTCTCAGCACATTGTTTTAGAGAGTTTCTGTAGGGAGAATTATGATGTTTTTAGGTGATAGTGGTTTACCATGTTGCGTTTTCGCTGTACATTACTTTCGTATACTGTAAAAATGGATATTTTCGCACGACTAATTTTTCGCGCTCGGCTGAGTAAGAAGAGTTTCGCACATTTTTAATTCGACGGAATCAAGACATCAACTACTGGAACATAATGGCCAGCAAAAATGTTTCTGTGCTTTTATTTTCGCGCTAGTTTCTGGTTGTGCAAAGTGTGCAAAAATTTCCACTTTTACAGTACGATACTGTTTTTCTTGTTTGGTGAGAATTCCACACGTTAGAATGAGTTTGTTTTAAGTTGTCGACCATAGGTATTGATATTGTGTTTGTAATTTTGCATCATGAAGTGATAATGGTGTTCAAAAGTTTCTGTCAACGATGATGGGTACTAGGAATGACGACTACCATCTTGGTTATGACTCATGCTCTGCGTACTTTATCAAGTCTCTTTCGGTCAATGGAGAGAGGAAAACAGAAGAGAAGCAGGGAGCGAGTGAGAGGAGAAGAGAGATGGAGGGAGAAAGGGAAAGAAAAGTTTGCATCAGCCTTATCGAAGGTGGTATGTCAAAGTAGGAAGAGAAAAAGTTAGGTCACAAAAGTTGATTCATGTTTTATGTCCAGTTACTCATGAGGGATTTGCCTCACTCAAGACAGTGACCTTAGGCAGGCAAAAGTACAGATTTTTGTCAGTAGTTAGTCAACAAATCGTAGCTTGTTCACTTTGCCAATAAAAATGCCTTGGCCAACCGCAGTTGAGGAATCGTAGAGGAACAAAGAGAAACAAAAGACACTCTATGTACAGTGAAGGGCATGTAAATTTCGCTGCTTCGACAGTTTTGGTCATTTTACACTTAATGTAGTAGTTATAATTATGATGCATCGCACTGTAAGATTATTAACCCATATCGGGCCAACGCACTTGTGTAAACAAACACCGCAGTGGCCCAGCATCATTTGCGCACACACGCCGGCAGGCAGACAACTCTCCAAACAATTGCTCTTCATTAGCAAGCAATGAACAAAACATAGTAAAGTTACATGTCATTTGAAAGAAGATAAAATTCCCTTTAAAATGGTATATGACATGTTGCCATTCAATTCACAGTGCAGTCATAGTACTCAGCAGAAGTGAAGTACAGTCATCAATTTGTTTGTTTGCTTTCATTCATGGATTAAAAATAGCAAATGTTGTAATTTTACACATCAGTACCGAAAATGAAATGATTAGAGTGTCAGCTTTCTGGACATATAAATATCATGACCATTGATACAATAATCACAGATTTATGTTTATATTTATGACGATGAAGCCATTGCGAGTGCACGGAAAATCGATAGTATAATGTGTGCATCCTATAGTTTGTTGAAGCGAAACTCGTAACGATAGATACACTTCTACAGCTTGTCAGTTTCGACTGAATTATACAATTGTTGTACATACATGTAGATGTACATGTGGGACTATTATCACAGTCGAATCATCGCCCGGCAAGTGTCCAAACCTCCTCAAAAACTGCGGCAGAAAATCCAAAATCGAGCATTCCGTACAGCTGCAGATAGCACCCACTGATGCTTCGTGGTTATTTTTAAGATATTGTTGGGGTGTGACTGACAAATCCTTCTTGAATTATTGCAGACAGTGTAGCAAAGCATTCTGGGATATGTTGTCAAAGGTTAGAAGGTGAAAGAACTTTGGAATGACGTCGTTTATATGTCATTTCTTTCACTACCGGATATTCCGTATATGGCCCCTGCGGCGTTTGGACGAACTAGGGAATATCCCGTAGATGGCTTGATATGGGTTAATTTGTGTCATCGTTGGATATTGCAGCGGTTTGTACAACATGTTCTGAAAAGCGAGAACTTGTAACACACAGAGTTTCCCTTGTTGGATTCAGGTATGAGTAACGCTGTATAGATGTTTTGTATCATGAAAAGAATAAATTAGATCAAATTAAACGAATTGTTTATGTATTCAAAGGGAGATGTGATTCTTCCTCTGCTTCGTTCTGATGAGTCATGCATTGGTTTTTGGTTTTGTTTAAATAGTATCAGTGATTAGATTGGGAAATTCGCATGAAATTACATTTATATATGAAGATATATTGATTTTGCATAGCTGTTGCTCAGATTAAAGAAAATATAATTGATATAAGTTATTTGTGGTTACTAATGTGACTAGAATCTAAGGGAGAGGGGGGATTCGGCAATGGTTAACAGTAGCGTTGCAGTTGAAGGTTGGGTAATTAGATCGCATGATCATTTCTTGCATATGTTGTTAGGTGATCCGAGTATCCTTCGGATCACCTTCTGTATCTGTACTGATTCTTTCTTCTTCTTTATTTCTTTATTTCTCCGCAAAAGTTGTGCAGAGGTTAGCTCAGAAAGTCCGCTGCCTATTAATTTCAAAATTATACCATGTATGCATCATGTCCCAAAGACGAGAAATCTAATGTATCATTGTGATCAGTCGACCATGACGTCACTATGACGTCATTATATGAAAACACATTCTCAATCATATCTCATTAATGGAATGGAATTTTTCAATGAAATTTACGTCACATATATTTCAAGTTATGCGCATTCTACTCATATTCTCAAAATTCATATTTTCTCTTAAAACGTGCGCGTACGCGCGCATTGAAATATTTGTATGCTCCAATCGAGTTCAAATTTTTTTTGCACACGTTTCAGACCATTTGGAGCATTTTTTGAAAAATTGAAAAAATCGGACGGACGCGTACGCGCGCGCGCATATACGCACGCACAGCTCATGTGCAATTGAAATTTCCAGTTTTTTCACTTTGATCGGATGTCTGAAATGTCAAGGAATATCTATACCAAGTTTCAAGTCAATCCGACTCAATATGATGTCATACGGGCCCGTCAAAGTTGAAATTCCGCGCGCGCGTCAATGGCGATATACAGTGCAACTATGCCAAAAAACTGCTAATTTTAAATCCGATTTTACTCGTCAGGATGGACAGTGACCCCCCATTTTCTTTACATATTTTGAAAGCTGATGAGTTGTATATGTCATTTCATGGGTTGGCAATGCTAACAAAATGATTAAAAGATAGCAAATTTCTTAATAAAGTAAAAAAAGTAAATTTTCAAAATGACGTCATCAAATTTCAAGTTCATTCGATTGTATCTCACTAGTCCTTTGTCAATTTTCACCCAGATTTCAGTATGTGTTAGCTTATTTAATGTTCTTTCAAACATAAAACTACAAAATTTTGATTGAATAACAGTATCACCTCGTAAAAACGGATTGAAAGTAACCTTGTCAAATTTGACCAGTTTACGTGTTATCTCTATGGGAGTGCAGTTTTTCTGGAAATGAAATTGACATGACTATCTTTATCGAGCACTAGCTCACTTACCCTTCGATAAATTTCTCCCAGATTTTAATATGTTGTACCTGAGATTTTACGCTATCGGAAGTGTGCCCTTCGTTTTTTTCATACGATGTCGGGATCACGTCAAAAATTTTGGTTGAAATTCAGGCTTATCTTCGATGTATTGAGATATTTCGTTCTTTCTGCAACTTTCTTTGCAATAACTCAAGAAAAACGGTCTCTATCACTTCCATATTTTGCACATTTTGAGTTCATGTCACGTCAATTATTTCATAAAATAACAACCACTTGATCGGACACCATCTTGGATATGTAAATTAGGGTCAAAGGTCATAAGTGTTTCATCCTGTATCTTAGTGAATACATGTCCTATCTTTCCCATATTTTGCACACGCAAAGACCATGTTACAAGGATCATTTCACAAAATAACTACTTTTTACTCAGATGCCATCTTGTCTCTGCAAATTGAGGTCAAAGGTCATATATACTTTTTGTATCTTCGTTATGACGTGTTATCTCTATGGGAGGGAATTTTTTTAAATGTGAAAATTGACATGATTGTCTTTATCGAGCACTAGCTCACTTACCCTTCGGTGAATTTCTCCCAGATTTTAATATGTTGTAGCTGAGACTTTGCGCTATCGTTTATTTATTTCGTTTTTTCATACGATGTCGGGATCACGATAAAAATGATGAAATTAAAGCTTATCTTCTATGTATTGAGATATTTCTTTCTTTCTGTAACTTTCTTTGCAATAACTCAAGAAAAACACGCCCTATCACCCCCATATTTTGCACATATTTAGTTCATGTCACGTACATTATTTCATGAAATAACAACTACTAGATCGGACAACATCTTGGGTATGTAAATTAGGGTCAAAGGTCATAAATGTTTCATCTTGTATCTTGGTGAATACCTGTCCTATCTTTCCCATATTTTTCACACGTATAGACGATGTCGCGAGAATCATTTCACAAAATACCCACTATTTCATCAGATGCAATCTTGGGAGTGCAAAGGTTGGTCAAAGGTCATATGTATTTGTTGCTGTTTCTTCGTTATAGTGTAGGGGGCCTATACAGAATTTGGTACCAAACATGGCAGATATGACTCCCTTTGCTAAATGAGAATGCAAACATCACACGGCCAATGTCTCTAAACACAGATGAAACTTGTATGGTCATGCCTATTGCGATCAGGACTCGAATCATTGATAAAAAAAAATCGGATCACCTTAATTTGTCAGTGATGACAAATTACAATCTCTAGTATTATCATTATTTCTTTGGGGGGGACACGTGATTCGATTGTAAGTATGAAGCGACGATTAACCCCTTTGTTTTGTTTTAGTGTTAACATTAATGTGTAATACACCAATACTGTTCAACGTGTTTTTTAGGTGATCCGAATATCCTTCGGATCACCTTCTGTATCTGTACTGATTGTTTATTTCTGGACAAAAGTTGTGCAGAGGTTTGCTCAGAAAGTGCATTGCCTCTCAATGTCAAAATTATACCATACATGCATCATGCCGCAAAGACGACAGCGCAAGTAAAATCATAGTGATCAGTCGACCGTGACGTCACTATGACGTCATTATATGAAAACACATTTTCATGCATATCTCATTAATGGAATGGAATATTCTTATGAAATTTACGTCACATATATTTCAAGTCAAGCGGATTCTACTCATATTCTCAAAATTCATTTTTATCTCAAAACGCGCGCGCGCGTTGAAATATTTGTATGCTCAAATCGAGCTCAAATTTTTTTTGCACACGTTTCAGATCATTTGGAGCATTTTTTGAAAAATTGAAAAAATTGGACGGACGCGTACACGCGCGCACATATTCACACGCACAGCTAATATGAAATAGAAATTTTCAGTTTTTTCACACGGATCGGATGTCTGAAATGTCAAGGAATATTTCTACCAAGTTTCAAGTCGATCCGATTCAATATGACGTCATACGTGCCCGTCAAATTCAAAATTCCGCGCGTGCGTCAATGGGGATACACAGTGCAACTATGCCATAAAACCGCCAATTTTAAATCGGATTTTACTCGTCAGGATGGACGGTGAACCCCCATTTTCTTTACATATTCGGAAAGCTGATGAATTGTACATGTCATTTCATGGGCTGGCTATGCTGACAAAATGATTAAAAGATATCAAATTTCTTAATAAAGTAAAAAAATAAATTTTCAAAATGACGTCATCAAATTTCAAGTTTACTCGAGCGTATCTTACTTATCCTTAGCTAATTTTCACCCAAATTTCAATATGTTGTAGCTTATGAAATGTTCTTTCATAAATATAATCAAACAATTTTGATTAGATGACGACATTACCTCGAAAAAATGGATTGAAGGTAACCTTGTCAAATTTGACCAGTTTACGTGTAATCTCTATGGGAGTTCAATTTTTATGGAAATGAAAATTGACATGACTATCTTTATCGAGCACCAGCTCACTTATGCTTCGGTGAATTTCTCTAAGATTTTAATATGTTGTAGCTGAGATGTAGGGCTATCGTTAGTGTGCCCTTCCTTTTTTCATACGTTGTCGGGATCACGTAAACAAACTTGGTTGAAATTACAGTTTATCTTCGGTGTATTGAAATATTTCTTTCTTTTGAAACTTTATGTGCAATAACTCAAGAAAAACATACCCTATCAGACCAATATTTTGCACATGTTTAGTTCATGTCACGAACATTATTTCATAAAATAACAACTACTTGATCAGACGCCATCTTGGGTATGTAAATTAGGGTCAAAGGTCAAAGATGTTTCATCCTGTATCTTGGTAAATACATGTCCTCTCTTTTCCATATTTTGCACACACAAAGACCATGTTACAAGAATCATTTCACAAAATAACCAATTTTTGCTCAGATGCCATCTTGTCTGTGCAAATTGGGGTCAAAGGTTATATTTACTTCTTTCTGTATTTTCGTTATGACGTGTCATCTCTATGGGAGGGAATTTCTCTAGATGTGAAAATTGACATGATTGTCTTTATCGAGCACTAGCTCACTTACCCTTCGGTGAATTTCTCCCAGATTTTAATATGTTGTAGCTAAGACTTTGCGCTATCGCTACTGTGCCCTTCGTTTTTCATACGATGTCGGGATCACGTTAAAAAACTTGGTTGAAATTAAAGCTTATCTTCTATGTATTGAGATATTTCTTTCTTTCTACTACTTTCTTTGCAATAACTCAAGAAAAAAAAAACCCTATCACCTCCATATTTTGCACATGTTTAGATCATGTCACGTACATTATTTCATAAAATAACAACTACTTAATCGGCCAACATCTTGGGTATGTAAATTAGGGTCAAAGGTCATAAATGTTTCATCTTGTATCTTGGTGAATACCTGTCCTATCTTTCCCATATTTTCACATGTATAGACAATGTCGCAAGAATCATTTTACAAAATAACCACTATTTCACCAGATGCCATCTTGGGAGTGCAAAGGTGGGTCAAAGGTCATATGTATTTGTTGCTGTTTCTTCGTTATAGTGTATACAGAATTTGGTACCAAACATGGCAGATATGACTCCCTTTGCTAAATGAGAATCCAAACATCACACGGCCAATGTCTCTAAACACAGATGAAACTTGTATGGTCATGCCTATTGCGACCAGTACTCGAATCATTGATAAAAAAAAAAATCGGATCACCTTAATTTGTCAGTGATGACAAATTACAATCTCTCGCTTTTTTTGTTTTTTGTTTTTTTTGTTTTTACTGTTAAATAAGCGAAGATAAGGCGACATTTAATAGAATTATGCCCTTCGGTCGGTGTTCCTAGGTGATTTACAGACTGCTTAAAACCTGAAATAGTTACAGTGCACGCATTTTTTTTTTGTTTGCCACCTGTTTTCGCTGAAATTTACACTAGAAAGGTTGTCATTTTTTTTCCTGCCATGTAGGTCTATTGGTTGCCAGCACGCATTTATCTGACTAGTTGAGCGGTTAAGTCTGTTGTTGTTGTTAGGTGATCCGAGTATCCTCTCGGATCACCTTCTGTATCTGTACTGATTAGGTGATGCCAGTATCCTCTTGGATCACCTATTGTATCTGTACGGATTCTTTCTTCTTCTTTATTTCTTTCTCCTCAAATCTTGTGCAGCGGTTAACTCAAAAAGTCCCCTACCTATCACTTTTAAACTTATACCATATATGTATCATGTCTTAAGGACGACAGATCTAGTGTATCAATGTGATCAGTTAACCGTGACGTCATTATGACGTCATTATTTGAAATCACGTTTACATCAATATCTCATTAATGGAAGGGAATTTTTGAATGAAATTAAGATATCATATAGTTCAAGTCAAGGTCTATTGATATATTTCATAAAATTTAGTCACGTTCATAGTAAACGAGCGCGTACGCGCGCGTTGAAATTCAAACATGCTCTAATCAACCTCAAAATTGTTTTGCACACGTTTCAGGTAATTTACAGTATTTCAAAAAAAATCGACGGACGCGTACACGCGCGCGCATATACGCACGCACAACTCATATGCAATAGAAATTTCCCGTTTTATCGCACGGATCGAATGTCTGAAATGTAAAGTAATATTTCTACCAAGTTTCAAGTCGATCCAACTCAATATGACGTCATACGGGCCAATCAAAGTTGAAATTCCGCGCGCGCGTCAATGGCGATATACAGTGCAACTATGCCAAAAAACCGCCAATTTTAAATCGGATTTTACTCGTCAGGATGGACGGTGACCCCCCATTTTCTTTACATATTTTGAAAGTTGATTAGTTGTACATGTCATTTCATGGGGTGGCAATGCTGGCAAAATGATTAAAAGATATCAAATTTCTTAATACGGTAAAAAAAGTAAATTTTCAAAATAGCGTCATCAAATTTCAAGTTCACTCGAGCGTATCTCATTTTTCCTTTGTCGATTGTCAGCCAGATTTCAGTATGTTGTAGCTTATGTAATGTTCTTTCAAACGTAAATTTACAAAAGTTTGATTGGATGTCGGCATCACCTCGTAAAAATTGATTGAAAGTAATCTTGTCAAATTTGACCAGTTTACGTGTTATCTCTATGGGAGTGCAGTTTTTCTGGAAATGAAAATTGACATGACTGTTCTTTTCGAGCACTAGTTCACTTATGCTTCGGTGAATTTCTCCCAGATTTTACTGTGTTGTAGCTGAGAATTTGGGCTATCGTAAGTGTGCCCTTTTTTTTTCGTACGTTGTCGGGATCACGTCCAAAAACTTGGTTTAAGTTAAAGCTTATCTTTGATGTATTTTCGTATTCTTTTCTTTTTGCAACTTTCTTTGCAATAACTCAAGAATAACAAGCCCTGTCAGCCCTATATTTTGCACATGTATAGTTCATGTCACGTACATTATTTCATAAAATAACAATTACTTGATCGGACACCATCTTGGGTATGTAAATTAGGGTCAAAGGTCATAAATGTTTTATCCTGTATCTTGGTGAATACATGTCCTATCTTTCCCATATTTTGCACACGTAAAAACCATGTTACAAGGATCATTTCACAAAATAACCACTTTTTGCTCAGATGCCATCTTGGCTGTGCAGATCGGGGTCAAAGGTCATATGTGCTTCTTTCTGTATCTTCGTTATGACGTGTTATCTCTATGGCAGGGAATTTTTCTAGATGTGAAAATTGACATGATTGTCTTTATCGAGCACTAGCTCACTTACCCTTTGGTGAATTTCTCCCAGATTTTAATATGTTGTAGCTGAGACTTTGCGCTATCGTGCATATGTCCTCTGTTTTTTCATACGACGTCGAAATTATGTCGAAATCACGTCGAAAAACTCGGCTAAAATCAAAGCTTAGCTTCATTAGGTGATCCAAGTATCCTTCGGATCACCTGTATCTGTACTGATTCTTTCTTTATTTCTCCTCAAAAGTTGTGCAGAGGTTAGCTCAGAAAGTGCATTGCCTATCAATGTCAATATCAATCGTGTCGCAAAGACGACAGATCTATTAAAATCATTGTGATCAGTCGACCGTGACGTCACTATGACGTCATAATATGAAAACACATTTTCATTCATATCTCATTAATGGAATGGAATTTTTCAATAAAATTACGTCACATATATTTCAAGTCAAGCAGGTTCTACTCATATTCTCAAAATTCATATTTATCCTAAAACGCGCGCGTTAAAATATTTGTATGCTCAAATCGAGTTAATTTTTTTTTTTGCATACGTTTCAGATCATTTGGAGCATTTTTTGAAAAATTGAAAAAATATGACGGACGCGTACGCGCGCGCACATATTCGCACGCACAGCTAATATGCAATAGAAATTTTCAGTTTTTTCACACGGATTGGAATTCCAAAATGTCAAGGAATATTTCTACCAAGTTTCAAGTCAATCCGACACAATATGACGTCATACGGGCCCGTCAAACTCAAAATTCCGCGCGTGCGTCAATGGGGATACACAGTGCAACTATGCCAAAAAACCGTCAATTTTAAATCGGATTTTACTCGTCAGGATGGACGATGACCTTCCTTTTTCTTGGCATATTCTGAAAGCTGATGATTTGTACATGTCATTTCATGGGTTTGCTATGCTGACAAAATGATTAAAAGATATCAAATTTCTTAATAAAGTAAAAAAAGTAAATTTTCAAAATGACGTCATCAAATTTCAAGTTCACTCGAGCGTATCTCACTCATCCTTCGCCGATTTTCACCCAGATTTCAGTATGTTGTAGCTAATTTAATGCTCTATAAGTTCAAATAATCAAAATTTTCATCAGATGAAGTCTTCACCTCCTGAAAATTGATTGAAGGTAACCTTGTCAAATTTGACCCATTTGCATGTTAGCTCTATGGAAGTGCAGTTTTTCTGGAAATAACCGCCAATTTTAAATCCGATTTTACTCGTCAGAATTAATGGACGTTGACCCCCCCCCATTTTCTTTACACATTCTAAAAGCCGATGAGTTGTACATGTCATTTCATGGGTTGGAGATGCTGGAAAAATGTTTAAAAGATATCAAATTTTTTAATAAAGTAAAAAAAGTAAATTTTCAAAATGACGTCATCAAATTTCAAGTTTATTCGAGCGTATCTCACTTATCGTTTGCCGCTTTCCCCCAGATTTCAGTATGTTGTAGCTTATTAAATGGTCTTTCATTGTTGTTATGTCACAATTTGATTGGATGACTGCATCACCTCGGAAAAATGATTTAAAAGTAACCTTGTCAAATTTGACCAGTTTACGTGTTATCTCTATGGGAGTGCAGTTTTTCTGAAAATGAAAATTAACATGAAGGTACTAGCTCACTTACCCTTCCGTGATTTTCTACCAGATGTTGCAGTTGAGACTTTGCGCTATCGTTATCATTTTTTCAGACGACGTCGGGATCACGTCAAAAAACTTGGTTGAAATTCAAGCTTATCTTCGATGTATTGAGATATTTCTTTCTTTCAACAACTTTCTTTGCAATAACTCAAGAGAAACAGCCCCATCATCATATTTTGCACATGTTTAGTTTATGTCAGGTACATTATTTCATAAAATAACAACTACTCGATCGGACACCATCTTGGGTATGTAACTTAGGGTCAAAGGTCATAAATGTTTCATGCTGTATCTTGGTGATTACATGTCCTATCTTTCCCATATTTTGCACAAGCAAAGACTATGTTTCAAGAATCATTTCACAAAATAACCACTTTTTGCTCAGATGCCATTTTCGGTGTGGAAAGTGGGGTCAAAGGTCATATGTAGTTCTTTCTGTATCTTCGCTATGACGTGTTATCTCTATGGGAGGAAATTTTTCTAGATATGAAAATTGACATGATTGTCTTTATCGAGCACTAGCTCACTTACCCTTCAGTGAATTTCTCCCAGATTTTAATATGTGGTAGCTAAGCTTTTGCGCTATCATTTTATGCCCTTCGTTTTTTCATACGATGTCAGCATCAGGTTAAAAAACTTGCTTGAAATTAAATCTTATCTTCTATGTATTGAGATATTTCTTTCTTTCTGCAACTTTCTTAACAAGGAAAAGTAGAAATTACGCGGTGCGTAATATATGTCCCCGCCGGAAATAGCATTTAGTAGCAAAATGTACAATATAGGTCAAAAGATGAAGGTCAAAGGTCAAAGAAGTCAAAGGTCAAAATTCTATGTAGAAGTTTTGAAGCCCTCACCTAGTGCCATCACATAAAGCAAACGGAATCGAAATCGGGTTAGAAATGGCGAAGGAGTAGCATTTTGTAGCCAATGTACAATATAGGTAAAAAAATCAAGGTCAAAGGTCAAAGAAGTCAAAGGTCAAAATTCTGTGTAGAAGTTTTGAAGCCCTCACCTAGTGCCATCACTTAAAGCAAACGGAATTGAAATCGGGTTACAAATGGCAAAGGAGTAGCATTTTGTAGCAAAATGTACAATATAGGTCAAAAATCAAGGTCAAAGGTCAAAGAAGTCAAAGGTCAAAATTCTGTGTAGAAGTTTTGAAGCCCTCACCTAGTGCCATCACATAAAGCAAACGGAATCAAAATCGGGTTAGAAATGGCGAAGGAGTAGCATTTTGTAGGCAATGTACAATATAGGTCAAAAATCAAGGTCAACGGTCAAAGAAGTCAAAGGTCAAAATTCTGTGTAGAAGTTTTGAAGCCCTCACCTAGTGCCATCACTTAAAGCAAACGGAATTGAAATCGGGTTACAAATGGCGAAGGAGTAGCATTTTGTAGCAAAATGTACAATATAGGTCAAAAATCAAGGTCAAAGGTCAAAGAAGTCAAAGGTCAAAATTCTGTGTAGAAGTTTTGAAGCCCTCACCTAGTGCCATCATATAAAGCAAACGGAATCAAAATCGGGTTAGAAATGGCGAAGGAGTAGCATTTTGAAGCAAAATGTACAATATAGGTCAAAGGTCAAGGTCAAAGATCACAATTGAAATTCTGTATAGAAGTTTCAAAGCTCCCATGTAGTGCTATCATATAAAGTAAACAGAATCAAAATCGGGTTAGAAATGGCGAAGGAGTAGCATTTTGAACATTTTGATCACACACGGACGCACACACGGACGGACACACGGACACACGGACGGACACACGGACACACGGACGGACACACACACGTACGGAGCCCGTTTCATAGTCCCCTGCTCGAACTCGTTCGGCGGGGACAATAACTAAAAAGAAACATGCCCTATCACTTCCATATTTTGCACATGTTTAGTTCATGTCACGTACATTATTTCATAAAATAACAACTACTTAATCGGACAACATCTTGGGTATGTAAATTAGGGTCAAAGGTCATAAATGTTTTATCTTGTATCTTAGTGAATACCTGTCCTATCTTTCCCATATTTTTCACACGTATAGACGATGTCGCAAGAATCATTTCACAAAATAACCACTATTTCATCAGATGCCATCTTGGGAGTGTAAAGGTGGGACAAAGGTCATATGTACTTGTTGATGTTTCTTCGTTATAGTGTATATAAAATTTGGTATCAAACATGGCAGATATGAGTCCCTTTGCTAAATGAGAATCCAAACATCACACGGCCAATGTTTCTAAACACAGATGAAACTTGCATGGTCATGCCTATTGCAATCAGGACTCGAATCATTGATAAAAAAAAATCGGATCACCTTAATTTGTCAGTGATGACAAATTACAATCTCTAGTTATATTTGTGTGTATAGTGCTATCATTGTCTCGCTTGCGCATAGGATTTCGGGTTCGCCAGTTGAGAAGCATACATTGTAGGTTATATGAGATACATGTGTAAATCATAATTATCCGTAGGGAGATATCTTATATACGAGAGGAATATCTCACTCTTTGCTTGTCTCTTAACCCGTTGAGGTCGGTTTGATTTTGCTACAACACACATTTCTCACAGACACCTGCCCGAGTATACTCGGGACTCGTCCTCAACGGGTTAACTTGTGCTGTATCGTCCACATGCAGCTGCCCATTGCCCGAAAATGAAAAGAAACATAGGTGAGAGACAACTAAAATCGACCCCAATGTGAACTAGAAATGTCGCTATGGCGACTGGTATGCCTCCGCCATAATGCATGATTCTCCTAATAGGTCTAGATAGTATATGTGGACAATGTGTGATTACATTTTCACAAAACTGGCAAAATATTAAAATGACAAGTTTGTCACAAATGTGTTGAATATTCACCTTCCATGACCTAGGTTCAATTGGATGAATAGGAGAGTATGTATTTGGGATTTAAGGACTTTAACTTGACTTTGACCCATTCATACGTTTATGCATTGAGTAATTTTCAAGGTATGGAGAAAAAGTGCAATTTTTGTATTGAATAGTAAATTGCTACCAGTTTCATCTGGACTTTGACCCCAAAATTCATAAGATAATCACTGTCAGGCAGAACATGCATAAATATGTAGTACGTTTCAAGATAACTTGAGCCACTTCCGAGATATGGAGAAAAAAAAATTAGTTCAGCACTTTCACTTGATCTTTGACTTTTTGACCTTTGAGGCAAAAACAAAAGAGAAGAAAAAATTTCCAGAGAATCTCTATTAGGTTATACATGCATACACCAAGTGTGAAAAAAATAACAATCCTGCTGGCATTGCATAAACATGAGGGAAATACATGTAGTAATATTTTTAAGTGTTGCCCTTGACCGTTGACCCCTGACCTTTGACCCCATGAACCCTAAATTCTCTAGATAATCACTGCCAGTCAGTACATGTATACATACTATGTTCCATGAAGATACCTTGAACAATTTCCAAGGTTCAGACAAAAAAGGTGAAGTTTAAATATTTTTACTTGACCTTTTGACCTTTGACTTCATGACCCAAACTGTCACCAGAGAATCTTAATTGAGTAATACATGTATACACTAAGTTTCAAGAAAATATCTGCAGGCATTGCATAGATATGGTGGAAATAGTAAAATTTTATGTATTTGACCTTGACCTTTTGACCTTTAGCATGTGCACCCAAAAGTTGATAGGCACAACTTCACCCCCTAATACACATACATGCCAAGTTTCATTAGGATACCTCAAAAGGTTTTGATAGTTACCCTGTCCACAAAATTCATTACGGACTGACGGACGGACGGACGTACGGACAACCCGAAAACATAATGCCTCCGGCACCACTTCGTGGCAGAGGCATAAAAAGGACTGCGAGCTAGACTAGCGTGCCCCCTAACCTCAGCCCCATCAATCCCCAACACTTCCTCCCATAAACGGAAACAACAAAAAAGGTAAACCAACCACCACAAAAAAAGAGAGGGAAGGAGGGAGGGAAGCTCAAAAGGTGAGATATTCCTCCCATACATAAGATATATCCCTACGGATAATCATAATATACTACTAGGAATATCTCACCTTTTGCTTATCTCTCAACTTGTGCTGATTGGCACAGAACCCAGCTTAACGCAAAGGGGGGCTTGGAAACGAAAGAACGAAGAGCGCTAGTGCGAGGACATCCGGGGACCGGAGTCGGGAATGGTGGCGGCTTCCGCGGACGTTAGAAGGGCTGCTTTGCCAAAGGAAGCTTCCTTGGTTACTACATCCTTAAGATAGCAGTAGATGAAGAAGTTTGGGTTCGACCAATAGGCCGCATTTTGGATCTCCTGCAAGCCTGCCCCATTGAAGAGCACCCATGAAGATCTGAGAGCTCTCGTGTCATGTACTCGAATCGAGTCCACAAAGATGGCTGCTGGGCCAGCCATTTTAATGCAGTCAACTAACCAACCGGAGATGGTAGCCACTGAAACAGTGCCAAAGTCTTGTCTTCTTGATTGAGGAGAGCAAGGAGAGCTTCAGAAAGAATATCTCCACTGGTTTCGAGGACTTGGTCTGATTTTTAGGGAGAAAGCCTGGCCTGGGGATCAGCCTTACCCCTGCACGTTCCCAGCGAATGTGTCCATGATGGAGGCATAAAGCACGCAGAGAGCTGACTCTATGGCCAGAAGCAATGGCAACCAGGAACACCATCTTCAAAGTAAGGTTCCGAAGGGACGCTCTGGCCAACGGTTCAAAGGGAGCCCTGGCAAGGGACCTAAGAATGGCGGGAAGGCCCCATGCAGGAAGCAGGGATCTTACCGGGGGTCTCTTCAAGAAGAAAGACCGTAGTAATTTGGTAAGGAAAGGGGAAGTAGATACAGACTTCCCATCAACAAAACCCTTATGGCAGGAAGCAATTGCTGATCGTAGCCCGAGCAAGACCTTTATCGAAGAGATTGAGCAAGAAATCCACAACCTGACCTAGAGAGGCAGTAGTGGGATCACAAGATCACATCTGGCACCACTTCCTAAAATGCTTGAGTCTGGAATTGTTAGTAGATCGAGATGACTCTTGAAGAGACTCTGCCGCAAAATGCGCTGCTCTTTTAGAAAGGCCTGCCTCTTCTCCTTGCTGCCTGAGAGAGGCCAAAGAGAGAGATGAAGGGTCGTGATGTCAAGATACATCACCGATGAGAGGGGTTGTACAAGCAGATCGTGCCGAGGAGGCAGAGCTCTGGGTACACTGACTAGGAGGCTCAGTAGAAGGGGGAACCACTTTCCGAGGCCAAAAGGGGGCTATGAGATCTTCTCCAGGACCCTGGCAAGTGTTGTAAAAGGAGGAAACGTGTATAGACCCTGAAGCTTCCAAGGGAAGGACAAAGCATAACCTTCCATGCTCGATCGTCTTTCACCCGAGAGCAAAACTTCTGAAGCTGAGCATTCAGACTTGAGGCAAAAAGGTCTATCTCAAAACGAACAGGGAGGGTTGTATGAATTCTCCGGAAGACCTGCCTGTGGAGCATCCATTCCGAGGGGAGGGAGCTCCCTCTGGAAAGGAAGTCTGCTTTGAGATTCTCTGAGCCAGGAATGTGAACTGAATGGAGATGGAATCTTCTTAGAATGCACCACTCCTAGAGGGAGAGGGTCAGATTGCACAGAGGAATAGAGTGAGTTCCTCCCTGGTGGTTGATGTAAGCAATGACTGTTCTGTTGACTGACCGGACTAAGAACGAAGGGCCTACCACGGAAGGACCAAGAGTGTGAAGGGCAAACCAAACCGCTTTCAACTCTAGATAGTTGATATGGTCACTGAATTCCCTCTCTGACCAGTGGCTCGACAGCCGTTGGGACTGGATACCGCACCCCAGCCTAGGTGTGACACGTCCGTCGTCAGCGTGTAGTCTGGGGGACCTTGAACAAAGGGTTTTCCCTGGAGTAGATGAGCTGGGGAAGCCCATGCTAGACACCACTCTTTCACCTCCTTTAACATGGGGATCAGTTTGTTTTGATCGTCCTGAGAAGGGGAAAAGGATCTGGGGAAGTGCAACTGAAGCCGCCTCATAAGCCATCTACAATACAGGACCAGATCTACCAGACTGGCCAAATGGCCGAGGAAAGACTGCCATATCTTTGCTTTCGCCAGCGGAGAGGACACTAACTGCAGAATCAAGCTCTTGAGAGACTGAATCCTGTGTTCTGCTGGGTGTGCCAGCCTGTGGGGAATGTTTAAGACAGCACGGAGATACACTGGAACTTTCTGAGGGGACAGTGTCGACTTCTTCCAGTTGATGATGAAGCCCAGGTCCTGTGTCGTTTTAAGCAAAAGAGACAAGTGGGATATGAGAAGGGCCTGAGAATTTGGGACAATTAGCCAATCGTCTAAATAACAGAAAATCCTGACGCCCAGTCTGCGCAGGTGAGCTATCACAGTAGCTACAACTTGAGTGAAAACACAGGGAGAGCCCTTGAGACCAAACGGAAGTGCAACGTAAACATAAGTTCGATTCTGGTATTGAAAACCCAGCAGTCTTCTTTGACTGTTGGTGAATGGGAAAGTGGAAGTATGTGTCTTTTAAATCTATGGACGCAGCCCAATCTCGCGCGGATAATTGTGGAAGGATCATGCTGAGAGTTTCCATTCCAAAATTTCTGATCTGTGAGAAATTTGTGTATGTCTTTGAGATTTAGGATTTAGAGCTCTCCCGACGATTTCGCGACGGCAAAGATCAGAGACAAACATAAGTGTGGGTGATCTACCGTTTGGATCATGGCGCCCTTTAAAAGCAACGTTTTGATCTACCCGAGATACGACAAATGAGTCTCCACCGCAGGGGGTGTTCTTGTGGCTTTCCAAAACACCCCTGGAAACAAATCGAGAAGAGAAATGCAGTATCCGAACGGGATAGCCAGCGTGTTACTAAAGGAGCGCACATGTGGCGCTGGTGGGGTGAAAAGAAATTCAGCGGGAAACTTTTGGTCCCCGAAAAAAACACTTTCTGACTTCGGACAAGCCCCCAAAATCTAGTAATGGTGTGGGCACAAACTAAAAGAAAGAAAGGAAAAGATACGTCTCACCACAGGATCAAGAAGAAAGGTCCAGATTCGCAAGAATTTTTGAGCGTTCAAGAAGAGCACAGGACGACTATGGCGCAGTGGAGGAAAGAGGAGGTGTTGGGGGTTGATGGGGTTAGGGGGCACGCTAGTCTAGCTTGCAGTAATTTTTTACATTGGGTTCGATTTTTGTTGTCTCCCACCTATGTTTCTTTTAATTTTCAGGCAATGGGCGGCTGCATCCGGAGGATACAGCACAAGTTGAGATAAGCAAAAGGTGAGATATTCCTAGTAGTATATGGTCTGTGTCCAGAGCTACTAAGTCTCAAGCATTGTAAGTGAGACTCAAGCATTTAGGGTCTGTCTCATGATCTCACGCATGCTTCACTTCCTCGCTCACGCACATGTGCGCGCGCCAGAATGCTGAGTCATGAAAATCTCACTCATAAAAATTTTTTGAACTTGGCATCTATGCACTGTGTCCTAGAAATATAATAGATTCATCTGCATACAATCAGTCATGCACTTAACATATCTATGCAACAGCGACAGATGGTATTGGATTTTGACGTAACTGCAGTTGAATAATGTTGTATTATTCAAATTCATGAAATTCTTCCATCGAGATGTTTTCATTGCAATTGATTGACAAATTGCCGTACATCGACGTATATAAGCACTGAATTGATCAGTGTTTTTAGTAGTAGCCATGATAAAAAATCATGGGCGTACACACTCAAGCGGGATTTGAACCTATGACTTCCTACTACTAAAATCACTGATCAATTCAGTGCTTATTTACGTCAATGCAGGGCAATTTGTCAATCAGTTTCAATGAAAACATCTCGACGGAAGAATTTCATGAATTTGAATAATTACGCAGTACCCACTGCATGCTATAAGGATTAGAACTAACACTTGCTGTTGGGCAAAAGCTCGGTGGTCTAGTGGAGATGACACCTGTCCGGTGATCAGGAGGTCGTATGTTCGAATCCTGCTCGAGTGTGTACGCCTATGATTTTTTATCACGGCTACTACTAAAAAAACACTGATCAATTCAGTGCTTATTTACGTCGATGTAGGGCAATTTGTCAAACAGTTGCAATGTTGTATTAGTTTATTTTCTCTCTGACGCATGTTGAGACAAAATAAACTAATTGAAAGACTATCAGTAAGCAATTTAAAATATGAAAACAGTTTGTTGCATCATGATGAACAGACATGTGCAAGGATTATAATTTGCAGATTTTGTTTGGTTTACGTATTTCAGAAAATATAGGAAAAGAGAGAATTTTAATTAGCAAGTAAGTAAATCCACAGTTGATTTAGGGTCATGTAATTGCCTGTTTTCAAAGCGAGGCAATGTGTTAGTTTTGACTTATACCAATGTATGCTTGTCATTGTTGTCGTATTAGTATCGTGTATATGGGTGAGAATTTTGAACGATGTACAATTGCCAATTTTCGTACCTTATGACATCTTTCCCTTAGAACACGCCAGGATGATCTAAGCAACCAGATTTTTTCATGTCATCTCAAAGATTGGTAAATTTCCTTTCAGAAAATATATGGTTTGGTTGACTTTTGCCTGATATTTTTCATTTCACAAGGACTTAAAACGTAAAAATACGGTAAAAATGCTATTTTCACAATAATTTCTGTTTTTCAAACTAATGATGTGCATTTTTAATGGTACGTGGCATCTAATATCTGACCATGTTCTGGATCTGACATATCATGGGTATGTACCACAAAATTATAAGAACTTTATGAGCACGTATAAAATTACAGAGAACAATTAAAATATCAAAGTCCTAAACAGACGAACGTCCGTGATGCTTTTATTTCTATTGCTGCTGCAAATTCTACTTTGTTGTCCCAACTGTAATGTATACGAAAAATTGGTGTTCCACCTAATGAACATATCCTGCAAAAATTGTACGACTGCTGGCTGTACATGGGACGTAATATTCTTTTATGCAAAATTATACTCAGTTTTCGTCACGGACGTGCTTCCGCTATTTTCTAATAAAGATCGTAGCCCATGAAACGTTATTGGCGATATTGTTCTGAGTCGTAATCAACTAAGATCTAGCAACATGATAATATGTTTGTTTTGAGTTTCTGTCCATCCTTTGTCAAATAGGAACCGAAATTATATTTTTAGATGAACCTCCAAGAAAAAAAGAACGTCCGTGATGATTAAAACGTTTTCGAGTGGGACACCATCTTGCTTTGATGGCGAAGGTGCATTTTACCTTTGGCTCTCTAGCCGAGGAGCTGCATGCCATTTTTGGAGCGGACTGAGGTTCGTCCGCGGTTTTTGGACCATGCAATTCACCAAAAACCAAGCAAATAATTAATATTTTCTCTGAAAATTCACCTCCTGATCCCCCTCTGAGCAATACATATGTTGTAAGGATGTCAAATTTCTTATAATTTGCATTGACAATACCTTTTCAAATTTTTGAAAGAGTTAGGAAGGCTAGGTACTCTCTGCCGATTAGTTATCCGTCCTGGAACATGACCCTAGTAGGAGAACGAACGTCCGTTATAATTCCAGAGAACGTCCGTGACGTATGCAATCCCTCCGATAGGGATAACTTGTCCCGAAAGTGTCCTGTATTCTTTAAAACTTTTGGCTCGAATAGCGACAAATAAAGTTTTACAAAGTAGAAAATGAGTTTAGAGCAGTAGTTTCAGAATTTTTAAGGCGTTATGTGATCATGATGAACAAACAATTGAAAATCTAGTCACAATTTTATGCTTGTTTTCCCTCTAATTATACAAAAAACAGCTAAAAACTTAAAACAAAGTTATAGGAAAATGGAATTTTGCGTAATCTGTAATTTCTGTGCGTTTAAATTTCTTTCTAATGAGGTTCTGGGGACAATTTGTACTGTTACAGGTTCTGAAAGTTTCGCTCACGGACATTCTGTCCGAGAAAGGAAATTTCTGACAATTACAAATATATCACTGCACATAAGATTAATGTTAGTTGAAAATATTACCAAATCACCGAGCCGCTCATACCCGAAAGTGAATAGTGTTCAGCACTCAATTTACCTGTAATAACAAATGGAAAACGTTTTTTTCACGGCTGTTCGTTGGTTGAATAATTCAGCGGATTACATAGTAGGAGAAAGAGGATCAGTGCCAATTTTTAGTGACAGGTGCTCTAAGTGTTTATCTTTTGAGTATGGTAGCTGCCGTCTCAAACAGAACACATCCAGTTTTGGTCTCCATAACGGACGTTCGCTGTAATTGTCATGATATTAAATGCCTTAATTCATTCTTACTTTTCTCTTCATGACGATTTTTCTCTCATTCCCTTAATAGCCTGAACATGCTGCGACCAAACAGAAAACAAAAACAAATCCGAAAAGTGCTACGCAATCACATTCAGGATAATGACGGAAGAAGTCTGTAATGAGCATGTGTTGAAGAAGAAACGGAAAAGTTTCAAAAGGACGTGGAAGCAGTTGAATGAAAATGACTGAGAAACAGAGAAGGGATCAAGCTCCAACACACAGAGAAAATAATTGCCAGTGCACTCCCATTATACCAAATTCCTCTGGAGAAGTTTTTGTTTGTTTGTTTATGTTTTTATTCATCGAAATGCCGTCACAAGCGAACAAAAATCATGCAGTATACAATTATTGTCTGATGAAAACACACAAATCCTCCGCTTATCATCACATGGTGTTGTTTTATACTCATCAATGAAAAGCAATATTCATTTGTAATTTTTTCCAAGATTTTTTTTTTTTCATTTTACATTTAAGAGACAGAGAGATCGTCAATTTGTTTGTGCTTTTGTGCTTACTTTGAAAACACATGTTAAAAAAAGTAATGATTAAGAATAGGTTTAAGGTTGCACTTTGATACGTTCGCTCTTCCAAAGATTCGTTACTCCGATGTCCAAAGGTTTGTTATTCCAAAATGAAAAAAAAATTGTAGTTAATTCAGGAGGTTTGTTATTAGAAATGTTCTTCAAAAAATAGATATTAAGGATCATTATTTTTAAGTCCGTTCTTCTAAAAGTGGAATGGGCCTGATATTCGTTTAGGTGAAAACGGTTATTATGAGGTTTTGAAATTGGAGGATTTTAGTTGTTAACTTGTTTCTCCACATTTGGATAAGCGAACATAACTTTTCATGTTCTAATTAATAAGCCTTTCTGTTAACCTTCGGAGATTCCTATCATTTACCGAATAAAAAAGCTTTATAATTATATGAACTCTATCAATTTTTGTATTGACAAACTGTATGAATAACGAGCCTCCGAAATGACGCGCTACAAAAGGTTTGTTATAACAAACCTTATTGTATAATATCGAAGTCACAAACATCCATCCAAGTTATGTGGACTTTTTGTGTCTTGTTATGACGAAACTTCGCAGTATCGAACCTATTATCATTTCTGACTAATATAATAACACAAATTCTCCTCGGTAACAGTGTGTAACACAAGGAGCAAACACAGAGGGATTTCTTCCTAACGTATTCGTTTGCCCTCCCCATCTAAACTTCGTATTTCTATAACGGAGCACATTTCTGTTGTTTTTCTATATTAATTCTTTGTCATAATTTTAGCTGTGACCATGTTCGTTATATAAAAAGCAAATTTTGCATTGTAGACTTTATATAACAAGTTTAGGACCTGAATATTTACTTCATGATAACGAAATTTTGATAAATATATTCGTACTCAAGGATGGACTACGTCACTGAGATTACACGTACGTTTGTACGTTCATTTACGAGAGATGGAAAAATTGTTTTCTTTGATTCCTCAGTATGAGAAGATAAACAAGTTTATATAATTGAGAATTGGTAATATCTATTCAGGATTTTGCAGAGGAGTTTGTTCTCGACATGAAATTGCTGTTTGTTGTGAGTAGAATGCGTTTCCAACTCAAGAGAGCTGCATTGTTCAATATCTTGTTTGTTCCGAACGTCCGTGAGCTACACGCGAACCTCCGTGATGAAAACTATGCTATGTTTGTTGGGTTATAGAGACTGCCCAGATGAGAAACATCTTAAAAAGGTATACTATTATTTGGGAGTGAGGATTAAAGTATGGGATAGTGAAATAAGAGGTGAAAATATTGAGTTTCCGTAAAATGCGCGTAAAGTTCAGAAAGTGTTTAGCGGAAGAGCAATATTTCCACAGAAATGACGAATTTAGTTAAATCATCAGTTGTCTACCATTACGTACAGGTTAAGAGTACAAGCTTAATATTCTGCAATCACGTACACATGTCCCTTAAGATATTTCTGTTGTTTTTCTATATTAATTCTTTGTCATAATTTTAGCTGTGACCATGTTCGTTATATAAAAAGCAAATTTTGCATTGTAGACTTTATATAACAAGTTTAGGACCTGAATATTTACTTCATGATAACGAAATTTTGATAAATATATTCGTACTCAAGGATGGACTACGTCACTGAGATTACACGTACGTTTGTACGTTCATTTACGAGAGATGGAAAAATTGTTTTCTTTGATTCCTCAGTATGAGAAGATAAACAAGTTTATATAATTGAGAATTGGTAATATCTATTCAGGATTTTGCAGAGGAGTTTGTTCTCGACATGAAATTGCTGTTTGTTGTGAGTAGAATGCGTTTCCAACTCAAGAGAGCTGCATTGTTCAATATCTTGTTTGTTCCGAACGTCCGTGAGCTACACGCGAACCTCCGTGATGAAAACTATGCTATGTTTGTTGGGTTATAGAGACTGCCCAGATGAGAAACATCTTAAAAAGGTATACTATTATTTGGGAGTGAGGATTAAAGTATGGGATAGTGAAATAAGAGGTGAAAATATTGAGTTTCCGTAAAATGCGCGTAAAGTTCAGAAAGTGTTTAGCGGAAGAGCAATATTTCCACAGAAATGACGAATTTAGTTAAATCATCAGTTGTCTACCATTACGTACAGGTTAAGAGTACAAGCTTAATATTCTGCAATCACGTACACATGTCCCTTAAGATATTTCGTTAGGATTTTGAACTGAATCAGATCTTTGGAAACTATGTTAAATGGTATTCAAATGAATGTGCATTACTATTCCTCACGGACGTTCGCTGCTCTGGACATGGTAAACTTCAGCGGTGAATAAAAACTTGTTCCTCTGGGAAAATCCTAGTATAATTGGGTTCATATTAAAGCTTGAGTTATACCCTTTCAGGTAAGATGAATGATTTGGAGAATTTCCTACTTTTTAAATTTTGCCTTGTTTTGGCTCAATTGTACATCATTCAAAATTCTGACCCATATAACAGTACTAGTTGCTGTATTGTGTAGTTCAGTATGTGTGTTGATTATTGCTTTTGTTATTTTTGTGTCTCTGCATTGCAGGGTTTTTTTGTTTTGTTTTAGTCATTCAGAAACATTAAAAGCTCAAGTTCCTTTAAACAGAAGTCTCCCGACCATCCTCATTGGTGTGAACCCTGTGGACCGTCCATATACCATGAAGTCGACCCACTTCACAACATTTGAATGAGATAATAGATAAACCTTTATATCTTGATAGCCTGTGGGCCAAGTGATGAAAAGATGCTTAGTTTTTTATTTTTGTGACGCTTTCATGTGATATTGTTGATATGATTTCACTATAAAATGGCTTTCTTGTAAATTGAAATAAAGTCGCAAGTATGTTTGTCTCATGACATGAACTTATATGAATATGTACAATACTGTATATCCCCCAAAATACAAACGGACTTTCTACAATATAACTTTAAAAATAACAAATCAAACAAAATGTAATTTTCAGGGTACAACGCTATAACTTATCACAGGGGAATCCCGTTACAACGAGATCGTTGGTTCCATGTGACTTTTCTTGTTATATCTGGATTCTCGCTGTATCCAAACACTTGTGGAAAGTACAATTTATATAGATATGTTCTTTTAAAAATGGGTTACATGCACTGAATAATATGTCGATGTCATGTTGATGAACAGAAAACAGCAAATGCAACTGGAAAAAATGTGAGAGCATTCTCGCGACAATTACAAAAGTGTATATATAATTTTCTTTCTCGACGCTTGTTATCGAACGTTTTAGATTTGACACATCACATGATCATGTCGTAGATGGGGCCTGCCTCTTGTTATCCGTATGCTAATCATTAATCTGCACATCTGAGAAGAGAGAGATGAAGAAAAAATTATACAGCTAGGGAAGGTCATCGCACTGTCAACGCTCCGTTTAGCATAACTCATGTGGATGAAAGCTGTGACTAAACTCTGAATTTACCTTTCATTCTATGACAAATTATTGATATAAATCACATGTATTATGGTGAAAGTTTACATCACAATTCATACACTCATTTTTTATTTCCTTCAAGGAAACCGTGCCCAACATCCTATTTTTCTCTTGCTATTGCCACTGCACAGTGCGACGTGCAAAACGCGTATCCAGACGACTTTTACTGCCAGAGAGCCATGTGCTTCCAGTTTGTTCATGTTGTTGTGCTGCATCAGGTTGACAGCATGGACACATCTAGGATTACTCCAGGAGTGGTAAAATCATGAACGAGGATGATCAGGATGACTTGCCAACAAGTTTATGCGGACAATATAAGGAATTTTGAAACACCTAAAAACAATGTAGCTATTCGATTGGTTGATTGTCCATCACATGACATTTAGTTAAAAGTTCCTTCGCACGCTGTGGCTGTCAGCCATGCAATTTTGTTTGAGCAAAAATGTATAGGGCATGGCTGACGTCACTCATTTCCACTGACATTGACCATTGTTAAACTCACGATTGACTCAAAGTTTTTGTTCCATCGCACGGCTCTGATGTCACAATAAACAAACATTTGCCGCACGCACTCAACAATTACAAGCACGCTTACAAGTGCTAATATGTCACTCAATTTTGTAAACAACTACTTCAACTGATTAGCTTCACATATGTACATACATGGTGGTGACTGTGACTGTGCGGCTACTCATTCTTCTTTCATGGAAAATGATTGCCATTTCTGTGCTAAATTCAAGAATCTGCGAGACCACATCTGTTGATATTCGAGGTGTTGTATAAAACAAATAGTGTATGGTCTTTACTCTTGCAATAGAACAAGATTTCGCACTCGGTGAAAGATGAGGCGCAATATTTTACTCGGCTTCGCCTCGTTGAATAGAGCGCCTCTATCTTCCACCTCGCGCGAAATCTTGTACCATTGCGCTCGTGACCATTCACTATTTGTATAATAGCGCAAGGTTATATATTTGACGCCGATTTTCGATTTTTCTCATTTGACTGCTAGCCGTCATGGAGGTCACACCAGCCAAAATTCCCTTTGCCTTATTGCTTCAAATACAAGCTGTGAGAGATGCTCAGATAGCACTGGTCCTGGTCCCTTTTGAATAGGCTAGGATGGTCCAATTCTAACACGTTCAATAATTTTGACACAAGTATAAAAATAAAAATAGAAGATTTTGACCTAGTTCCTCTTTTGTGGGTTTTGAGCTGGGCGTTCACATTTGAAAATGAGCAAAACAATGTACTATGTAATGGTAACTATTAAAAATCTCTCAAATGAAAAATATTTCTGAGAATAATGAAACAAAAAAGTTTACTCGGAGCAGAGGGGGCTGCTTCCTCTCCTTCTCAGTTACTGTTGACAAAGTATGCACTGCCTTCTGCTGTGCCTTCTTCACTGGGTGTCAGGAAATGCTGACATTTACCTGTTTCTCATCAGAGGAAGAGAGGTTCGGCTGCGGGGCTAGGATGGGGACCTCACCCCTTCCCTTCTTGTATGCTTTTTATTGAAAAAAAATGTCAGCAAATGAATGGCAATGTATTGATCATCACTGAATAAATGTATATTTTGTTCACTGATAGTCTCATGTGCCATATCTGAAGTCAAGTGTTCAAAACCTGAATAAGATAAATAAATTGGCAATTTCTATTGCTTTCATTTAAAAATGCTGTTACCATGGCATCACAATGTTTGACATCAACAAAAATTGATGTTTGCACAAGTATACATAATAGCCATCACACACATGTGCCAAATTTTAAGGCAAATGCTCAAAAGCTGAGGGAATTACACACTGTAGCTGAATTCACAATATCATTGCATGACTTTTATTCAAAATATGGAACACATTTTTCAACAATGACAAAAAAAACTAGAACCAGAATTTGTCAACACTGACAAATTAGGTGATCCGATTCTTTTTTAATCAATGATTCGAGTCCTGATCGCAATAGGCATGACCATATAGGTTTTATCTGTTTTTAGAGACATTGGCCGTGTGATATTTGGGTTCTCATTTAGAAAAGAGAGTCAGGTCTGCCATCTTTGGTACCAAATTCGGTATACACTATAACGAAGATACAGAATGAAGTATATTTGACCATTGACCCCACTTTGCACAGCCAAGATGGCATCTGAGCAAAAAGTGGTTATTTTGTGAAATGATTCTTGTAACATGGTCTTTGCGTGTGCAAAATATGGGAAAGATAGGACATGTATTCACCAAAATAAAGGTTGAAACATTTGAGACCTTTGACCCTAATTTATATACCCAAGATGGTGTCTGATCAAGTAGTTTTTATTTCATGAAATAATGTACGTGACATGAACTAAACATGTGCAAAATATGGGGATGATAGGGGCTGTTTTTCTTGAGTTATTGCAAAGAAAGTTGCAGAAAGAAAGAAATATCTCAATACACCGAAGATAAGTTTGATTTCAACCAAGTTTTTTGACTTGATCTCCGCGTCGTATGAAAAAATGAAAGAACACAGACGATAGCCCAAAGTTTCAGCTACAACATATTAAAATCTGGGAGAAATTCACCGAAGAGTAAGTGAGCTAGTGCTCGATAAAGACCGTCATGTCAATTTTCATTTCCAGAAAAATTCCCTCCCATAGAGATAACACGTAAACTGGTTAAGTTTGACAAGGTTACATTATTTCCATTTTCACGAGGTGGAGACATCATCCGATTGATACTTTGATTGAACAAAACTTAAAGAGTATTAAATTGGCTACAGCATAATAAAATCTGGAAGAAATTCACCGAAGGGTAAGTGAGCTAGTCGTCGATAAAGACAATCAGGTCAATTTTCACATCTAGAAAAATTCCCTCCCATAGAGATAACACGTCATAACGAAGATACAGGAGGAAGTACATATGACCTTTGACCCCACTTTGCACAGACAAGATGGCCTCTAAGCCAAAAATGGTTATTTTGTGAAATGATCCTTGTAACATGCTCTTTACGTGTGCAAAAAATGGGAGAGATAGGACATGTATTCACCAAGATACAGGATAAAACATTTATGACCTTTGACCCTAATTTACATACCGAAGATGGTGTCTGATCAAGTAGTTGTTATTTCGTGAAATAATGTACGTGACATGAACTAAACATGTGCAAAATATGGTGTTGATAGGATATGTTTTTCTTGAGTTATTGCAAAGAAAGTTGCAGAAAGGAAGAAATATTTCAATACATCGAAGATAAGCTTTAATTTCAACCAAGTTTTGGGATGTGATGCTGACTCCGCATGAAAAAACGAAGGGCACACTAACGATAGCCCAAAGTATCAGCTACAACATACTAAAATATGGGAGAAATTCACCGAAGCATAAGTGAGCTAGTTCTCGATAAAGATAGTCATGTCAGTTTTCATTTCCAGAAAAACTGCACTCCCATAGAGATAACACGTAAACTGATCAAATTTGACAATGTTACTTTTAATCCATTTTCACGAGGTGATGCCGTCATCCAATCAAAATGTTGTCATAATATGACTGAAAGACCATTTAATAAGCTACAACACATTGAAATTTGGACGAAAATCAACAAAAGAATAAGTGAGATACGCTTGAGTGAACTTAAAATTTGATGATGTCATTTTGAAAATTTGCTATTTTTACTTTATTAAAGAAATTTGATATCTTTTCATCATTTTTCCAGCATCGCCAACCCATGAAATAACATGTACAACTCATCAGCTTTCAGAATATGTAAAGACAATGGGGGGTCACCGTCCATCCTGACGAGTAAATTCGGATTTAAAATTGGCGGTTTTTTGGCATTGTTGCACTGTATATCGCCATTGACGCGCGCGCGGAATTTCAACTTTGACGGGCCCGTATGACGTCATATTGAGTCGGCTCGACTTGAAACTTGGTAGAAATATTCCTTGACATTTCAGACATCCGACAAATGTAAAAAAACGGGAAATTTATATTGCATATGAGCTGTGCGTGCGTATATGTGCGCGCGCGTACGCGTCCGTCCAATTTTTTCAATTTTTCAAAAAATGCTCCAAATGGTCTGAAACGTGTGCAAAAAAAATTTGAGCTCGATTTGAGCATACAAATATTTCAACGCGCACGTACGCGCACGTTTTAAGAGAAAATTTGAATTTTGAGAAAATGAGTGGAATGCGCATCAGTTGAAATATATGTGACGTAAATTTCATTGAAAAACTCCATTCCATTAATGAGATATGATTGAGAATGTGTTTTCATATAATGACGTCATAGTGACGTCACGATCGACCAATCACAATGATATATAAAATTTGTCGTCTTTGGGACATGATACATATATGGTATGAGTTTGAAATTGATACTGTGAGTACTTTCTGAGTACGTAGATACAAAACTTTTGTCCAGAAATAAAGAAAGAAGAAGAAGAAGAAGAAGAACAAAGAATCCGTACAGATACAGAAGGTGATCCGAGAGGATACTCGGATCACCTAATAAATTTAGCTTATCTAGGTAATATAGTGGTAACATGTGGAAGAACAAATTTGAACATGTATGTACTATAGTGGTCACGGTTCGGTGTAATAATGTCAGAGGTAAAAATGGCAGAGGTAAATAATTATGTCAGTGGTAAAAATGTGAGAGGTAAAGTTGTCAGTGTGGTCGAAATGTCAGTGGTCAAAATGCCAGAGATAAAAATGTCATCGATAAAAATTTAGTTGTAGAAAAGCAAGAGGACGAGGTAAAAGTGACAGAGATTTTTTTCTTCATGTTTCTGACACCTTTCTCGCAATACGCGCTTTTCGTGCCTTCTCCTGAAATAAAGCATGGGGGAGACTGAGGAGAAATGGGATACGGGGAGAAATATGGGACACTCATGTAACTTGAAAAATGCTCGGCCAGTCAACAATCGAATTATATCAGTAAAAAGATGAGCCTCGGTACACCTGAAAATGGACACATTAACCACTATACAGCTCTACAGGTATCTTGTCAGTAAAATATCAAACTTACTATAGATCGTGTAGGTCCTATACTATGTCAACAGGTATTTTAATAAGTGTGCAAACTTCTGAAAACAAAATTGCTTGATAACAGACATGCAGGTTTGAAAAATTGGCAGAGATCTTTTACTGTTTCTGTTACTACTGGGAGAAATTTAATAGGGCAGTGTTACAGTTCTCCCCGCGGCACATGTAAATCCTACTTTGGTCATGATGGTTATCCAATTTCTCTCCAGGTTGTCTCATTTCTCCCCGCTTGATGTCCCATTTCCCCCAAAATTAGGGGTTAAACAAATCATTAATTACACAAAAATGTTTTATATAAGGGGTATCACTAAATACTCTACTATAAACTTCAGAACCTATACTACATAATTATGAATATGACCTAGTTTGACAAAATATCTTAAAAGTTACAAGGAATCTTTCATGATGATGCAAAAATGTCCCATTTCTTCCTGGTCTCCCCTACACTTTCCTGCATTTTTTTTTCTTACGGATACCAGGCTTTCAAGCGGGATAATGTAAAAAAGTAGGAATAAAGTAGGAACAAAATCTCTAAAAAAGTAGGAAAAAGTAGGACATGAGAGGGAAAAAGTAGGGCATTAAAGAAAAAAAAGTAGGAATAAATCAGGACACGTGCAGGCTTTTTGGAGTAGTTTTCGTTGATACTCACCAGAACTCATGATCAGTGGCGTATCTAGGGAAAACGGCGCCCGGGGCAAGTGCGAAAATTGCGCCCCTAAATTCTGAAAAAGTGTTCAACCCAACCCCATCCCGGTAGGGACTTTAAAAAAAGTCCACATGATATGCTTTTTCAAGCACCTAAAAGGGGTCTTTTGAGGGTGATTTAAATGAAATAAATTTTGATGAATTTTGGCGAGCGAGCGCAGCGAGCGAGCCGAACATTTTTGTATTTCAGCTGACAAAACATGGGATTCTTGTCATTTTTTGCTTATTAAATCTTACAATTCTAATCAAGATATAGTGACGGCCTTATAGATATAGATTCATACCAACAAACTAAGGACTTGAAAAAAATACTCTCAATTAGTATGCGTGAGTGAGCGGAAATTTGTATATTTCTGCGTCATCATCACGTTTTGTTCTTATCTTTTTTTTGGATAAATTTTGGCAAGCGAGCACAGCGAGCGAGCCGAAAATGTTTGTATTTCAGCTTACAAACATGTCTTTTTTTTCTTTTTTGCTTATTAAATCTTACAATTCTAATCAAGATATAGTGACGGTCTGATTGATAACGATTCATACCAACAAACTGAGGACTTGAGAAATACTCTAAATTAGTATGCGCGAGTGAGCCGAAATTTGTATATTTCTGCGTCATCATCACGTTTTGTTCTCATCTTTTTTTTTGGTTAAATTTTGGCGAGCGAGCGCAGCGAACGAGCCGAAAATGTCTGTATAATTCAGCTTACAAAACATGGAATTCGGAATTCTTGTGTGAACACAATAAACATTGTTATTTGTCCGCGTCATCATCATGTTTTGTTTTTATCTTGTTTGATTTGGTTTTCTGCCCCTCCCCCCTTCTCCCCCCCCTCCCACCCCATCCGGGCGAGTTTTTTTTTTTTTCCTTCTTCTTCCTCGTCTTTTTTTCTTTTGTTTTCTTCTTCTTCTCCTTCTTTTTGTCATTTTTTCGTTTTTTGCGCCCCCAAAGAGTGGCGCCCGGGGCACGTGCCCCCCTTGCCCCCCCCCCCCCCCCTAGATACGCCACTGCTACATGTAAATCTTAATTTGTACTCACAACCCTGCTGCCTCAGCCTCACTTTCTCACTTTTGCTCCTTTGGAGAGCCTGGTAATTTTGAGCAATGATGAGAGCTGGATGAGCACTGCTCCATGTCCGAGGCTGCAATATCAGTGGGATCAATCACATCTGCACAGGAGCAAAAGCTGAGGCTGGCAGCAGTCTTGTGGTTGATTGGTTTGTGTTATCCCTCTTTCATGCTGAAGAGGCTCTCCCCACCAGTAAGAATCTGCAACTAGAGTCTACTCATCATTTCTGAATATCAACTATTCAAGTAGCCTTGCACACTTTTTTTTTTGCGGGGTTTTTCATCAAAAAAGTAGGAAAAAGTAGGAAAAAGTAGGATTTTGAGCAAAAAAGTAGGAAAAGTAGGGACAGCAGTAAAAAAGTAGGAAAAAGTAGGAAAAGTAGGGCCACTTGAAAGCCTGGGATACCCTCTGCATTTTAATGGAAAGGACCAAACCTCCCACCCAGCCCCCAACGTCTCTAAACTATTGCAAATGGAGCATGTACAAAAATTGTCCAGAATGAAAGCTGTATTCCTTCACGACCAGTAGGGCCTACGTACATGTACAAAATATGTCCCTCGTTTTCCTCACTTACAGATAGAATGCATATCGCCTCACCTGGCCTCTTTCTGGTTTATCTGAAACATTTTCATCGGGTTATGGGATAAGACTCTAAGAGTGCATAAACCGCGACGTAAATGATGTACGTTATTATGAACATTAAAATGAAAAAAAAAAGTATACATGTGCGAGAAACACGCGTGAAGGTTTTGTTGCACGTGTCATGTAAAGGGTGGCAAAATTGCAGAAGTCACCCCTGTTCTCAAAAAGGTGACCCTCATGAAATCGACATATTTCTATCTTGCCTAGTATTTCAAAATACTGTACAAATGATTTATAATAGACCCTATCACTTTTTGCAAACCCCTTAAATACTTTTTACTAAAGCGGTTCCAGAAAAAAAAATAGAGAAGCACTCTGAGAGCGCAGACCTCTGCCAAGCATGCATCTTTAGCAACACACCATGTTGATAAATTTACTACGTTAAACATAATGGAATCTGACTTCGGAGCAACAGCTAAGTTTGAAAGGCATCAAACATTTAAATTTTTTTTCGCCTGCGGATTCGCTCAACAATAACTGAAAGAAATCCCATGGTAAACTATTGGTTTTTACTCTCACTAGAACAGTCTATTGCTAAAGTATGTCTCCAGTTTTAATAGGCATAAGTTTGTAAAGTGACCACAAATTTAATTTACAGAATCAGCAGTTGCAATCTTAACAAATTTTTATTTGTAGAGGGAGACAAACTGAAGAAACTCAAACTTGAGCCTTCACCCCTCTGAATACTATCTTTCTTTCATTTATCCTATTGTCCGCTTTGGACTACTTAACATAACAATGTCGGAATTTCGGAGCTTGCGTATTTGTTCCATATTCATCGTGTCACTGCCGGCAACCAGGGACAGCCTGGTGGTAGTGTCGCTGCCCGGAAAGCAGTAGATGACAGGTTTGAGTCCTACTGGTTCCTTTTTTCCCGACATGTTTGTTAATTTACAGATCAGCAGTTGCGATCTTAACAAATTTTCATTTGTAGAGGGAGACAAACTGAAGAAACTCAAACTTGAGCCATCACCCCTCTGAATAATATCTTTCTTTCATTGACCACAAAGTGTTCATTAAACTTCGAGATATTTGTTTTTGCGCCATGTGATACTTGAACAATGTAATAAAATATTTTGCAAAAGCTTACTTATGTCTGCCAATACATCTGCTGTATTTTTTTTTTTTGCGTTTTGTATTTTTACTTCTACATTATGTCATGATCAGGCCTTGTGAAATAAATAGGCTCCTACGAAACCTGAATGAGAGAAAATAACATAGAACAGGTGAAAAATTAGCAGTTTGCTTCGACTATGTCTCCTTCACTTCTTTACACTAAACAGTTCAAATAATGAAAAATAATGACAAATACTAGCCTGGACGTGAGCGGAATTCGTTTGTGTACGAGTGTGTATGTGAGAGCATGTATTTTGCGTATAGAAGTATATGTTTATACCAAAAGTGGGTTTGTGTGTGCGTGTGTGTGTGTGTGTGATAATTAATTGGGCGAAACAACGTAGGATTATACTCGCTGAAATGGTTCATCTGATTGGAAAATCAACTGGATAAGCGTTCGTTTTATCACAATCAATGGAAATTACCTTTACTTGATAAGACTTTCGCCTGCTGGCTCTGCAGGCTTCTTCAGATCGAGCGTTGTGAGAAGGACTTCCCACGAGCCGACGTAGCTGGCGCACGCCGATCTGAGAGAATGGGATCGTATATTGAGGAAAGTGAGTATTGTCCCAGGTCTCGGTTGAAGCCAGAGACTCTGGGAAAACCTCATGCTGGATAAGGGAAGCAATTCACATTCGGAAACAACAAGGGAAAACCTTCAACCGAGACCTGGGACAATACTCACTTTCCTCAATATACGATCCCATTCTCTCAGATCGGCGTGCGCCACTTACGTCGGCTCGTGGGAAGTCCTTCTCACAACACTTGATCTGAAGAAGCCTGCAGAGCCAGCAGGCGAAAGTCTTATCAAGTAAAGGTAATTTCCATCGATTGTGATAAAACGAACGCTTATCTAGTAGGATTATACTGTTTAAGGGGTTTGCAGCATTGTTGGAACCCCCTTATAATGCTAAATAATAATGATAATATTAATAATAATAATGATATTTCCCATAGGCCTATACTAGGCTCTTAGCTGGTTTAATATTCCTCTGAACAGACAGATTACACCACTGCACTTGAATCAAACTCAGAATAATGAGAGTGCTCTAATTTTTTCAAAACATGATTCCATAAATATTCTTCAAATCTGCAGTTTTGATAATTTGATAAATAATTCAGTTCTTGGGCCTTGCGTCTTCCTGCTTTACATCAATGACTTGCCTGATGGTCTCGCGTCAAAGGTTCGCCTTTTTGCCGATGATGCAATTTCTTACATGACCATCGACAATCAACACCATATGCAAAATCTTCCAAGAGGACCTAAACAAAATTGGTGACTGGGTGAAAAAATGGAAGATGGATTTGAACACAGATAAGTGTAAGGTTTTGACATTATCCAGGAAAAGAAGTAAGGTGCAACACGTGTATCATCTAAATAACGCCCCTCTTGAATCTGTTG
The DNA here is from genome assembly GCF_040938485.1 of Diadema antillarum. Classification (NCBI taxonomy): domain Eukaryota; kingdom Metazoa; phylum Echinodermata; class Echinoidea; order Diadematoida; family Diadematidae; genus Diadema; species Diadema antillarum. The sequence goes on along the minus strand of NW_027271963.1, from coordinate 358,381 downwards.
AATCTGTGAAGTACTTGGGTGTAACCATCACTTCTGATTTGAAGTGGACCCAACACATCAACAATACTGTCAATAAAGCCAATAACGTGCTTGCATTTCTAAAGCGCAATCTTCGCATAAAATCTTCTGATGTTAAAGCCACAGCTTACAAAATGTTGGTTCGACCAATTGTTGAGTATGCTTCCACAGTTTGGGACCAATCTACCAAGAACCTAATCCACCAAGTGGAAATGGTCCAGAGAAGAGCTGCGCGATTCACTTTAAATCGCTACCATAACACCTCGAGTGTCACCAAAATGCTCCAAGAACTTGATTGGACCACTCTGGAACAGCGCAGAGAAAATGACAGGCTAATTATGATGTACAAAATACACAATAATCTTACTCCTCTTTCAGCACAGGACTATATCATCAAACAGGACTATATCATCAAACAGGCTACTCAGTTAACGAGAGCCTCGCAACCACACTCCCATCAGGTACCATATTCGAGAACTGAATCGCATCGCCATTCGTTCTTCCCAAGAACTGTAAGGAACTGGAATTCCCTGTCGTCACAAATTGTTTCAGCGCCATCTGTGGGATCATTTCGAAACCGTCTAACGGTTGATCACAGTGGCTAGTTATTTTCGTCAAATTTTCTATGTTCTTGTAAATATCTGTAAATAAATTGTATTATAATGTAAATAGCACCAGTCTGCAAGAATCTTCAGTCTATTGAAGGAGGCAGACTTAATCAGAAGAAGAAGAAGAAATACAGTTTGCTCTGGCTAGGTTATTATTCAAAACCTCTTCATACGTTTACCTCTGACGAAATCGCTCTCATTACTTCTGACATTTTTACCTCTGACATTTTACCTCTGACATTTTTACCTCTGATATTTCAACCTCTGACATTTTTACCTCTGACATTATTACCTCTGCCATTTTTACCACTGCCATTTTTACCTCTGCCATTTTTACCTCTGCTATTATTACCTCTGCCATTATTACCTCTGCCATTTTTACCTCTGCCATTTTTACCTCTGCCATTTTTACCTGGCACGGTGGTGGTCACATGTGCCAAATTTCAAGCCAAATGCTCAAAGACTTAGTAAGTTAACTAAATCCATAGTATTTTTGTACAATTTTTCATTCAAAATATGCTGTTACCATAGCAACACATTGTTCAACAATGATGAAAGATTACGTTTGCACAACATCGTACCATAATGGACACACATATTACATTTCAAGCTAAATGCTAAAAGACTGTGGGAATAAGCTGAATCTACAATATTTTTATATGCTTTTTAGTGAAGAATGCTGTTACCATGGCAACGCATTATTTAACAATGACGATAGATTAAGTTAGCACATCTGCATACCATAGCAGTCATATGTGCCAAATTTCAAGCTAAGTGCTCATTGACTGATGGAGTTAGCTAAATCCACAGTATTTCTGTATGATTTTTATTCAAAATATTTTGTTACCATGGCAACGCATTGTTAAACAATGATAAAAGATTAAGTTTACACACCAACGTACCATGGTGGTCACATGTGCCAAATTTTAAGCTAAATGCTCCTTAAAAGACTGAGGGAATTAGCTAAATCCACAATATTTTCGTATGCTTCATAGTGAAAAAAAAATGCTGTTACCATGGCAATGCATCTTTCAACAATGACAAAAGATTAAGTTTGCACATCTATGTACCATAGCTTTCACATGTGCCAAATTTCAAGCTAAGTGCTCAAAGACTAATGGAGTTAACTAAATCCACAGTATTTTTGTATGATTTTCATTCAAGATATGCTGTTGCCATGGCAACACATTGTTAGACAAGGATAAAAGATTAAGTTTGCACATCAATGTACCATGGTGGTCACATGGGCCAAATTTCAAGCTAAATACTCAAAGACTGAGGGTTCAAAACCACTAAATATGTACAATTTAGTGAAATACTTGTCGCAATAGTTTTACCAAAGAAAAGATAAAGCAACGACCGATTGTCATAACTTTTGGGTAATAGTTACCATTAGTACATTGTTAACTAGACCTGCCGAGAATTTGAACATCCAGTTATGATTCTTTCGGAAGTTATGCATTCATAAAGGTGGTAAACCCGCCAAAAACAGCATGTCGCAAATTAATAATTTTGCCGATATGTTACTGTTATGCAAATGAAAGCACGATCTTTTCTCATTAAAACTTGTTCTAAAGCAAATTAAGCCATTGGCCTACACGTTAGAATAAAAAGAAATATAATTGAAACTATTCAATTGAATTATTTTACAAGTCAAATTTGTCGCAAAGGCCTGTGAAACATTCGTTACCATGATTTCAAGTTTTCCTTTAAAACATTTCCTTGGGTTGAAATTGTGAATAATCCATCCTAAAAACTTAGAAAATGTCTCGTCCAATGCTGTAAACAATAGTTGTGGCACCTGGTTATCTGCTGCAGAGAAAAAGCTTCAAGCACTAACATGTTTCAGACCGTATGGTTAAGAAATGAAACATACGTTACCACCGCTATGGAAAATTAAAAATGAAAATGTTACAAGGAAGTTACCAAACATAGGCATACGGTACCCCAATCTCTCCACTGAGTTTTCAATTATGAGCCATTACTAATCACTTGAAAAAGTCACATCGAAGGTCAGATGTAACTTACGTTACCGAAACATACGTTACCCCCAAAAAATAATCTTAATTAGATTCACTAATATTGCAACCATTCATCGATAACAAGTGCTATCTAGAGTCATCTTACTCCATAGTTGCTTAGAAACAGTCATTGCGACAAAATGGCGCATCACGTTGACGACTCACAGGGTATGGACTGCACGAGATCTTTCTAAGTATCTGAGCGAATGGTATATATATTTTCAAAGTCATGTTTAGCGTAATTACATTCAAATATTGGTACATTTTAACTATAAGCAAGTACTTTGGTGTTTGTTTTGTCGAGGAGAATAAGAAGTTTACATCTCACTCAGATATTAATACAACATTAAGGTACCTAAACATAGGCTCAATATTGTAACGTAGGTTTCACCTAAGGTAATGTTAGTTTCAATTTTAGATCTGCATTTACACTGTCGTACTTTTCACCAAAGCTTTATCCTAAAAAAGACTAATATCCATAAATAAACAGATGAAAAAACAAATTTCAATTTGAGGCTTGCACTAACCATTCTTTTTGGCGATAATCATTGTCAATGAGGCCCTGAATACCCTGGTAACGTAGGTTTCAGTAACTCTAAATCAATCCAATTTGTATGTTAATGATTACATAAATGATGAAAACTATGGTTTTCATTTCAATTATCATATCATTTACTTCAAAGTTATAGTGATTGTAGTCTACCGAATTCATTATGTGACACTTCATTCCTTGTAATTAGAGGTAACGTAGGTTACATAATTATGTAAGAATATCTTATTACTGATTTGCAGTATGGATTTTCTTATTTCTCTGTTAAGGGAATTTTATCATTACTCCTTAGGTTCCAAGAGGTCAAAATGGGAAAATAAAGAGCCAAGATTCAGGCCGATTACTGAAGGAAAAAGGGAAAAAATGGAGAAGAAGCCTTCCTTACTCTGTAAAAAAAAATGAGTGAAAATGTTCACTCTTAATGGAGTGAATACAAAAAAGAGTGAATTTAGAGTGAAATTGGAGTGAATTTTGAGTGAAAAAAAAAATCATTTTCACTCATTGTGGGGTGAGCTCAGGGATCACTCGAAGATTTAGGAGTGATCCCTGAGGTCACTCTAAAAAGAGTGAAAATGAACAGTTTCACTCTAAATTTCACTCTAAATTCACCCTTTTTTGTATTCACCCCATTAAGAGTGAATATTTTCACTTGATTTTTTTTTTAGAGAGTAAATCCGAGAAACAACGTGTAAGAAAGTATTACGTTCCTGTGGAAAATCTTAAGAGTTGGGAAAAACAAGAGCGCAGAAAAAAATGTGAATGAAAGAATTAAAAAGTACAGAGCCTTCGGCAAGAAAATAAAAGAAGACTTAAACCGATCTCAGCAAAGGGTGAATGAAGGTAATAATGTCGACTTGATTGACAAGGATTGACATGGAAATTGATTCACAAATTTAGAATTTGCTAATGATGTATACTTATGTATGCTTTACAATGAAAGGTACTGGATAAAAGTGTTGGCTTGTAGATATCAAATTGAAAGGATGAAATGTATATACATTTCCTTTTTTATGCACTGAAAATCATCCATAAAAATTTCTACCCAATCTAACTCTTCCGAGATATTGAAGTTTAACCAAGAAAATAGAAGAAAGTGTTATACTAACGCTCTTATACCAACTTTTATATCATTTCACTTTAATACAACTCGCCACTTTTGCATTCTTCTCTCCTACGCTGCCTCTTACCCAGTACCTTTTATTGAAAGTTGCCTTTTGCAGAAAAATACCTGATTGTGAGTTTACAGTTGTCTTTTACAATGATGTAATATACATTGAAGACACTTTATATGTCACCAAACTGTTCTTCTATCCAATGGAAATAGAAGAATTGCAATTTGTTCTTCTGACATTTCCATGCCTTTTCCATTGCCTCTTTAAAAAAAAAAAGGGGGGGGCATCCAAATTTTGAAAGGTGCGCCTTTTTGTGTTTATCATTGTTGTGTTTACAGACTAGTGTGTCATAGGTCAGTTATACTCTCAATCTAAAATTGTGAGAAAGCTGTCTATTTACGTGACCACTCTTGAATTGTTCATAATTCTGTATTTTTGTGACTATTGCCCAAACCATGCATTATTGTTGCTTAAAACGTACAGATTTCTTGGCACATTATTAAATAATGTGCCAAGAAATCTGTACGTTTTAAGCAACAATAATGCATGGTTTGTTCATTAATGAAACTCGTGATAACCATGCATTATTAATCATAAAGCAGTGCTGGTGTTTGCATTTTAAACTTCATAGGCTCGCAGTGATTTATTTCACATTTTTCACTCTTATGCCTGATATACCTTATTGATGTAAACTTTAATATGCTAAACAGTTAAGTGCTGACAAGTTTGTGAACTCACACTGTGCAATGTTGTTTAGTGATGTATCATTCCTTTTTAATGCACTTTCCAATGCATCTCCACTTTCGAGTGATTAATATTTCAATCTGGAAACGTTTGAAACATACGTTACAATTGTTTATAGTACACACTGATACATTTTAGGGGTTCTTGACAATGTCTTTTGTGACTCTTACATAAATGCATTCCTTTGGTTTTAAACAGGGCACTTCAACAGGTAATTTTGCAGTGAAACTCATAATATTCAGACAAAATAAACTCTTGAAATTTAAATATTTTATTCCAATTTTCCATTTTAGGCCAAATGTATATACTGTAAGGACGATAACATCAGACGACAATCGAATAAATCTGCTTCCAGAAGTACTGAAGGTCTTAAAACGTTGGTACTCTTGATATTTATTAGAACTCTTAAAATTCATCTTCTTTTTTAGTGTTTGATATATTTATGTAACATACGTGACTCATATGCGTAACAAACGTTACCAAGGTTTAAACAGTCACATTTTCATTTGTCATATGGTGACTGAGATTGTTTGAGAATATGTGTAGGACAAATCCATCCAAAAACATTTGGCAGTTATCTGCATGTTCTATGTGCACGAATAAAAAAATATAGGAAACAATCTAACTTTATTTACTTAACAACCTCCATCATATCTATCAGTATTTTAATTCACGGTTACAGTAACTCATCAAATGAATGAAAAATATAACAGGCACATTGAAATAAGAATGGTCATATCTTTGAAACTATCCACCAATAGAAGGATAGTTGCATTGTCCATCCCTAAACAGAATGAATATGGTCAAAGAAAAATAAGCGCAGTAACGTAAGTTACAGTGGTGAAATGTTCATGTTCAGCTTCACATTTCAGAACATAAAAAGTTTGCAACATTTGTTGCTCATTTTTGTTTGAGTTGACATTCAGTATATCCTCTTGCAATTTTTCGTTGTCGGAATGGTTTTGAGAAAACTGTATTTTTTCAAAATTTCGAAACCTGAATTGTACATTTTTAATGGTTTTGGCCCTGAGGGAATTAGCTAAATTTACAATAATTTTCGTATACTTTTTAATAAAAAAATGCTGTTACCATGGCAATGCATTGTTCAACATCAACAGAAGATGAGTTCTGCACCTCTACATACTGTAGTGGTCACATGTGCCAAAATTCAAGTAAAATACTCAAAAACTCAGGGAGTTAGATTAATTCACATATTTTTGTATGATTGGTATAAAAAAAACTGCTGTTGCCATGACCAGTAAAGATGTCTTGCACAACTACACATTACATTGATCGTATGACGATCTCAAATTTCAACTGAATTGCTATAAAACTGAGAGTAGCTTGATCCACAACATTTACTGAATTTTGTAAAAATTTGCCATTACCATGGCAACATATCATGCAATACAAGCAAAAACAGATATCTTGCACATCTTCCTTTGATAGCGGTCAAACATACTAAATTTGGGATTAATTGCTCAAAAAATGAGAGTAGTTTGATCCACAAGTTTTTATGAAAATTTGCTGTTGCCATGGTAATGCATCATTTGATATGAACGAAAAAGGTGTCTTGCACATACTACCCTTGATGGCGGTCACATATGCCAAATTTGGGGTAAATTGCTCAAAAAATGAGAGTAGGACGATCCACAAGTTTTTATGAAAATCTGTCGTTGCCATGGCAACACATTATTTGATACTGACGAAAAAGGTGTCTTGCACATCTACCTTTGATGGCGGTCACATATGCCAAATTTGGGGTAAATTGCTCAAAAAATGAAGAGTAGGACGATCCACAAGTTTTTATGAAAATCTGTCGTTGCCATGGCAACACATTTGATACTGACGAAAAAGGTGCCTTGCACATCTAACTCTAATAGCAGTCACACATGTCAAATTTGAGGTCAATTGCTCAAAAAATGAAGAGTAGGACGATCCACAAGTTTTTATGAAAATCTGTCGTTGCCATGGCAACACATTTCGATCCATAAGATTTTTTGCAACGGACCAACCGCCCGACCGACCACCCGGCCACCCGCTGTCCAAGTGATTCCTTTATACCCCCATACACACTATGTGTGGGTGGGGGTATAAAAAGTCATGATATTATCAGGCACCTGTAAAAGTGCTCTATTTCACCAGCAGTAGGCTGGTCTTTACATTACAGGCCCTATAATTTTTTTTTTGAAATCTAACTTATACACCTTGTGAAACTTAATTACTGTTACAGACTGTTCCCCATGGTCTTGAAAAGACATTTTTATTTGTGTTTTACCTACTTTCCGTCATTCCTTTTCAAAGCAACTTTGAGCAGAACAGCGCATTATTTATAACTGTGAATATTCATACCTGTTCATGACTGTACGATGTGATAGGTTCCTGCCAATATGCATTATGCATGTTAGACCTACTGTGTATGTATGCAATGAACGGCCAGCACATGTGCATAGGTTTCAAATCCTTTGGGGGAAGGGGTTGCTGTTTTCACTCATTCTGCTTGACTGAATCAAGAAAAATCATCAATTTGGACAAAAAGGGACTACTGGAGGAAGCAAATGCTCCAAGACGCCTGTTGTCAACAATTGAAATACATCTGTACGTAGTTAAATTGAAGCAAATTCAAGTAATTAAGTCGGATTTTATGCATGATGCTACCCTGAACAATACGAAAAATCCTTCTATCCACAGCCCGAATGCAAAGCATTCGGGCTGGTCGCAGTTACAAGGAGCCATGCATACTGTCAGTGCACATGTACGTCATGTGTCTTCACTGCATTCATTAGGTGATACGAGTATCCTCTCCGATCACCTTCTGTATCTGTACGAATTTCTTTCTTTATTCTTTATTTCTTTCTCCTCAAATCTTGTGCAGAAGTGAGTTAACTCAAAAAGTCCTTTGACTATCCATTTCAAACTTACACCATACATATATCATGTCATGAAGAAGACAGATCTAATATATCAACGTGATCAGTCATCTGTGACATCAGTATGATGCATTATCTCAAATCATGTGCTCAATCATATCTTATAACTGGAATGGAAATTTTCAATGAAATTTACAAGTCATAGAGTTTAAGTCAAGTTCTAAGCATTCATGTTTTTCAAATTTATTGGCAGATGGTATGTGTGTGTGTATGTGCGTTTAATTTTAACATGCTCCAACTTAGCTCAGAATTGTTTTGCACACATTTCAGGTCATTTGAAGCATTTGATAAGAAAATTGATGGACGTATAAACGCGCACACATATGCGCATGTGCAGCTTGTATGCAATAAATTTTTTCCATATTTTTTAAACATGGATTGGATGTCTAAGACATCAAGAAATGATTCTATCAAGTTTCAAGTCAATCTGACCCAATATGACATCATACAGGCCTGTCAAAGTTGGAATTCCGTGCGTGCATCAATGGTGATATAGGCCTCCTGTAAAATGAGGAATGTTCGCGTGCATTTTAATTCGTGAATTTCACGAGAGCCGAGTTTTGTGAAATTACAATGCATGCTAAAGATCTTGTCTACACTATATGTATTGAATGTTAGAGGTAACTCCTGAAAATGTCGTGCTGCAAATAAGGCCGTCGGCTCCCATTCGCGAAAATTTCATGCCCCAAAAATATTTTTACAGTACAGTGCAAATATTTAAAAAAATGCTGCTAATTTCAAATCCGTTTTAGCTTGTTAGAATGAACAATGACCCCCTATTTTGTTTACATATTCTGAAAGCTGATAAGTTGTAGATATCATGTCATGTATGGCCAATGCTGGCAAAATGATTAAGAGGTATCATATTTCTCTATAAAAGAAAAAAAAAATGAATATTCAAAATGACATCAAACTTCAAGTTCACTTGAGCGTATCTCACTTATCCTCAGCTGATTTCGACCAAGATTTTGATTTATGGTAGCTTGTTAAATGCTCTTTCTAGATGTAACCTCAGATTTTAAATTTGATGATGTCATCACCTCAAAAAATTGATTGAATGTATAACCATGTCAAATCTGACCATTTTACATGTTATCTCTATGGGAGTGCCTTTTTTGTCTTTATAAATGAACATTACATGTCTGTCTTTATCAAGCATCCACTAGCTCATGTATCCTATGGTGAATTTCTCCCAGATTTCAATACAGTGCTCACCGCTTAATCGGGAGGGGTCGGGAGACAAGTTTTTCTCCCGTTTAAGTGGTGCTCCCGCTTAAGCGATGGTTGGTATTGGCCTGTGGAAACCACACAACCTGAAGTCAAGTATGTGGGCATTACATTAAACCATGCACAGTTCTCAAACCCGACAATAAACACAGCGTCTAATACCTGCACGCTACGACATGCAGACCCAAAACAGCGATGAGAAATGATACGGCTCGGCAATCTCATAATTTTCGCAAATGCATTATCGGAACAAACCTTCATTCATTTGATCCACAAAATAACCCTCTTTTTAGAGTTGAAAATACATACCGTAAAGTTCCGTGTTTGGATGCACCCGTGTATGAGACGGAACCCAACTTTGGGACTTACAAAAAAAGAAAAAAAGAGACCCGCGGGTCTAGCGCTCACCTGAGTATCGCAAGTTCACCTTTCATGCAGTCACTAATCTAAATTACACACAACAGAATTTGAACAGGCATTCTCAAGTAGAAGATGAAAATGTGCAATCAGGGTCCAAATTCAGAACCACTCACTCATAGTATCAATTTTAGCTCTATCACTTCTGGTTTTAGAGAAGAACACTTTTTTAAGATTCCTTAATTTGGGGGGATAGGGGTGGGGGCCCTGGGGCTCCCATGGGTGGAGGAAGGTGCCCATTTTAACAAATTGAGATCCTAATTCCTGAAGGATGCTACCAGTCAAGTTTTGTGAACATCCATCATGCAGATTTCAAGAAGAAGATGAACATGTACAATTTAGGCCCCAATTTGGACCTCCCCATCCCTCCCCCCTGCCCACAAGGGGGGCACCCCTGGATCTTCTATGAACAAATTTGAAACTACAGTCATTAATGGACTAACTCACAGTATTAACTTAGCTCTATCACTTCTGATTCTAGAAATTATTTTTCAAGATTCCTTAAAGGTGCATGGTCCGGGTAGTTTAGTCAAATGCATACGCGGGTGCACGGTGCAAGTTTCCTATAGAGACCTACGCTATCGACTCATCTTTAGCGCTTACGCTGTGGCCCACTTCCCCGAGTCTGAAGAAGTCCAATTCACTGTAGTCAGTGGTCCGATCACAGTTCGGCTCATGATTCAACTCATGATTCGGCTGATGGGGATGACAGCTTTAGCAAACTTCTTTTGTGATGTCATAATAACAAGCACATATGCACGCACCCTGGCATTACTACAGACTGCGCGATGCACAGAGAAGACAACGAAGGCAACGTTACTTAGCAACACCTACGCACTTTACTCTTGATGACAGCTCAACTTCGGTAATTTTCGTATCAATGCTAACGGTGATCGGCAGTATCATCAACAGCGCCCTCTACACTACCGGGACTATACACCTTTAATTTTGGGAGGTTTGGGTTCCTTGGGGCCCTCAAGGTGGGACACAGTGCCCATTTGAACAAATTGAGATCCTTACCCTCTAGGGATGCTACCTGCCAAGTTTGGTGAAAATCCATCATGGGGTTTTCAAGAAGAAGATGAAAATGTACAATTTAGGCCCCATTTGACATTCGGTGTAAGAATTAATACAAGAAGTTTATTTTAATGATACCATTGTAGCGGTTTTCAATATCCTTGTATTATATTGTCTGGTATTATGGCTGCTGCAAATTACACTGTCTGGCAACCTAAGCCATTTTGTCAACACCCACGCGAACTTTCTTTGCGCGCCAACACGCGACAAGTGCGCATTACATTCTTCGCCTTTGTCATCGTGCCGATTTACGCGTACCTTACATTCCAACCGTGGTCGGATTTCTGTACACACACCCCTTGTTTTGTTGTCATGGACACGAACTACCAATTAGTTGCGAGCTGTGCAATTTCACCAGCCAATTACAACTCCCTAAGCTCCTGTCCGTGATGATGTTCTTCCAACCAAGCTGTCCCGCATTCCATGCTTCCTCACTTCATGATTAGCTTTCATCCCGAGAGCACGTCCTAATTGTTGGAGTCACTTCGTCCGTATATTACATTTCTTCCCACGTCTTTTCTCGCAGACGATACCTCGCGCCGTGGACTGTCATACATACGGATTGTTATACATCTTTTGGAATATACACCATACGGAACATTGCACTTTTACTCTACTCCGATCTCGGATTTATACATCGCGATCTTCACTACATTGAGTTACACTTCTATGCTCCATTTGGGGGTTTTTTATCGCTACTTTCACCGCGATCTACGCCTCGCGACGTCGCTGTCTTGGTCCTGTTAGCGTGCTGTACTAGTGGTGTTGCAGACTCTACCAGGGACCTCGCAGTTCTCTACCCAGCGCTCCAGCGGTGGACTACTCTCGCTTGTGCTAGCCGCAACACTCATGAAGGCTATTCCACGCTGTCGCTGGATCTTTTGTATATATGTTTCTACGGGACACTGTCGTCTTAGGACACCCAGTGCTTTTCGGGAAGTGCAATATAAGGACACTGTCCACCTCATCAGGTGCCCTAGTGATTTCCACTTTTGTCGCGGTCGACTACCACATCTACTGCCTGTGCTACCGTTGCCAGTTTCGTTAGTTGGTGAGTAGGTATTTCATTTTAGGCCCGCACAATTATACCTACACCATTTTAGGCAAATTGTTCAATAATAATCTACATCGAAATATACTGCTACCTTAAACAAGTGGGACTGTTTCAAGTCGATAAAACATGCAAAAACATGCATCAAATTGCACCCTTTACAACATCAAAATGCAAAAAGTTCTCACGTGGGAGGGGGAACATCCCCTCCCACACCCTCCCCCCCTCCCCCACTCTGCTCGCTCAGGCTCGGTAGCGTTCATGACATTCAGTGTAAGAATTAATACGAGAAGTTCATTTTAATGATGCCATTTTAGGCAAATTGTTCAGTAATAATTTACATCAAAATATACTGCTACCTTAAACAAGTGGGACTGTTTCAAGTTGATAAGACATGCAAAAATATGCATCAAATTGCACCATTTACAACATCAAAATGCAACTAGAACCGGAATTTGTCAACACTGACAAATTAGGTGATCCGATCTTTTCTGAAATCAATGATTTGAGTCCTGATCCAAATATTCATGACCATACAGGTTTCATCTGTGTTTTGATTGGACATTGGCCGTGTGATGTTTGGATTCTCATTTAGAAATAGACCTGCCATCTTTGGTACCGAATTCCGTATACACTAACGGAAATGCAGAATGAAGTATATTTGACCTTTGACCTCGCTTTGCACACCCAAGATGGCGTCTGAGCAAAAAGTGATTATTTTATGAAATAATTCTTGTAACATGGTCTTTACGTGTGCAAAATATGGGAAAGATAGGACATGTATTCACCAAGATACAAGATGATACATTTATGACCTTTGACCCTAATTCAAATACCCAAGATGGTGTCCGATCAAGTAGTTGTTATTTTATGAAATAATGAACGTGACATGAACTAAATATTTACTAAATATGGGGGTGATAGGGTATATTTTTCTTGAGTTATTGCAAAGGAAGTTGCAGAAAGAAAGAAATATCTCAATACATCGGAGATAAGCTAATTTCAACCACGTTTTTTGACATGATTCCGTCTTCGTATGAAAAACAAAGGGCACACTATTGTGGGAATATAGAAATTTGTGTTATATACTACATATTGCATTAGTGCATGCATAGTACATGTAGATGCACAGTATAAGACACTATCATAGAGTATATATTGTAGGTACACCTGTGTAGCACCAAGGCACAAGAGTACAGCTACAAGCCAATCCCAGAACAAAGGTGTTGCACTACACACCTGACCATGTATTGTCCTTGGGGTAGAGAACAAAAGATTAGTCACCAATCTGTGTTGTAAGGTGGCAAAAAGGTGCTGGTAGGTAGGACCGAACTACCGTAAATGAACATGAGTGTCTTCATACTCATGTGTTGGAAATAGTTCCAATATGTTGGAATAACTATCTTGTGTGAGAAATCTACATCAAATCAATTTCAATGTTCATGTTTGTTATAATAAGTGTATCATACCAATTGGAACATGTACACATAAGAGTTGTATAATTTGGTGAAATGAGGGGAGGGATATTGAGTGACGATGAGGGTGAATCGGTCAAGCATGCCCCTCATATGACAAAGAACTTGACCATGTGCTCCATTGCTGTGCTGACCCTTAAGTGAGGTGGACAGTCAGTCGGGTGTGGCTGCAAGAAAGCCGAAAGTAGACTTTGGTTTCTCCGTTCGAGGTATGTTGAGCTATATATCATTGTAAGATATCTTAGACATATCTTTCATAAGTGTTATATTCAAGTGAACATGTATTTTGATATAAATGAATAAGTTGATTCTTATTTTGATGTTGGCTTGGAGTTCTTTGAAAGAGATTCATACTTAGAGAGTATGTTTTTGCATAGATCATATAGGAATTTAAGTAACTCCAGATAATGTTGATATGAGACTATTGCAGTGATTGTTGTATTATAGTAGGAGCTGTATTATAGCTTGATCGGTGATTTCAACTCGAGTTTGTTACATTATATATAGTTTTATATTGTTAGCCAGTCAAGAATATGATTAGACTTATAAGCCATTTCTTTGGTGGAGTTGACAGTTGGGATTTTGTATCATCCAAGAATGCAGTAAAATATACATGTATCTTTAGGATGTTGATGTAGTATATAAACACAGTCAAAGGATAACTGAGTCCAGTAACTGTATATACTGTGACATGTGTTTTTAGCAAGCTGCTATACATGGACAAAGATAGACTGTGATAACAGATCAAATATATAAGTTCTTTCCATGAACTGAATAGTAGATTGAGATTATGTAAATGTTGGATGAAATATATCATTGGGAGTTTAATGTCAATTGTTTGTTTACACAAGGGGTTCTCGGGTTGAACCAGTGACAGTACCAAGTGTCTGGGTACGTTGAGAGGAGAAACCAAGCTCTATATTTCAGGCAGTGCAGCAGCCGTTGGTGTCGTCCGCAGGGTATACATTGCGGAGTGAGAACGTCGAGTGGTTCTCGTGGTATTGCCTGTGTAGGGTAAGTCAGGATGTCCGAATCAGATTATGGCATTTAAAGTGTTTTACTCTATGCTTTATCCAGTTAGGATGTATATAGATGTTTGTTTCTATAATTGTAATGATTGTGTTCATCAAAATGTTTATGATGGTATAGAGTCCTGTGCACATGTACAGTTCAGACAGTTGTCTGATGTGGTATACAGAATATACTAGTAGTACACGTATGTCATTCCAAAGAATTTGTTAACAGGAATTGTTTTCCTATCACTCTTTGTGGAATTCAAAGTGCATATATTAGACCGCCTAGAAAGAAGGTCAAAGATTAACATTTGATGACAATGGATATTTGTATTGGTGAATACATGTATATATCAAGGTTTCAGTCAAGTTGTATTTATGAGGGATGTCAATGCGGTATTAGTGATAGTTGTGTATTTGTATACATAATTGGTTTTGTGCGGAAATTGGTTAAGATACAATGTGTGTGTACAAAAATCCATACTTATGATGGATTGTCTTTTTTTGTCTGTTTGTATCTTTTCAGGGTCTTCTGTTTTGTCCTCTTCTTCTGTTTTGAGTCATTCTTCTGTTAGTCTTCTTCTATTGTGTATTCTTCTTCTGTTTTCCACATCTTCTTCTATTTCTACTTCTTCGCCCTTCTTTTATATGCTTCAAGTTGTGTGACTCTCGCAGTGCGAGGGAATAAAATCCTTCAACCCACAAATTCAAGTCGTGGACGAGCATCTCTATTGTGTGTGTAGCAAGCATCCTGACAAGCAGCGCGCTACCAACATTGCCCGAGTGAGAGAGGGAACGAGAGAGGGGAAAGCCCGCCTTACGACACTAGCTATAGCGCAAAGTCTCAGCTACAACATGTTAAAATCTGGGAGGAATTCACCGAAGGGTAAGTGAGCTAGTGCTCGATAAACACAATCATGTCAATTTTCACATCTAGAAAAATTCCCTCCCATACAGATAACACGTCATAACGAAGATACAGGAAGAAGTACATATGACCTTTGACCCCACTTTGCACAAACAAGATGGCCTCTAAGCCAAAAATGGTTATTTTGTGAAATGATCCTTGTAACATGGTCTTTACGTGTGCAAAATATGGGAAAGATAGGACATGTATTCACCAAGATACAGGATAAAACATTTATGACCTTTGACCCTAATTTACATACCCAAGATGGTGTCTGATCAAGTAGTTGTTATTTTGTGAAATAATGTACGTGACATGAACTAAACATGTGCAAAATATGGTGGTGATAGGATATGTTTTTCTTGAGTTATTGCAAAGAAAGTTGCAGAAAGGAAGAAATATTTCAATACATCGAAGATAAGCTTTAATTTCAACCAAGTTTTTGGATGTGATGCCGACTCCGTATGAAAAAACGAAGGGCACACTAACGATAGCCCAAAGTCTCAGCTACAACATACTAAAATATGGGAGAAATTCAACGAAGCATAAGTGAGCTAGAGTTCGATAAAGATAGTCATGTCAGTTTTCATTTCCAGAAAAAGTGCACTCCCATAGAGATAACACGTAAACTGGTCAAATTTGACAATGTTACTTTTAATCCATTTTTACGAGGTGATGCCGTCATCCAATCAAAATGTTGTTAATATATGACTGAAAAACCATTTAATAAGCTACAATATATTGAAATCTGGACGAAAATCAACAAAAGAATAAGTGAGATACGCTTGAGTGAACTTAACATTTGATGACGTCATTTTGAAAATTTGCTTTTTTTACTTTATTAAGAAATTTGATATCTTTTCATCATTTTTCCAGCATCGCCAACCCATGAAATAACATGTACAACTCATCAGCTTTCAGAATATGTAAAGAAAATGGGGGGTCACCGTCCATCCTGACGAGTAAATTTGGATTTAAAATTGGCGGTTTTTTGGCATTGTTGCACTGTATATCGCACTTGACGCGTGCGCGGAATTTCAAATTTGACGGGCCTGTATGACGTCATATTGAGTCAGATTGACTTGAAACTTGGTAGAAATATTCCTTGACATGTCAGGCATCCGATAAATGTAAAAAAAACGGTAAATTTCTCTTGCATATGAGCTGTGCGTGCGTATATGTGCACGCACGTACGCGTCCGTCCAATTTTTTCAATTTTTCAAAAAATGCTCCAAATGGTCTGAAACGTGTGCAAAAAAAATTTGAGCTCGATTTGAGCATACAAATATTTTAACGCGCACGTACGCGCACGTTTAAAGAGAAAATATGAATTTTGAGAAATTGAGTGGAATGGGCATAACTTGAAATATATGTGACGTAAATTTCATTGAAAAACTCCATTCCATTAATGAGATATGAGTGAGAATGTGTTTTCATATAATGACGTCATAGTGACGTCACGATTGACCAATCACAATGATATATAAAATTTGTCGTCTTTGGGACATGATACATATATGGTACGAGTTTGAAGTTGATACTGTGAGTACTTTCTGAGTACGTAGATACACAAATTTTGTCCAGAAATAAAGAAAGAAGAAGAAGAAGAAGAAGAAGAAGAACAAAGAATCCGTACAGATACAGAAGGTGATCCGAGAGGATACTCGGATCACCTAAAAAGTCAAAGCTCGCCATGGGAGGGGGAACATCTAATTGCCTAAAATGGTATCATTAAAGTAAACTTCTTGTATTAATTCTTACACTGAATGTCATGAACGCGACCGAGCCCGAGCGAGCGGAGTGGGGGGGGGGGGGGGGGGGGGAAGAGGGTGTAGGAGGGGGCGTTCCCAAATGATTTGTCTGCCCTTAACATTTCCGTAGGGGCGGAACAAATGCCACTTTGCCCCCCCCCCCCCCCCCCCCCCCCGAGACAGAATCAACGCTCCTGATCATCGCTGCGTATGCCAATAGATGTATCCTGACTGAGTCATCAGAGTCATCGTCGTTTCAGGAATGATTCAGGAAATGGAGGGGAGTTCAATTATGGCGGTACAGTTTTTTTGTTATTGTTTGTTAGGTGATCCGAGTATCCTCTCGGATCACCTTCTGTATCTGTACTGATTCTTCATTCTTCTTTCTTTATTTCTCCTCAAAACTTGTGCAGAGGTTAGCTCAGAAAGTCCTCAGCCTATCAATTTCAAAATTATACCATATATGTATCATGTCCCAAAGACAACAGATCTACCTTAAAGTTCCGTGTATAAGACGCACCCCTACTTTTGGACCTAAAATCAAAAAAAAAAAAAACGAAAATTTCCATGCAAATATTGCGTGTGTCATACATATTATTTCAGCTCAAAATTTCCCTAGAATGCAGCATGTATTTGCTCTATTTTTCGTTTCCTTTTATGCTTTCTTTTAACGGTATTCATCGGACATCGGCAAAATATGGAGGACGCAAAATGCGAGACTTGTCTCGGTACTCACTTGCTATTGTTTCGCCTTTCAATCGTGGTACATGTATCATATCGTACTCATGAGTGTAGGTCCCTACAGTACGATCTTTGCTATCATACATAGCAGAGGGTGTCTCGCATATTGACGCATGTCAGACTGGAAGGTTCATTACGAAAAATAAGAAAAACATCAACAAGTGTAGCAGAGGGATCGTACGGCGAGACGTACGGTGCGTACGGTAATTACACTCACTGTTGCTTCGCCTGGAGGGATTACCAGTAACATGTGTGTCTCTTGTACCATGATTGTATGCACAGTGCTTGCCTTTTGCAAAAGGCAGCTCCCTATAATTTCAGCTCACGCACACAGAGAGCAATGGACTTGCACACACAGCGCGCAACGGGCAAGCGGCTCCGATCCGATCGCTGTGTGCACGACGCGAGTCCATTGCAAGAGCCTAGCGCCTCTCTGCAGCTGCTGCCTTTGCACAAGGCTTGCTAGCTAGCTAGCTAGCTACACAGTGTAGCTATGCTATCCTACCTGTGATGGCCTCGTGAAGAGCATGCAAACGAACACCATGGATATGCATGCATGCTTCACACATCGTTCATATTTCATACGGCGACAATAGTGTTGATTCTACTCCGTATTTTACAGCTTTTGTCTATGGCCATATTGATACTAGTACATTGATAAGTTTTACAGTATCGGTAATTTAGTAATGATACCTGTACATCGCGTATTTCAGCTTCTAGGTTGGCTGTTGGTAGCTTGGTAGACTGATACATCGGTAGCAGTGCTGTTACAGCTGTTGTCTATGGCCAGATTGATACATCGTTACTGCACAAGGTCGATGTAAGTTTATCCCGTATTTGCAGCTATTGTGTGTGTCCAGATTGAAAGATCGCTCATTTATCCGTAAGTTTTAGTGATTGCTTACCTTCCAAACGTCGATGGGCATACATGGCCCCAAGGTGACCTTATAAAATTGAGTGTACATGACAGATTTTTTTCCGTAATTCGACTGTACCCGTGTATACGACGCACCCCCGATTTTCAATGCTTTCCGACGAAAAAATAGTGCGTCTTATACACGGAACTTTACGGTAATAAAATCATAGTGATCAGTCGACCGTGACGTCACTATGACGTCATTATATGAAAACACATTCTCAATCATATCTCATTAATGGAATGGAGTTTTTCAATGAAATTTACGTCACATATATTTCAAGTTATGCGCATTCTACTCATATTCTCAAAATTCATATTTTCTCTTAAAATGCGTGCGTTGAAATATTTGTATTCTCAAATCGAGCTCAAATTTTTTTTGCACACGTTTCAGACCATTTGGAGCATTTTTTCAAAAATTGAAAAAATTGGACGGACGCGTACGCGCGCGCACATATACGCATGCACAGCTCATATGCAATAGAAATTTCCTGTTTTTTTCACACTTATCGGATGCCTGAATTGTCAAGGAATATTTCTACCAAGTTTCAAGTCAATCCGACTCAATATGACGTCATACGGGCCCGTCAAAGTTGAAATTCTGTGCGCTCGTCAATGGCTATATACAGTGCAACAATGCCAAAAAACCGCCAATTTTAAATCCAATTTTACTCGTCAGGATGGACAGTGAACACCCATTTTCTTTACATATTTTGAAAGCTGATGAGTTGTACATGTCATTCCATGGGTTGGCGATGCTGGAAAAATGATGAAAAGATATCAAATTTCTTAATAAAATAAAAAAAGTAAATTTTCAAAATGACGTCATCAAATTTCAAGTTTACTCGAGCGTATCTCACTTATCCTTGGCCAATTTTCACCCAGATTTCAGTATGTTGTAGCTTATTTAATGGTCTTTCATAAAGTAATAATACAATTTTGATCGAATGACAGCATGACCTCGTAAAAATGGATCGAAAGTAACCTTGTCGAATTTGACCAGTTTACCTGTTATCTCTATGGGAGTGCAGTTTTTTCTGGAAATGAAAATTGACAGGACTATTTCTATCGAGTACTAGCTCACTTATGCTTCGGTGAATTTCTCCCAGATTTTAATATGTTGTAGCTGAGACTTTGGGCTATCGTAAGTGTGCTTTTTGTTTTTCATTCGATGTCGGGATCACGTCAATAAACTTGGTTGAAATTAAAGCTTATCTTCGATGTATTGAAATATTTCTTTCTTTCTGCAACTTTCTTTGCAATAACTCAAGAAAAACATACCCTATCAACACCATATTTTGCACATGTTTAGTTCATGTCACGTACATTATTTCATATAATAACAACTACTTGATCAGACGCCATCTTGGGTATGTAAATTAGGGTCAAAGGTCATAAATATTTCATCCTGTATCTTGGTGAATACCTGTCCTATCTTTCCCATATTTTGCACACGTAAAGACCATGTTACAAGGATCATTTCACAAAATAACCACTTTTTGCTCAGATGCCATCTTGTCTGTGCAAAGTGGGGTCAAAGGTCATATGTACTTCTTTATCTTCATTATGACGTGTTATCTCTATGGGAGGGAATTTTTCTGGATGTGAAAATTGACATGATTGTCTTTATCGAGCACTAGCTCACTCACCCTTCGGTGAATTTCTCCCAGATTTTAATATGTTGTAGCTGAGACTTTGCGCTATCGTAATAGGTCCTCCATTTTTTCATACGATGTCAAAAGCACGTCGAAATACTCAGCTAAAATAATCAAAGCTTAGCTTCATTAGGTGATCCGAGTATCCTTCGGATCACCTTCTGTATCTTTACCGATTCTTTGTTCTTCTTCTTCTTCATCTTTCTTTATTTCTGGACAAAATTTGTGTATCGATTAGCTCAGAAAGTGTTCTTCCTATCAATTTCAAACTTACACCATATATGTATCATGTCCCAAAGACGACGGGTCTAATAAAATCATAGTGATACTCTATCTCTTTCATGGAATGGAATTTTTCAACGAAAATTACATCACATATATTTCAAGTTATGCGCATTCTACTCATATTATCAAAATTCATATTTTCTCTTAAAACATGCGCATACGCACGTGTTGAAATATTTGTATGCACAAACCCTCAAAATTTTTTTTGCACACGTTTCAAACCATTTGGAGCATTTTTTGAAAAATTGAAAAAATTGGACGGACGCGTACGCGCGCGCACATATACGCACGCACAGCTCATATGCACTAGAAATTTCCTGTTTTTTTACACTTATCAGATGCCTGAAATGTCAAGGAATATTTCCACCAAGTTTCAAGTCAATCCGACTCAATATGACGTCATACGGGCCCGTCAAAGTTGAAATTCCGCGCGCGCGTCAATGGCGATATACAGTGCAACAATGCCAAAAAACCGCCAATTTTAAATCCGAATTTACTCGCCAGGATGGACGGTGACCCCCCATTTCTTTACATATTTTGAAACCTGATGAGTTGTACATGTCGTTTCATGGGTTGGCGATGCTGGAAAAATGATTAAAAGATATCAAATTTCTCAATAAAATAAAAAAAGTAAATTTTGAAAATGACGTCATCAAATTTCAAGTTCACTCGAGCGTATCTCACTTATCCTTTGCCAATTTTCACCCAGATTTCAGTATGCTGCAGCTTATTAAATGTTCTTTCATAAAAGTGATAACAAAATTTTAATTGGATGACGGCATCACCTCGTAAAAATGGATTGAAAGTAATCTTGTCAAATTTGACCAATTTACGTGTTATCTCTATGGGAGTGCAGTTTTTCTGGAAATGAAAATTGACATGACTGTCCTTTTCGAGCACTACCTCACTTATGCTTTAGTGAATTTCTCTTAGATTTTAATATGTTGTAGCTCAGACTTTGGGCTATCAGTAATGTGCCCTTTATTTTTTCATACGGTGTCGCGATCACGTCCAAAAACTTGGTTGAAATTAAAGCTTATCTTCGATGTATTTTCATACTCCTTTCTTTTTGCAGCTTTCTTTGCAATAACTCAAGAAAAACAGCCCCTCTCACCCCCATATTTTGCACATGTTTAGTTCATGTCACGTGCATTATTTCATGAAATAACAACTACTTGATGAGATGCCATCTTGGGTATGTAAATTAGGGTCAAAGGTCATAAATGTTTTATCCTGTATCTTGTGAATACATGTCCTATCTTTCCCATATTTTGCACAGGCAAAGACCATGTTACAAACATCATTTCACAAAATAACCACTTTTTGCTCAGATGCCATCTTGGCTGTGCAAGGTCAAAGGTCAAACTGACTTTTTTCTCTATCTTCGTTATGACGTGTTATCTCTATGGGAGGGAATTTTTCTAGAAGTGAAAATTGACATGATTGTCTTTATCGAGCACTAGCTCACTTACCCTTCGGTGAATTCCTCCCAGATTTTAATATGTTGTAGCTTAGACAACGCGCTATTGCAAATAAGCCCTTTGTTTTTCATACGGTATCGGGATCACATCAAAAAAAGTGGTTGAAATTAAAGGACAAGTTCACCTTCATAGACATGTGGGTTGAGTGAATGCAGCAATATTAGTAGAGCACATCATTGAGAGTTTGAGGAAAATCGGACAATCCGTTCAAAAGTTCTGAATTTTTGAAGTTTCTGCTCACTCAAGGCTGGATGAAAAGACTACTATAGCTTGTGATGTCACATGAGTACAACGATATAAAGAAAGAATAAAGAAAATTCAACATATTCTCACTTTTCTCGCATAACAAAAGAACACTTGACTTCTCTCTTTCAGAAGGCAGGGGGAATAATATTACCCTTAACATATGTCAGCAACAAGTCGAAGAAATGTTCACTTAATTCAAAAAGTAAAGTTTTGTGAAATTCTCTTTTTATTTTCTTTATATGGTTGTACGCATATGACATCATACACTATAGTAGTCTTCTCATCCAGCAGTGACTACGCAGATACTTTAAAAATTCATAACTTTTGAACGGATTGTCTGATTTTCCCCAAACTTTCACTGATGTGTTCTACTAATATTGCTGCATTCACTCAATCCACATTCACTCAATTCACTCAATCCACATGTATATTTCTTTCTTTCTGCAACTTTCTTTGCAACAACTCAGGAAAAACATACCCTATCACCCCCATATTTTGCACATGTTTAGTTCATGTCACGTACATTATTTCATCAAATAACAACTACTTGATCGGACACCATCTTGGGTATGTAAAGTAGGGTCAAAGGTCATAAATATTTCATCCTGTATCTTGGTGAGTACATGTCCTATCTTTCCCATATTTTGCACACGCAAAGACCATGTTACAGGGATCATTTCACAAAATAATCACTTTTTGCTCAGATGCCATCTTGGCTGTGCAAAGTGGGGTCAATGGTCAAATATACTTCATTCTGTATCTTCGTTATATTGTGTACGGAATTTGGTACCAAAGATGGCAGACCTGACTCCCTTTTCTAAATGAGAATCCAAACATCACAAGGCCAATGTCCCTAAACACAGATGAAACCTGTATGGTCATGCCTATACTGGGATCAGGACTCAAATCATTGATTTTCGAAAAGATCGGATCACCTAATTTGTCAGTGTTGACAAATTCCAAGTCTAGTTTGTTGTTTGTTTTCGGACATAATTTGCAGACGGTCCCGAGTTGCTCGCATCATAGCATGTTTACATGTAGGCCTATACTATTTGACGTTGTCAATGTCTGGACCATACCTTCTGTCGATACAGGTGTATAACTTTCATCGCAAGCGAGCGCTTGAGAAAATTATGTATACATTATCCTACAAGACAGCTAGAATACTGTTCAGCTCTGTTACCTGTCTGAAGGCGGGCGTGCGACTGTCATGCAACAATAAAATATGCCAAGATTGATACGATCACATTTCTGCTTCCTCCATTTTTTTTTCAAATTTCAGGGGGGGGGGGGATGATTGTACAGGCCATTCCCCCCTCCTTCATTTCACGGGGGATGCATATACCCCCCATCCCCCCCCCCCCCTGGGATTTACGCCCTTGTCTGACACCCAACAAGCATGACAGCCAGCCAGCCACCTGGCCAGGTGCAGTCGTAGAAAGGAATTTGCATATGCGCGCTTGTAGATTGCAGGGATGGGGCCCTGGGAAAGGGGCCATTACAAGCAGACCCTGCACACAATGGACGACTGTGTGTGTGATCTCAAAGCGGACGTTTCACACAGAGCACTGCATGTGTTGGCACACACACACACACAGTGTTGCAACTGATTGATAAATTGCCCTACATCGACGTAAACAAGCACTGAATTGATCAGCGTTTTAGTAGTAGCCATGATAAAAAAATCATGGGCATACATACTTGAGCAGAATTCGAACCTACAGCCTCCTGATCACCGGACAGGCGTCATCTCCACTAGACCACCGAGCTTTCGCCCGACAGCAAGTGTTGGTTCTAATCCTTATAGCGTGCAGCGGGTACTGCATGATTATATTCAAATTCATAAAATTCTTCCGTCAAGATGTTTTCATTGCAACTGATTGACAAATTGCCCTACATCAACGTAAACAAGCGCTGAATTGATCAATGTTTTAGTAGTAGCCATGATAAAAAAAATCAAGGGCGTACATACTCGAGCAGGATTCGAACCTACGACCTCTCGATCACCGGACAGGCGTCATCTCCACTAGACCACCGAGCTTTCACCCGACAGCAAGTGTTGGTTCTAATCCTTATAGCGTGCAGCGAGTACTGCGTGATAATTCAAATTCATAAAATTCTTCTGTCAAGATGTTTTTATTGCAACTGTACGTGTTGTAACCGGGATTTAGTTATAACTATGTTCTGTTCTGTAGTTGTTTGGAGTAACAATACATCTGATGATGAACGTAGACTTCGTGGCTGACTGTATTTTTTTACCAGAGTCACATAGGTATATGGGGGAAAAAGAATGTACAGAATGATATGTACTAATAACAGAATCTTGAAAATAATATTTTTTTTTCTACAGGTAACCAACGTAAAGAATGGAGAATTGGTGATTTGGTATCAAACTTATTAGTAAAAGTGAAGAACCGGGGAGCAGAATTCTGCAAATGTTGAAGTTTTGTGACATCTTTTTTTTTGTTGAAGATTACTCAACAACTAATTCAAAAAATTCAACCGAGAAGAAATCAAAGCACGAATAAGTATCTCAGCTGCAGATTTAGACAAATATTTCCTTATGAAACTTAAATTACGCAACTGATATCTATCATTCTGTTGAATTTGAGTTATATGACTTCGAAATGACATTTCCTGATCAAATATAACACCTAAATTATGGGCTGTTTTTGATGGAGTAATACAAGTGTGTAGCGGTTTCTATATCTATGTATCATATTGTCTGGCATTCTGGCTGTTGTAAATTATGCTGTCTGGCGACCCCAGCATTTTGTCAACATCCACGCGAACTTTCTTTGTGCGCCGACACACGACAGGTGCGCACTACATTCTTCGCCTTTGTCATCGTGCCGAGGTACGCGTATTTCACATTCCAACAGTAGTCGGATTTTCATAAACACACCCCTTGTTTTGCTGTCACGGAAACAAACTACCAATTAGTGGCGAGCTGTGCAGACTCACCAGCCAATTTCCACTCTCAAAGCTCCCGTCCGCGACACGTTTTCTCCGACCACGCTGTTTCATTTTCCACGCTCCCTCACTTCACGATTAGCTTTCATCCCGAGAGCACATCCTAATCGTTGGAGTCACGCACGTCCGTATATTACTTCCCACGTCTTTTCTCGCGGATGATACCTCGCGCCGTGGACTGTCATTTCTTGCGTATTATTACTCAATACGGAATATTACACTTCCTCGGATTTTATACCTCGCGATATTCGCTCCTTTTTGTATCGCGACTCGCCCTTTCTTCAGGCTCTACACTCCAACCTGGGGATTTCCTACATCGCTGCATTCAACGCGATTCGCGTCCCGTTACATCGCTGCATCGGTCCTGCTAGCGTGCTGCCGGTGGTGTGCAGACTCTATCAGGGACCTCGCAGTTCTTCTATCCAGCGCTCCAGCGGTGGATTCTACCCTCGCTTGTGCTAGCCGCGGCACCCGGAGGCTACTCCATGCTGTCGCTGGATCTTTTGTACATATTTACATGGGACACTGTCGTCTTCGGACACCCTGAGTGCATTCGGAGTTAGTCCATATTATTTCGGTTCGGTGTAAAAATGGCAGAGGTAAAAATGGCAGGGGTAAAAATGGCAGAGGTAAAAATGGCAGAGGTAAAAATGGCAGGGGTAAAAATGGCAGGGGTAAAAAATGGCAGGGGTAAAAATGGCAGAGGTAAAAATGGCAGGGGTAAAAATGGCAGGGGTAAAAATGGCAGGGGTAAAAATGGCAGGGGTAAAAATGGCAGGGGTAAAAATGGCAGAGGTAAAAATGGCAGGGGTAAAAATGGCAGGGGTAAAAATGGCAAAGGTAACAAGAGACCCGCGGGTCTAGCGCTCACCTGAGTATCGCAAGTTCACCTTTCACGCAGTCACTAACCTAAATTATTCACAGCTCTACCAAAATTTGACCAGGCATTCTCAAGTAGAAGATGAAAATGTACAATAAAGGCCCAATTTTTTTTAAGATTCCTTAATTTGGGGGGATTGGGGCCCCCTGGGGCCCTCTGGGTGGGGCATGGTGCCCATTTTGATAAATTGAGATCCTGACCCCCTAGGGATGCTACCTGCCAAGTTTGACAAAAATCCATCATGAGGTTTTCAGGAAGAAGATGAAAATGTACAATTCAGGCCCCCATTTGGACCCTTCCAACCACCCCCCCCCCCCCTACCCAAGAGGGGCACCCCTGGATCTCCTATGAACAAACTTGAAACTACAGTCATTAATGTACTCACTCATAGTATTATCTCAGCTCTATAACTTCTGATTCTAGAGAAGATTTATAAAGATTCCTTCATTTGGGGGGTTTGGGACCCCTGGGGGCCCCCTGGGTGGGGCATGGTGCCCATTTTAACAAATTGAGATCCTAACCCCCTAGGGATGCTACCTGCCAAGTTTGGTGAAAATGGGTCATGGGGTTCTCAAGAAGACGATAAAAATGTACAATTTAGGCCCCATTAGGACCCCTCCTCACCCCCTCCCCTGGGTCCCAAGGGGGGCACCCCTGATTCTGCCATGAACAAACTTGAAACTACAGTCATCAATGTACTAACTCATAGTATTAACTAAGCACTATCACTTCTGGTTCTAGAGAAGAAGATTTTTGCAGAATCCTTAATTTTGGGGGGCTTGGGCCCCCTGAGGGCCCCTGGGTGGGGCATGGTGCCCATTTTAACAAATTGAGTTCCTAACCCCCTAGGGATGCTACCTGCCAAGTTTGGTGAAAATGGGTCATGGGGTTCTCAAGAAGAAGATGAAAATGTACAATTTAGGCCCCATTAGAACCCTTCCCCACCCCCCTCCCCTGGGTCCCAAGGGGGGCACCCCTGATTCTGCCATGAACAAACTTGAAACTACAGTCATCAATGTACTAACTCATAGTATTAACTAAGCACTATCACTTCTGGTTCTAGAGAAGAAGATTTTTGCAGAATCCTTAATTTTGGGGGGCTTGGGCCCCCTGAGGGCCCCCTGGGTGGGGCATGGTGCCCATTTTAACAAATTGAGTTCCTAACCCCCTAGGGATGCTACCTGCCAAGTTTGGTGAAAATGGGTCATGGGGTTCTCAAGAAGAAGATGAAAATGTACAATTTAGGCCCCATTAGAACCCTTCCCCACCCCCCTCCCCTGGGTCCCAAGGGGGGCACCCCTGATTCTGCCATGAACAAACTTGAAACTACAGTCATCAATGTACTAACTCATAGTATTAACTTAGCTCTATCACTTCTGGTTCTAGAGAAGAAGATTTTTACAGATTCCTTAATTTTTGGGGGTTTGGGCCCCCCTGGGGGCCCCCTGGGTGGGGCATGGTGCCCATTTTAACAAATTGAGTTCCTAACCCCCTAGGGATGCTACCTGCCAAGTTTGATGAAAATCGGTCTTGGGGTTTTCAAGAAGAAGATGAAAATGTAAAAAGTTTACGCACGACGCACGACGGACGACGGACGACGGACGACGGACGACGGACGACGGACGACGGACGACGGACGACGCACGACGCACGACGCACGACGGACGCCGGACGAAGGGCGATCGCAATAGCTCACTTGAGCCTTTGGCTCAGGTGAGCTAAAAATGGCAGGGGTAAAAATGGCAGGGGTAAAAATGGCAGAGGTAAAAATGGCAGAGGTAAAAATGGCAGGGGTAAAAATGGCAGGGGTAAAAATGGCAGAGGTAAAAATGGCAGGGGTAAAAATGGCAGAGGTAAAAATGGCAGGGGTAATGTCAGAGGTAAATAATTATGTCAGTGGTAAAGTTGTCAGTGGTCGAAATGTCAATGGTCAAAATGCTAGAGATAAAAATGCCATTGATAAAAATTTAGTCGTTGAAATGCAAAAGGACGAGGTAAAAGTGACAGATTTTTTTTCTTCTTGTTTCTGACACCTTTCTCGCAATACGCGCTTTTCGTGCCTTCTGAAATAAAGCACGGGGGAGACCGGGGAGAAATGGGACACGAGAAATATGTGACACTCATGTAACTTGAAAAATGCTCGGCCAGTCAACAATCCAATTATATCAGTAAAACGATGAGCCTCGGTACACCTGAAAATGGACATATTAACCACTATACAGCTCTACAGGTATCTTGTCAGTAAAATATCAAACTTACTTTAGATCTGGTAGGTCCTATACTATTTTAATATAGGTATTTTAATATCAGTGTGCAAACTTCTGAAAATAAAATTGCTTGATAACAAACATGCAGGTATGAAAAATTGGCAGGGATCTTTTACTGTTTCTGTTACCACTGGGAGAAATTTAACAGGGCAGTGTTACATTTATCCCCGCGGCACATGTAAATCCTACTTTGGTCATGATGGTTATCCAATTTCTTTCCAGGTTGTCTCATTTCTCCCCGCTTGATGTCCCGCTCCCCCAAAATTAGGGGTTAAAGAAATAACTAATGACACGAAAATGTTTTGGGGTATCACTATAAAATACTCTTAGTGGGACAGTTTAGCAAACCTATCGTGCATTTTGGGATACAAGCATCAAATTTAGCACAAAATTTACATTAACATATTGCAAACATTTTCAGATATTGGGCCACTTGGAATTCTCTCTTTCCGCCATATTGAATTTCAAAATGGTCGCCATTTGAAATCTACAGTTGCGATTATCTCAGGGTCTAATGGTGCTATTGACCTGATTCTGGTGTGTTCCGGGCCGGGATGTACACCCATGCTTTAGGGCAACAGCTAAGTTTGAGAGGCATCAAACATTTATATTTTTTCGCCTGCGGATTCGTTCAACAATAGTTGAAAGAAATCCAATGGCAAACTATCGGTTTTTACTCTCACTAGAACAGTCTAATTGCTAATGTTCCTCTCCAGTTTTAATAGGCATAAGTTTGTAAAATGACCACAAAGTGTTCATTAAACTTCGAGATATTAGTTTTTGCGTCATGTGATACTTGTAATAATGGTAATAAGATGTTTTGCAAGAGCTTACTTATGTCTGCCGGTACGTCTGCTGTAGTTTTTTTTTTTTTGCGTTTTGTATTTTTTGTATTTTTACTTGTACATTATGTCGCGATCAGGCCTTGTGAGATAAATAGCCTCCTACGAAACATGAATGTGAGAAAATAACATATAGAACAGATGACAATTTAACGGTTTGCCTCGACTATGTCTCCTTCACTTCTTTACACTAAACAGTTCAAAAAATGAAAAATAATGACAATATATACTTATATATATATAATGACAATAGCCTGGACGTGAGCGGAATTCGTTTGTGTAAGGGTGTGTATGTGAGAGTATGTACATGTGTATATCTGAATATATGTTTATACCAAAAGTGGGTTCGTGCGTGTGTGTGTGTGTGTGTGTGTGTGTGATAACTTCATTGGGCGAAACAATAGGATTATACTGTTTAAGGGCTTTGCAGCATTGTTGCAACTCCCTTATAATGATAGATCAGGGGCGGATCCAGGAATTCTGTACGTACGTACGGCGTGACTAATATTTCTGGTGCCACTTTCGGGTTTCATTGCAGGTTTTTTCTTTTTATTTTCTTTGTTTTTATAGAAAACTAAAGGGGGGCGTGCGCCGGTTGCGCCCCCCTCTGGATCCGCCACTGTAGATAACATTAATAATAATAATGATAATAATAATACTGAATAATAAAAATAATTTCCCATAGGCCTACTAGGCTCTCAGCTGGTTTATCATTCCTCTGAACAGACAGATTACACCACTGCACTTGAATCAAACTCAGAATGAGAGTGCTATAATCTTTTTAAAGCATAATCCAATAAATTTTCTTCAAATCTGCAGTTTGGATTTGATAATTCGATAACAGTTTGATCTGGCTATACATGGTTATCATTCAAAACCTCTTCATACGCTTATCTCTGACGAAATCGCTCTCATTACTTCTAACATTTTACCTCTGCCATTTTTACCTCTGCCATTTCTACCCCTGCCATTTTTACCTCTGCCATTTTTACCCCTGCCATTTTTACCTCTGCCATTTTTACCTCTGCCATATTTACCCCTGCCATTTTTACCTCTGCCATTTTTACCCCTGCCATTTTTACCTCTGCCATTTCTACCCCTGCCATTTTTACCTCTGCCATTTTTACTTCTGCCATTTTTACCTCTGCCATTTTTACCCCTGCCATTTTTACCCCTGCCATTTTTACCTCTGCCATTTTTACCTCTGCCATTTTTACGTCTGCCATTTTTACCTCTGCCATTTTTACCTCTGCCATTTTTACCTCTGCCATTTTTTCCTCTGCCATTTTTACCTCTGCCATTTTTACCCCTGCCATTTTTACCTCTGCCATTTTTACCCCTGCCATTTTTACCTCTGCCATTTTTACCCCTGCCATTTTTACCCCTGCCATTTTTACCTCTGCCATTTTTACCTGGCACCATTATTTCATATTAGTTCGGGAAGTGCAATACCCATTACAAGGACACTGACCACCTCTTCTGGTGCCCTGGTGCATTCCACTACTGACCCGGTCGTCAACCACTCCTGCTGGTGGTGCCCTCAGCCCTGTCGTCCCGTTCGCCATTCGGTGAGTTGTTAGGTATTACATTATAGGCCCACACAATACCTACAAGTGCTACCGATGTGGACATGACATGATTGGCAATGGACTTTACTCAACATATGCTTTGAACCCAATAACAACTAGAACTATCACTTAATGTGATTAATACCCCCCTCTAACACTGAGGGAGTAAGCTCAACCAGCAATTACTTTGTATGCTTTTTACTGAAAAAAAAAGAAACCATGGCAATGCATTGTTCAACAATGAATAAATGTATATTTTGCTCACGGATAGTCACATGTGCCATATCTCAAGTCAAGTGCTCGAAACCTCAGGGAGTATGATAAGTATATCAACAATTTCTATGATTTTCATTAAAAAAATGTTGTTCACCTGGCAACATGTTAGACATTAACAAAAAATGAAGTTTGCAGAACTATATCACAGCGTCACATGTGCCAAATTACAAGTCAAATGCTCAAAAGCTGAGTGAGCTAGCTGAATTCATATCATCTCATAATTTTCATTCAAAATATGCTGTTACCATGGCAACACATTTTTCAACAATGACAAAAGATGAATTTTGCACATCTAGGTAATACAGTGGTCACATGTGCCAAATTTGAAGCCAAATGATCAAAAACTGAAAGAGTTAGCTGAACTGAAATTTTGGTATGATTTTCATTCAAAATATACTGTTACCATGGCAACACACTGTTCAACAATGACACAAGATGAAGTTTGCACATCTTCGTACTATAGTGGTCAAATGAACCAAATTTCAAGCCATATGCTCAAAGACTGAGGGAGTTAACTGAATCCACAGTATTTTTGTATGATTTTTCAATCAAAATATGCTATTACCATGGCAACGTATCATTCAACAATGACGAAATATTAAGTTTGCACATCTATGTGCCGTAGTGGTCACATGTGCCCAAATTCAAAGTAAATGCTAAAAGACTGAGGGAGTTAGCTGAATCTACAGTATTTTTGTATGTTTTTTAGTGAAAAAATGCTGTTACCATGGCAACACACTGTGTAACAATAACAAAAGATTAAGTTTGCACATCTACGTACTATAGCAGTGACATGTACCAGATTTCCTGAATCCACAGTATTTTTGTACGATTTTCATTCAGAATATGCTGTTACCATGGCAACGCATTGTTCAACAATGACGAAAGATGTGTTCTGCACATCTACATACTGTAGTGGTTACATGTGCCAAAATTCAAGTCAAATACTCAAAGAATGAGGGAGTTGGCTGAATCCACAATATTTTTGTATTTTTAAAATGCTGTTACCATGGCAACATATTGTTCAACATCGACAAAAGATGTGTTCTGCACATCTACATACATTGTACTGTAGTGGTCACATGTGCCAAAATTCAAGTCAAATACTGAAAAAACTTGAGGTAGGTCAATCCACATATTTTTGTATGATTGGCAAAAAAAAAAGTGCTGTTGCCATGGCAACAGATTTACTCTCCAACAAAAAGATGGTGTCTTGCACAACTACACATTACATTGATCATATATCCCAAATTTCAACTGAATTGCTATAAAACTGAAAGTAGTTCGATCCACAACATTTGTAAGATTTCTTTAAAATTTGCTGTTGCCATGGCAATGCATTATGCAATACTAATGAAAAAGGTGTCTTACACATCTTCTTTTGATAGTGGTCATGCATGCCAGATTTGGAGTTAATTGTTCAAAAAAAATGAGAGAGTAGTTCGATCCACAAGTTTTTATGAAAATATGCCATTGCCATGGCAATGCATTATATGATACTAACAAAAAAGGGTCTTGCACATCTACCTTTGATAGCAGTCAGACATGCCAAATTTGTAGTCAATTGCTCAAAAATAAGAGAGTAGTATGATCTACATCATTTTGCAAGATTTTTTAAAATTTGCTGTTGCCATGGCAACACATTATGCAATACTAACGAAAAAAGGTGTCTTGCACATTTTCCTTTGATAGCGGCCACACATGCCAAATTTGGGGTTAATTGCTCAAAAAATGATAGAGTAGTTCGATCCTTAAGTTTTCATGAAAATATACCATTACCATGGCAACGTATTATATGTGACCGTGCACCTCAAAACGAACATAAAGTCGCACACACTGATTTTGTGTGAGGACTGATAATAAGTGAAATGGGTCAACCTAGCCGAACTTGACCTTTTCATATTTTCTGAAAGAGCGGGTCTTCTTTTACATTATGCTAAAATTTGGTATCATAAAACGGGCAGGAAAGTGTGTTTTTTTAGCAGTTTATCTCGAACAGTTTTGGCAGAATAGTGCGATTAGGTGTGTCTTTAGAATCCCTTTTTCATTTCTGAAAAACCTTGTCCACACTCTTCACTTTCAACTCGAATAACTTTTGAAAGGATAGTGGCACTGCTTTGAAAGTTAGCATTAATTATGGACAGAATGTGTTAATGAGGCATGCTTAATTCCAATTTAATCTGATAATCCCTTCATTGTTGTTACTCTGGTGGTTTACTTCCTGTTTTTTGTCCCATTCATCGCACAGCCAGCACGGTTTGGTAAAGATTAAGCGCTTGAATAGAAACTGTACTTCAGAGCCTCTTTTCTCAGTTCACACTTTTCCTGAGTTTGTGCTTTCTTTCCAATATTTAGATAGGTTAGGAGAGTCCATTTGATTTGAGTTATACATCATTTTAAAGCTTAAAGTCTGCTCTTTTAGAATATGGTCTTAACTAAAAATTCATGTCTGGCGACTTTTTGTTTGTTTTGAGGTTCAGGGTCACATATGATACTAATGAAAAAGGTGTCTTGCCCATCTACCCTTGATAGCGGTCACACATGCCAAATTTGGGTTCAATTGCTCAAAAAATGAGACGAGTTGTTCGATCCACAACATTTTGCCAGATTTAAAAAAAAATTGCTGTTGCCATGACAACAAATTATGCAATACTAACGAAAAAGGTGTCTGGCACATCTTCCTTTGATAGCGGTCACACATGCCAAATTTGGGGTAATTTCTCAAAAAATGAGAGAGTAGTTCGATCCACAAGTTCTTATGAAAATATGCCGTTACCATGGCAACATATTATACGATACCGGTACCAACGAAAAAGGTGTCTTGCACATCTACCTTTGATAGTGGTCACTCACGAATGCCAATTTGGGGTCAATTGCTCAAAAAATGAGCGAGAAGTTTGATCCACAAGATTTTGCAACGGACGGACGGACGGACCGACCAGCCACCCGACCTCAGAGTGATTCCTATATACCCCCATACACACTATGGCCCGAATTCACGAAGGTGGTTTAAATTTGAACCATGGTTTATGTGTATTTCTTCTGCGCAGATATGATTGACAGATTGCCTACGCTAACAGACATCCAGTAATAAGACGTGCATTGATGCACGCATGCATTGATACGCCTATTTAACGCTTATTTTAGACCATGGTCTAAATTTGTACCATGGTCTAAGTTTAAACCACCTTCGTGAATTCGGGCCTATGTGTGGGTAGGGGGGTATACAAACTCAGATTTCTCATCATTCAGTTTAAGGCCATTGGATGTCAGCCAGATTTTCAGGTCTTGCAATTAACATGCTTCAAGTATTGCAATGGCGGATGACAATGAAGACACAGTAGGTTTAAAAGACAAATAAAGTTGTATATCATCTGCATAACAATGATAACCAATACAATGCATGCGAAAATACCTTGCTGATTGACTGCATATGCATCGAAAAAAGCAGCGGGCCTCCAACAGAACCCCTGGGTACACCAAACTTTGTAATAGTTTTACAAGAGGTAGAATCACCAATTCTGACATAATGAGATCGTTCACATGAGTAGGACATAAACCAATCAAGGACAGTTCCCTTGATACCCAAATATCTCAACCTTTGAATCAGAATAGTGTGACTGACTGTGTCAAAAGCTGAGCTCATATCAAGCATGATAAGAGCAGCTAGTGATGCTACCACCACCTAATTCTCTGAACACATTATCTGTTAAGTGGACTAACAGTGTTTCCACACTATGACCACGCTTGTTATGCAGACTGAAATGAATCAAAAAATTCATTATCTTGTAGATATGTTGTCAATTGTGAGAAAACAACCTTCTCAAGCAGTTTACTCAAATCGGATAAATCTGAAATTTGGTAGTATTTTTGCAGACACTCTTGATCTAAGCCTGTTTTTTTTTTTTTCAAAGTTGGGTGAATAACTTTTTTTTACACACCTGTGGAACTACACCTAATCTCAGGCTAGTATTTATGATTCTTTAGATAACGGGTGCTAGAACTCTGCTTCACTTCTTAAAGCCCTTGTACAGTACCGTAGTTGATTTGATGTCTGAATTGTTGCTCAACGCCACGGAGGTGGTAGATTTTCTCGACGAGACATCATAAGTAATATTTAGCATCCTGACATTGATCAAAATGGATTTTGAGGGTTGAAATTACTAAAATTACATGATCACCGAAGTGCTTTCCCTAGTTTCTTGTTTGATTTTTTCTTTCGAACAAGTACGAATGACCGATAGTTCAACAGCACCATCATGTTTTGTGTTTGTGCCAGTCAACAAACTTTTCGTGATATCCTGATCTGATACATCCCGGTTTTCCGCCCAATCAAGAACGAGCGAGACACGACACTACTACAACTGTAAATACGCACAGCAAAGCTTGCACCTGTTGCTGTCTGTATGTCGTGTGCAAAGTCGCGCTGCAAGTGCACGGTCTCTGGTACAATCGGGCTACATCAACTGTGCTGTTTATCACAGTCACTGTGGCTTTCCACTGCACTGCACTCCATTGGCACTGTCCTCCTGTGCATGTACCCATGTGCTGCCACTGTACCACTGTGGCCGCGGGTGGTGGCCTTTTACCTCTGCCCTTTGATCGCGGGGAATCCCGAATCTGTTGGTGAGTTCTTCATGAGCTTTTCTATCTCATTTTGTATCTTTGTTAGTACATATGCCGCAGGTATCTATTTTAAAATCCATAGGCATGATGACAGGTTTGATTTCTTTTTTTTTTTTTGAGAACCTCAGAAATCACATGGCCAATCATACCCAATCGCAGATGCAACAGATAGGGTCGTCTGAATCAGGGTCTGGGATCAAAACATTTATTCCCAGATACATCGGATCATCTAATTTGTCAGAATTGACAAGTTTTCAAGCCTGATTTATTTTTGTATTTGTAAATTGTATTGGACGGACCGGGTCAAGGACATGTAGAATCTCAATTACCTTATTCTACGTGCATGCCTGCCAACACTGGCCAGCAAAAACAGTAACATTAATAAAGATACCAGTGGATTTTCAGACGAAGATGAATTGTGCAAGAGTTGCAGATAAGCAATCTCTCCGAGTTGAATCAGATAACTACGGTACTAGAGTCACAGCTGTACTACGTATTTGAGTGCTTGTACTCGCAGTCGAGCCGCTCGCTACGTCGCTTGTCGTACGCTGGCATAGCAAGCTATGTAGCAGAGGCTTTGGATGAAAGCAGTGAATGTGTACTACAGTAAAGTAACCTGCTGCGGAGCGCGAATTTAAGAACCCGCGAATACGTTTTCGAGCCGCTCAGCGCGAAAAATTAATCGCGCGAAAATATTGACGTTTACAGTATATTATTATTTCGCAAGGACAGATCTGGATCATATTACTGTGTCCATTCATCGCACTACACTGCAGCAAGTTCCTGCAATGTATAGTGTAGGCAGCGGCGCCAGCTAACAGAATTTACATGTCATCTACATCAAAATCTAGCACAGGATTCTGCACAAGTTTCGACGACCATCGGTCTGTCAGATTCAGAGCTACCAAGTCTCACTTATTCTGCTAGAGACTCAAGCATTTAGGGTCCGTCTCACGATCTCACGCATAGCACCCATGATTTTTCTTACGCATTGGGTGAAGTATGCAACTTGGGCCTATCAATAATGAGCATAGCTCAAAGGATTAAAGTGATAGTTGGAATTGAAGGTATATTTCCCTTTTATCTTTCAAAATAGGTAAAAAATAGTCACTGAAGTATGCACCTGATCGCACCATTAAGAGCTAAAAATTGAAAAAGCTCCCTATTAACCCCTCCCACACCCTCGCTCGCGCGCACATGAGCGCGCCGAGACGTTGAGTCAGGCAAATCTCACTCATAAAAAATTTTTGAACTTGGCATCCCTGAAGATTAGAGTGAAATTTTTGACTGTTCAACTATTTTTGAATTCTTTTCCTTCATGAATGTGACACTCCAGTTATTAATCACCAGAGATCTCTTTGTGCAACATGATGAATTCAGCAGCTATAGGCCTACTCCTTTATTTACATTTAGTGGACTTCCTTAACTCTGTTTGCCATGTTGTACACCCCATGTGTGCCACATTCTGAGACTGCAACATAATGAACACTTATTGAAAACTTTGTTTTACAAACCTATGTACAGTATAAAGTCCTATTTATGACAATGATTACGCAAGAAATGAGAACAGTAAAATTGAGAGAAAATTGCAAGCTTTGCTGTGATGTAAATTTTGAAACAAAGCTCTGATTGGGATGCTGTAAATGAACTGTAGCATATTGTGATTTATCAGTCTGTGTGCAGTTGCACCTTTCGGGCAACATATACAAAAGTTGGCCTGCTGTTGACTTAGTGGAGCATATAAACGTGGCACCCAAAGAGTAAACTTAGTGTAAATCCCTGGAAGTGAGTTTTCATGTACTCTATGCATTTAAGGTGTATAAAAAAGTGCTAAAATATGAAATACTTGGATGAATATGCTGTGCAGACTATGAACACACATGCAATTTCACATTTTCTAACAATATGAAGACTTACCATTTTTGCAGAGTGAACAACAAGGGCACCCTCCCCATCCAGCTCAGGATCTCGCACCTCATCTTCCTCCCCTTCTGGTTTGGGCTGGTACTTGATCCCACATGTTGCTGGGAATTTACCCTGGAAAGTGCGGTAATGGCCTGGAGGGGCTGCATCCACCTTGGTTGTCAGGTCAGCTGTAAATTTACTCTTCTTTTTCTGCTTATGTTGCAGCTTCAATTTTTCCTCCTGATCAGTCTCATCCCCAAGGTTGTCATCAATATAGGAATCATCTTCCTTGTCCATGTATGAGTCATCTTCATAGTAATCATCCCCATAATCATAGTGTGCATCGTAGCGGTTGTGCCCACTATGATTGTATGCATCATCAAGTCCCTCTTGCCGTGTCAGCTGTCTCCGAGGTGGTGCTCGCTTTTGGTTAGACATGGCCTCACGCCGAAGTCTGTCTGAGTCTGATGTGGTACTGATGCCAGAGTCTGGTGTTAGGTCTGTCAGTGATCTGTCACTGTAGTGTCGATTCCGGTCAGGGTAATGATAGTCGCGACCATCTGGGCCATAGCGCTCATCCATGCTGTGGTATTCTCGGTGGTGGTAGTCTCGTAGCATCCGCCTCTCAATCTGGGGGCTGGAGTCAGAAGGATTGCTCTGCTGTGAGTTGCCCATCTTATCTAAGGTGTGTAAATGTCGGCGTGGGACTGGGCTGCCATCACAGAGATTGCCTGTGGACCGTGCCTCACGCATGCTGCTATCATTTTGTGGACTAGCACCCCGTCCATCCCACTCATTGGACATACCACTTGGGATGGAGTGGTCACTCGACTGGGATGATACATGCGATCCTTCTCGATCTGGCCTACCACTACGTGACTTGACAATAGTTCCCCTCATCCTACTTTTGCGGTCAAATCCACCGAGATGGCGGCCGAAAAAACTTTTTTTGCGGTCCAACTTGATGTCTCCTCCATCGCTCCCTGTAAGGTAAAATAGAATATAGAAGGAAATAAGCCCAAGACAAAGTACACATGATGTTTTTTTTCTTTAGTCATACACTTGCAATAAGTTTTAACCAGACTTTCTCTATAACATGAAATGATATCACTGCATTAATCAAGAAGAAAAGGGGAGTGCTTGAACAGGCCAACTTCACACAGCAGGACGCAATTCAATAGAAATATAAACATGCTGTGCAGTGACACTATTCCATAACCCTGTAACCACTGAAAGAATTTTCAGACATACATGGATCCTATGAAGTTGTCACATACTCTCTAGATCTTTGTTGCATTGTTTATGAGAAGAGAATTGTTCATTACCTATGACTGTATGATAACAAATGTATTCATTAAATAGGAGCTGTTGTGGCTCCATGCCGTCAAACACCCGTTTGAGGCGAGACCCCATCGCCAAACGAAGCTGATGGGGTGCTATACCCCCCTAACGTTTCCTCGTTTGAGAGGTGGGAGTAGATGTACTTGCCCACTGCGAAATAACTTTCTACTCAGGCTTGGCAAACCTGGAGGCCAAGCCAGGATTTAATGACTGCAACAGCTGTCATATTACGTAAGAGCATGATAAGGATATCTGCCTGTGGCAGACCATTCAAAGTGCACTCAATTTTCTCTATTCTTTGATTTTTTGATTTGATATTCTATTGAGAAATTCTATAGTCATGCGTTTTGAATTTCGAACGAAAAAAATTTAACCCATAAATAACGAAAATACAGGAATAAGAAGGAGAGCATTGTAGAAGTTTGTCGACACACACACGCACCATGGAGCTACATAGCCCATGCCAAAACCAAAACAATCTCCCCCCCCCCCCCCCCCCCCCCCCCCCCCGTGGCGGTGACTGATGCTTAGATTAGGCCAGGGTCAAGAGACAGGTGTTTTATATCTTTGGTGAGCAGCGCCTAACAGGCAGTAGCAGTGTTTCCAGAGCTCCTGAAATTTCGGATATTTCGTCATTACTGTGTGATAATCTGAGTTACATCGAATAGTAGATTGTTGTATATCACTCTCTGACTCTTATGGACCTTTCTGAAGGTATGTAGTGCAGTGATTTTCTAGAAATAACCGAATTTCCCTGTGCTGTTTGCCAACGATTGGTATGCGAAATACACATGTATAGCAGCCATTACACAGGGGCACAAGCTAGCACCCCTCCAGTCAATGAGCTTAGCCAGCCCTGATGCGCAACACAATTGAACTTGGATCTGATGAATACCATCACTTTCTATGGACCTTTTCATGATGAAGCCCGAGTCACGCTTTAAAATGCTTTACGTTCTACATGCGCTTTGGCTGTTACTGTGTGTGTCGAACCAGTATGCATCTCTCACTGGCAAATACTGCATTGAGGCGCCATTTGCCCAAAAGGCGCCATTTGCCCAAACTCTACGCCATCAAAAGTTCTTCAAACAACGAATCCCGTACTACAGTAATAGTGCGTCATCGCTTCAACATGAGCTTCTAATTTGTGGCGACATCAGCCCTAATCCTGGACCTGAATCTGCAACACTCTCGGTTCATCGACATAGGTACTCCTTGTCTACACTGAGACAACTGAGACATGGAAGTGAAATACGGAGAGTATCTTTGTCTGCTTGGAAAGCGATTAAGGATCTCAGCATTACGGCCATTCCCCTACGTCGTCGTGGAACTCAAGGTGGTACCAGGAAACAACGCCACCACGCACAGCTTTGTGTTGATACCACAAGCAAAATAAGCTTGAAACCGCAACAAATTCCAGTGAGGGTAACCTGTCACGCTTCCAAGCCCCCAAATACTACACCAAACTCCAGATGTCTATCGAAAGTGGCGATATCATGCTGCAAGAACAAGGTAAACTAGAACCGGAATTTGTCAACACTGACAAATTAGGTGATCCGATCTCTTCGAAAATCAATGATTTGAGGCCTGATCCCAATAGGCATGACCATACCGGTTTCATTTGTGTCGAGGAGACATTGGCCGTGTGATGTTTGGATTCTCATTTAGAAAAGGAAGTCAGACTTGCCATCTTTGGTACTGAATTCCGTATCCACTAAGGAAGATACAGAATGAAGTATATTTGACCTTTGACCCCACTTTGCACACCCAAGATGGCATCTGAGCAAAAAGTGGTTATTTAGTGAAGTGATTGTTGTAACATGCCCTTTGCATGTGCAAAATATGGGAAAGACAGGACATGTATTCACCAAGATACAGGATGAACAATTTGTGACCTTTGACCCTAATTTAACTACCCAAGATGGTGTCCGATCAAGTAGTTATTATTTTATGAAATAATGTACGTGACATGAACTAAACATGTGCAAAATATGGGGGTGATAAATGCTGTTTTTCTTGAGTTATTGCAAAGAAAGTTTCAGAAAAAAGAAATATCATAAAACATTGAAGATAAGCTTTAAATTCAACCAAGTTTTTTGACATGATGCCGACGTCGTATGAAGAAACAAATTACACAATAACGATAGCCCAAAGTCTCAGCTACAACATATTAAAATCTGGGAGAAATTCACCGAAGGGTAAGTGAGCTAGTGCTCGATAAAGACAACCATGTCAATTTTCACATCTAGAAAAATTCCCTCCCATAGAGATAACACGTCATAACGAAGATAGAGAAAAAAAGTACATATGACCTTTGACCCCACTTTGCACAGACAAGATGGCATCTGAGCAAAAAGTGGTTATTTTGTTAAATGATTCTTGTAACATGGTCTTTGCGTGTGCAAAATATGGGAAAGATAGGACATGTATTCACCAAGATACAAGATAAAACATTTATGACCTTTGACCTTAATTTACATACCCAAGATGGTGTCCGATCAAGTAGTTGTTATTTTACGAAATAATGTACGTGACATGAGCTAAACATGTGCGAAATATTGGGCTGAT
This sequence comes from Diadema antillarum, assembly GCF_040938485.1. NCBI lineage: Eukaryota > Metazoa > Echinodermata > Echinoidea > Diadematoida > Diadematidae > Diadema > Diadema antillarum. The sequence continues at coordinate 316,910 of NW_027271963.1, read as the reverse complement.
AGAGTATGTTTTTTTTGAGTTATTGCAAAGAAAGTTGCAAAAAGAAAGGAATATCTCAATACACCGAAGATAAGCTTTAATTAGGTGATCCGAGTATCCTCTCGGATCACCTTCTGTATCTGTACGGATTCTTTCTTCTTCTTCTTCTTCTTTCTTTATTTCTCCCCAAAAGTTGTGCAGAGGTTAGCTCAGAAAGTGCTATGCCTATCAAGTTCAAACTTATACCATGTATGTATCGTGTCCCAAAGACGGCAATCGAACTAAAATCAAAGTGATCGGGCGACCTTGACGTCACTATGACGTCATTATGTGAAAACACATTCTCAATCATATCTCATTAATGGAATGAAGTTTTTCAATGAAATTCACGTCACATTTATTTCAAGTTATGCGCATTCTACTCATATTCTCAAAATTCGCATTTTCTCTTGATACGTGCGCGTACGCGCGCGTTGAAATATTTGTATGCTCAAATCGAGCTCAAATTTTTTTTGCATACGTTTCAGACCATTTGGAGCATTTTTTGAAAAATTGATAAAATCGGACGGACGCGTACGCGCGCGCACATATACGCACGCACAGCTCATATGCAATATAAATTTTCAGTTTTTTCACACAGATCGGATGTCCGAAATGTCAAGGAATATTTCTATCAAGTTTCAAGTCGATCCGACTCAATATGACGTCATACGGGCCCGTCAAATTCAAAATTCCGCGCGTGCGTCAATGGGGATACACAGTGCAACTATGCCAAAAAACCGCCAAATTCAAATCGGATTTTACTCGTCAGGATGGACGGTGACCCCCCATTTTCTTGATATATTCTAAAAGCTAATGAGTTGTACATGTCATTTCATAGGTTGGCGATACTGAAAAAATGATTAGAAGATATCAAATTTCTTAATAAAGTAAAAAAAGTAAATTTTCAAAATGACGTCATCAAATTTCAAATTCACTCGAGCGTATCTCACTTAAATTTCGCCAATTTTCACCCAGATTTCAGTATGTTGTAGCTTATGAAATGTTCTTTCATTAATATAATTACAACATTTTGATTGGATAACGTCATCACCTCGTAAAAATGGATTGAAAGTATCCTTGTAAAATTTGACCAGTTTACGTGTTATCTCTATGGGAGAGCAGTTTTTCTGGCAGAGAAAATTGACATGACTATCTTTTTCGAGCACTAGCTCACTTATGCTTCGGTGAATTTTTCCCAGATTTTAGTATGTTGTAGCTGAGACTTTGAGCTATCGTAAATGTGCCCCCTATTTTTTCATACGACGTCGGCATCACGTCGAAAAACTTGGTTGAAAAATTGCATGTGGCTTCGATGCAGCGTCATTTTGCTTAATACACAGGGCCTATGGAGCATGAAACAGGTCATTGCATAGCGCATCCGACTCGTAATCCTAAGGTCCCTGGTTCGATGCTCACCCCTGCCAGTTTTTTTTTTTTTTATTTTTTTTAAACACTTTTTTTTCTTCTTTTTCTTTAGTTAGTCTGAATCTCCTTTCCTAAGTTTATCTTTTTCTGATTTTTTCATGCTTCTCCTTCAAATTTCTATAAAAATAACATAATTTTTTCTTTATTTGTCTTTCTTTCTACTACTTTCTGTGCAATAGATGAACAATAACAATGGCTATTAATCCCATATTTTGCACATGTTTTGTTCATGTCACGTATATTATTTCATAAAATAACAATTACTTGATCGGACACCATCTTGGGTATGTAAATTAGGGTCAAAGGTCATAAATGTTCCATCCTGTATCTTGGTGAATACATGTCCTATCTCTCCCATATTTTGCACACGCAAAGACCATGTTACAAGAATCATTTCACAAAATAACGACTTTTTGCTCAGATGCCATCATGTCTGTGCAAAGTGGGGTCAAAGGTCATATATTCTTCTTTCTGTATCTTCATTATGACGTGTTATCTCTATGGGAGTGCAGTTTTTCTGCAAATGAAATTTGACATGACTATCTTTTTCGAGCACTAGCTCACTTATGCTTCGGTGAATTGCTCCCAGATCTTAATATGTTGTAGCTGAGACTTTGGGCTATTGTATTTTACCCTTCGTTTTTTCATACGATGTCGGGATCACGTTAAAAAACTTGGTTGAAATTAAAGCTTATCTTCAATGTATTGAAATATGTCTTTCTTTCTGCAACTTTCTTTGCAATAACTCAAGAAAAACAGCGTCTATCACCCTCAAAGTTTGCACATGTTTAGTTCATGTCACGTACATTATTTCATAAAATAACAACTTCTTAGTCAGACACCATCTTGGGTATGTAAATTAGGGTCAAAGGTCATAAATGTTTCATTCTGTATCTAAGTGAATACATGTCCTATCTCTTCCATATTTTGCACACGCAAAGACCATGTTACAAGAATCATTTTACGAAATAACCACTTTTTGCTTAGATGCCATCCTGGCTGTGCAAAGTGGGGTCAATGGTCAAATATACTTCATTCTGTATCTTCATTACAGTGTATACGGAATTTAGTACCAAAGATGGCAGGTCTGACTCGCTTTTCTAAATGAGATTCCAAATATCACACGGCAAATGTCCCTAAACACACCTGAAACCTGTATGGTCATGCCTAAATTATGTATTTGTTGCTGTATCTTCGTTATCTAGTGTATACAGAATTTGGTACCAAAGATGACAGATACGACTCCCTTTTTTAAATGAGAATCCAAACATCACACGGCCAATGTCTCTAAACGCAGATGAAACCTGTATGGTCATGCCTATTGCGATCAGACCTCGAATCATTGATTAAAAAAAAAAATCGGATCACCTTAATTTGTCAGTAATGACAAATTACAATCTCTAGTTTCAACCAAGTTTTTGGACGTGATCTTGACATCAAATAAAAAAATGGACGGCACATAACGATAGCCCAAAGTCTCAGCTACAACATATTAAAATCTGGGAGAAATTCACCAAAGCATAAGGGAGCTAGTGCTCGATAAAAATAGTTATGTCAATTTTCATTTCCAGAAAAACTGCACTCCCATAGAGATAACACGTAAACTGGTCAAATTTGACGTTACTTTCAATCCATTTTTACGAGGTGATGCCGTCATCCAATTAAAATTGTGTTATCTATTTATGAAAGACCATTTCATAAGCTACAACATACTGAAATTTGGGTGACGAATCGGCGAAGGATAAGTGAGATACGCTCGAGTGAACTTGCAATTTGATGACGTCATTTTGAAAATTTACTTTTTTAAATTTATTAAGAAATTTGATATCTTTTAATCATTTTTCCAGCATTGTCAACCCATGAAATGATATTTACAACTCATCAGCTTTCAGAATATGTAAAGAAAATGGGGGGTCACCGTCCATCCTGGCGAGTAAAATCGGATTTAAAATTGGCGGTTTTTTGGCATTGTTGCACTGTATATCGCCATTGACGCGCGCGCGGAATTTCAACTTTGACGGGCCCGTATGACGTCATATTGAGTCGGATTGACTTGAAACTTGGTAGAAATATTCCTTGACATTTTAGGCAGCCGATAAAGGTGAAAAAACGGGAAATTTCTATTGCATATGAGCTGTGCGTGCGTATATGCGCGCGCGCGTACGCGTCCGTCCAATTTTTTCAATTTTTCAAAAAATGCTCCAAATGGTCTGAAACGTGTGCAAAAAAAATTTGAGCTCCATTGGGGCATACAAATATTTCAACGCGCGCGTACGCGCACGTTTTAAGAGAAAATATGAATTTTGAGAATATGAGTAAAATGCGCATAACTTGAAATGTATGTGACGTAAATTTCATTGAAAAATTCCATTCCATTAATGAGATATGAATGAGAATGTGTTTTCATATAATGACGTCATAGTGACGTCACGGTCGACTGATCACAATGATACATTAGATTTGTCGTCTTTGGGACATGATACATATACGGTATGAGTTTGAAATTGATACTCTGAGAACTTTTTGAGTAAGTAGATACACAACTTTTGTCCAGAAATAAGAAGAACCAACAAAGAATCTGTACAGATACAGAAGGTGATCCGAGAGGATACTCGGATCACCTAAAAAGTATGAGTTACCTACCATTCTCCTTCTAAACGCTAGATCTCTGAGAAACAAATTTGATGAGCTATCCATAGTCGCTAATAACCACTCCGCTGATGTTATTGCGGTAACAGAAACTTGGTTTGATGCAGACACCCCTCTTGATATGTTCAAACTTCCCTACTTCTCGTTACATTCAAGATGCAGGGAAACTCGACCTGGTGGTGGAGTAGCTCTCTATGTAAAATACCATCTTAATGCACAAGAACTTGATGTCCCAGTACCCGAAGGAATCAAAGTACTTTGGTTGCATTTGAGACCATCTAGACTTCCTCGCCAATGTTCGTGCCTCATTATATGCGTTGTGTACTTTCCCCTCAACATCCCAGAGCCCATGAGTACATTGATCATCTGCTTTCTACTATTGATACTGTTTTGACCAGATATCCAGAAGCTGGGATCACATTACTCGGTGACTTTAATGATCTTGACCTGCAACCAATCCTCAGCAACGTCAATTTTAAACAAGTTGTTTCTCAAGCCACTAGAGGAGCAAACATCCTTGACAAGATCATCACAACTAACAGCTCATTGTACACTGATACTTGTGTAATATCCCCTATTGGAATGAGCGATCATAATTGTGTTTTGTGGTGTCCAATGGAATCGATATCAAAGTCCAACAAATTACGGAGAAGGATAGTACGGCCTCTGACAGACAGTGGAAAAAGAGCCTTTGGTAACTGGATAACAAATCATACCTGGGAGGAGGTTTTCCAGGAACAGGATCCTTCAGTTAAGTGTGATCTGTTGATGAATTCAATTCAGAGTCAATTGGATGTATACTTACCTGCCAGAGTCACGCATGCCCACAGTTCAGATAAAGTATGGATGATCGCTGAAATCAAATCTTCAATCCGTAGTAGGCAGCTTGCCTTTCAACAGAATAACATACCACTTTGGCGTCATTTCAGAAATAAAGTTACTCGTTGTATCAAAAAGGCCAGATCCGCGTATTATAACAAAAGAGTGAAGAACCTCAAAGTTGACAACCCTGCAAAGTGGTATAAGCAGATCAAAATACTTACCAACAATGATGCACGCCCAACACCAATCTCAGTACCCGGGACTGACGCCGGTGATCCCCGTCAGTTCAAGGTTACAGCGGACCGCATAAACAATCATTTTACGTCAGTAGCAGGTGACTTACCTCCCCTCCATAGAGACCATCTACCAGCTTACCTCCCCTTTCCGTCTCCTTGTCCTGAAATCCAGCCGTGGCAAACTTACCGAAGGCTGCGTTCACTCAACCAGTGTAAAGCAGGTATTACCGGAGACTTACCTGTCCGCATCCTTCATGAATTCGCGTATGAGATTTGCTTCCCACTGACAAACGTACTTAACGCTTCCTTCCAATCATCGGATGTCCCGCGTCAGTGGAAACAAGCACAGGTTGTTCCCATACCGAAATGCCATCCACCAACAGTTGAGAATTTACGGCCAATATCTCTGACAAGTCATTTTGCCAAAATCGCAGAGTCATTTATGTGCAAGTGGTTGTTGGAAGATATAAACAATCAAATAGATCCTAATCAATACGGAAATCGCCCAGGTCTGTCGACGAATCATTATCTCATTAAGCTCCTTCATCAGGTAATAGAACATGCGGAAAATGCTCGCTCCGTGTCTACTATTGTTCTTACCGATTTCTCAAAAGCCTTCGATCGCATTGATCACAATATCCTCGCCCAGAAATTGATCGCCTCGAAAGCTTGACCGTGTCTCATTGCATGGATTTTAAACTTTCTGGAGAATCGGCAACAGTGTATAAGATATTTTGGAAAATTGTCAGACCAGTCAACGGTGTGTTCTGGTGTTCCACAGGGAACGAAATTGGGTCCAGTACTGTTTCTTTTAATGATAAATGATGCCTGTAATGATTCTGTGGTGCCCTATTTCAAATATGTGGATGATCTGACGCTTGTTGAAAGCAGGAAAGAAAGCCAACCCCCAAATATTCAAAGTGCCCTAAATGATTTTCATGAATGGTCTCTTCGCAATAACATGACTTTAAATCCCGCAAAATGTGAAGTTATGACATTATGTTTTTCCAGAAACCCGGCAATTTCAATCCCTCTTTCAATAGGCGACAAGATTCTCAATACAGTTGACAAAACCAAAATATTGGGCATCACCATTCAATCAAACCTGAAATGGGATTCCCATATATCCGACATACTGAAACGGTGTAACAAAAAACTGTACATGCTGAGGTGTCTGAAAAGACACAGATTGCCATTGCGTGACATGATCACAGTCTATTGTGGATACATCCGACCTATAATTGAATACGGAGCACCTGTTTTCAGTGGCAGCTTAACAAAAGAAGGAAGTGATCTCCTTGAAGTCATTCAAAAACGGTCTTGCAGGATAATACTAGGCGACAATTATACCACGTATAATGAAGCACTTGAAATTTGTTCCTTGGATACGCTCAGAAACAGGCGAAACAAGCTTTGCCTGGATTTTGCTACCAAAATAGTCAAAAACCCATTGTGTAGTGATTGGATTCCTGTTACTCAAAATGTCAACTACAGCCTACGTAAAAGGCCTAGATATCGACAATTTAACTGCAAAACAAAACGGTTTCAAAGTAGTGCCATTCCCTATCTTATACACTTATTAAATGAATAGCATAATTTTATTTAGTTTGTTTGTTTTGTTTTATGTCTCCTCCATAAAGTGCCACAGAGTATTTATCATTTCCCTCATTATGCAAATTATCATGTGCATGATTTGTGTTGCCAGAGAGTATACCATCAATATAAAAAAAAATTGTGGACCACAGAGTCAAGGGTTTAATGGTTTAATGACAAGGTCAAGGGTTTAATGATAAGTTGAAAGAGTACATGTCTAATTGTATCCGGTATTCTCGGACGCGGTTCAAAATATTTTATAATGTTATCTTTCAGTGTTTTGGTGTTTTATTACGTGAGATCAAATTCTGGTACAAAATGTGCAATAATATCATACAGAGTGTTGGTTACATACAATAGAGTCTATTTGCTGGTTAAATGTACGAGAGAGTGTGCATATAAGTGGAATGAGAGTTAGGAGAGAGGTCGAGAGAGAGGGGGGGGGGGGGGGAGAGGTCGAGAGAGAGGGAGGGAGATAGATGTGGAAATATCAGACTTTCTTAAAACGGTTTCAAAACAAAATGGTTTCAAATAGTGCCATTCTCTACCTCATACATATATTAATGAATAGTACAGTGTTTTTTATGCCTCCGCAACGAAGTGGCCGGAGGCATTATGTTTTCGGGTCGTCCGTCCGTCCGTCCGTCCGTACGTCCGTACGTCTGTACGTACGTCCGTCCGTACGTCCCGTTTTGTTTTTGTCGATATCTCAAGAACCATGGGGTGGTTTTACATCAAACTTGGTATGAGGGTATATCCTTGGGGGATAATACTTTGTGTGGATTTTAGGGTCACAGGGTCAAAGGTCAAAGGTCACAGGTTATTTTGTGAAAAAAAATTGGAATTTCATGTTTTTCTCCATATCTCACAAATGGTTCAAGGTATCTTCATGGAACTTAGTATATATGCTTGTACCGATGGGCAGTGATTATCTAGGGAAGTTGGGGGTCATGGGTCAAAGGTCAGAGGGTCAAAGGTCAAGGTCAACTCCTCAAAATATCACTACTTTCCTTAAAATGCAATATGCCTGAAGGTTTTTTTTTTTTAAAACTTGATGTATGGCATGTATTACCCAATATATATTTTTGGGGAAGTTTCTTGCCAAAAGGTCAAAGGTCAAAAGGTAAAAGGTCAAGTGAAAGTGCTAAATTGCACTTTTTCCTCCATATCTCGAAAGTAACTTAAGGTATCATCATGAAACTTACATATTTATGCATGTTCTACCTAACAGTGATTCTCTGTGGAACTGTGAGGTCAAAGGTCAAACGAAAGGTTTAGATAATGCTATTTTCCCATTTGATACTGAAATTATACTTTTTCTCAATACCTTGAAAATTACTCAATGCATAAACTTATAAAAGGGTCAAAAGTCAAGTAAAAATTATCAGTTCCCCAAATACCTGCACTCTGACATTTTAATCATTCATCCAATTGAACCTAGTTCTAGGAAAGTGAACATTCAGCACATTTGTGTCAAACCTGTCATTTTAATATTTTGCCAATTGTGTGAAACTGTCATCACACATTGTCAAGACATTGTACTATACACCTGTTAGGAGAACCATGCATTATGGCGGAGGCATATCAGTCGCAGTAGCGATATATCTAGTTTCTTTGTGTGTTTGTTTTGTTTATGTCTCCTTCATAAAATGCCACAGAGCATTCACTATTTCCCTCATTATGCACGTTATGTGAAGATGTAATTTTTGAAAGTATATATACATATTGTTTTAATTATGATGTGCATGGTATGCGTTGTCAGAGAGTTTATTATTAATATAAAAAAGGTTGTGGATCACAGGATCAAGGGCTTAATGATAAGTTGAAAAAGTATAATTGTATCTTTTTATATTATTATTCTCAAAAACGGTTGGATTTTTTTTTATAACGTTATGTTTTAGCGTTTTGGTGTTGGTCATTTGTGAGATCGAATTTTGGTGTAAAATGTGCAATAATATAACACAGAGTGTTGGTTATAGAAACAATAGTATATATTTTTTTGTGAGATATACATATTGTATGTGAGAGTGTGTGTAATAGTGGAATGAGAGTTAGAAGAGAGAGAGAGAGAGAGAGAAAGAAAGAGAGAGAGAGAAAAAGAGAGAGGGGGAGAAAGAGGGGGAGAGATATGCAATTATCAGATGCTATTTTCGTATATACAATGCACATATGTAATGCGAATCATTGATTGACTGATTTGATGTAATGCGCTGTGTATAGATTGAATGTATTCTGATATGGGAGTTTATGTATATTACGAAGAAAAGATTGTGAGGATTTTTTTTTTTTTAAATCATATTGATTACCTTTGTTGTGTAAAATGTGTTGATTTGAGCCTTATGATTATCTGATTATTTTTGTTTATTTGACTATCTTTGATCATTTTTGATAAACTGATTATTTTTGTTGTGTAAAATGTGTTGATTTGAGCCGTATGACAACACAACATCTGTATTAATTAATAAGTATAAATGACCGGTACATATAATTCATATGAACTCATTTTTTTTGTTGATAATTATTGAGAATAGTAATATATTGTATCTGTAATATCTGATTTTGTTTTGTATTATAGGTTAATCTAATTGTGCAATGGTTCTGATGAATAAGATTGACCCTTTGTTATTTTAATGTATTTTTTTTTTCATCGCTACATTGTATTTTGTGAGCATTTTTAATGTATACATGGCCATTGTTAACAATGTCTGTAATTCAGCCTCCGGGCTGCGAAAGATATTGATTAATAAAACACCATTTCAATTCAATTCAATTGGTTTTTAAGTCCTTGATTGCCAAGATATACACTGGCATTGTCTACAGGGGTGTAGCTTCTTCAAACGAGAGATTTGCCTCATGCAATGGACATGACTATCAATCACAATGTCCCTGGCTGAAGTCACGTGGCTGCAGCTGTCATGCTCTTAGGGCTGACATCCACTAGAGCCCCGACAAGACAACAAATGTTTGCAGAATCAAATTGTCATTTTGGTATTCTTTCCGCATCAAACACGGAAAAAGTGTGCAAATCAGCTTGTCCGGGACATTCCTAGGAATCTTTGCGGACTGATCGCAGACATTCCAAGGAGTGTCCTAGGAATTACTCAGGAAGGGCCTGAAATGCCTTGGAATATGTTGATCCCAGCCAGCCTGCATGGACACATCTAAGATCACACCAAAATCATGAACTAGGACAATCACAATGATTTTCCAACAGCATAAGTTATACCGTATGTGGAAAATATAAGGAAAAAATGCAAGGATATAAATTTGGCACTGACTTTTGATTTGTTGTCATTTTACTGCTAGCCATCATTGAGGTCACACCAGCCGGAATTCACTTTGCCTTATTGCTTCAAATACAAGCACTAAAAGATGCTCAGCTAGCACTGGTCCTGGCCTTCGATGGACCAAAATTTCGCAGGACAACTCATTTTTTTTTTTTTTTTTGTCTTATAGCTTTAATCTTTTTTCTACCTACTGTTAAAATCAAATAAAAACAAAATTGAGATATCAGCAGAATTTCTGGGCCATATAAATTTTCTGGACATGTGCTTCTTTCACCATGAAATAAGTATTTTCTTTGATGCATGTGCACAGCTCTCTTTCTCTTTAAAGGGGAAATCGAATCCAAATATAAGTTAGTCTGATAAGAGAGAGTACAATATTACGAGTTCAACGGTACAATTTTGATCGAAATCGGATGAAAAATAAGGAAGTTATGACATTTTGAAGTTTTGCTATTTTTTCGGGAAACAGTTCTTGAACGATCATTCTGATCAAAACTTTATCACTCTTCAAAATTATTTGATAAAAAATTGTATAATTTATACATTATTTCCAAGTGTTTCCTAATGATAATCTATGTTTGTTTAATCTTAAGTTTGTTTCTTGCTGATGAAAACTGCGCGTCAGGATTTTGAATGATATTTCAGTGTGTAGGACCCTAATGTGAAGAATGACTGAGCATGTGTACACACACACACACACACTATTCAATAGCTGAGTACCTTTGTGTCTTTATTCACACACACTGTACTATTCAATAGCTGAGTACAGCATTGCATCAGATAATGCTCAGGACTCAAAATAAGATTTTTGAGGGTCACGGCTATTTCAAAAGGGCACTTTCATCTTGAACCAAAGTGCACTTGAACCCCAAGAATTTCAAGGGGCATCAAGGCCATTCGAAAGGGTAGCTAATTCTGGTCAAAAGGGCGACAAGGCTATTATTTTCTAAATTGACAAGTAGCGTACTGTAAGGAACTTGTGTATTAGAATTGCAACATAACACACATACACATACACACACACACACACACACACACACACACTGTATATGCATGTGACCTGTCACGTCAAAAGCAGCCACAAGTCGCTGGCACCATAGCTGAGAAAAATCACATTTTAGTTGAGTTACCAGGAGAAAATCAAAGTTTTGATTTTTGGCTGACTGGAAACTATAGGGTTTAATTTGTATACAATTAGGTGAAATTTTGAGATGTTACATTTACCAGAAAGGTGTCAAATATTTGATCATGTATAGGCATTTTTTTCTTTGCTTGTCCATTTCGGTTGCACAGCTTGAGCGAGGGCTTCACGCCGTGAGTCCATAAGCTCTACCCCTTGTAACTGCTTGAAGCCGATTGCTTGATGATGACGTATATCACTGAAGTTGTTCACTGGCCAAGATCAAGTTACAAAGCATGATTGATCATAAATTTTGAGCAACGAATTGTTTCTCTTGAAGGGATCCATGGACTTTGACATGGTTGAACCTAAAAAAAGATAGTGTGCATCCGTCCGCTGACTTGACGTAATCATGGAACAATGCCGGGAATGTGTAACTAAAGCTGCACAATACGTCTTTTCCCAAGTAGCTATTACAATCCTTAATCTGCCCAAATTTAGGTATTGTGCCATAATCACACTTGTGCTTGTCTTGTTAAAAACAAACTGTCTATTTCTCCATCCTCCAATATGCGGTAGTTCAAAGTTTAAAAAAAAAAATCATAAACATGAAAAAAAAGCATGAACTTTTTTTTTTTTTTTCTAAAGGCCCTAGAGTGCTGTCCAGGGTCCCTGACCCTAGCCAGTGCTGTCTTGATTTAAACTTTTTTTTTTTTGGTGATAATTAGATGCAACTACTCTACAGGCAGTTAAGGCTACCATGATTTAAAAAGAGCATTTTGAAAAACAGAAGGTAAACAAATCATTGTTGTTCTATCACCGCAATCCCCAACTAAGCTACAGTGTTTGTCTTCTGTCACTACCTCGGCACTAATTTAGAGGAAGCCCGGGCAATCCCACTCATCAATGCCCATCGATTGCCCTCCGCCAGAAGAGACGCTCAACCCACAGGGCCCCAGCCTATGATTGTCAGATTTGGTCGAATGGCCGACAGAAATCGTCTGCTACAGGCATACGAGCATCCCCGAACCCGACCAGCCCCCGCCGCCCCTTCCGGAGGGCGACCGGACCCAATACGCCCCTCAAGTGACCAGTCAACCCAATCCACTCCAGATGGCCAGCACCCCGAAAGCACGGAGAGAGTCAACGGTCCAACCTAGCTGGGATCCACCAGCTACGCCCGGAGCTATGCTGACAGTGTATCTCTCGGAAATGCTAGGCAACCATTCAACTTCGCCAGGGTGTCAATACGCACAGATCTACCTGCCAATATGAAACGGGAGCGAGCACGATTAGCAACTATCGCCTATAAACTTTGACAAGAGAAGAATCTCTTCACCAGAATCCGGCTCAATGGAACCAAGGTGTACCTTCAAACGCGTAAAGCAAAATCGAATGGAGTACCACAGCCAAATTGGAGTGACTGGAAAGAGTAAGCTCATTTCATTCAAAAAGTATTCTACAGTAAAACTATATTTTTAGAAATTGGATGTCTGAAAACATGTTTTTCGTACACAGCTGCAACCAAACCAAAAGAAAAATTGTGAATCTATATGTTACCTAAGATTATCAGCTCATTTATGGCTGTCATAAGATTATCCGTAAATGTAATATCGCTGTTTCTAATGTCAGGCAAAACAGCCTGAATTAGTAGGTGACAGAAAGAAAAAAAAAATCTATTCATACCGGATGTATGAGGCATAAAACTCTACGTCAGTATTTTTTAACAAATATATTTCCATTGACATCGGCATAATTTTTTTATCACCATGAAGAGAGAGCGGTACATGTTACTGCCAATGTAATCAAGAATATTGCTTAAATTCCGTATGCACTTTATATGGAACTTTTATAGTTGCCGATTTTTGTTTGTTTGTTTGTTTTTTTTTTTGTTTTCAATGTCTCGGAATGAATTCAATGGTACATTAACTCAATATAAAATACTGGTATTTAATTTACAAAAGAAAAGAGAAACGTTTCTGATTAGCCCGGTGTGATGCTTCTATGATGAACGGACATTTCAACTTTTTAGGGGGAAAAGTTTAAAAGTTTGAGTATTTTATTTGGCTTATAATTGGTTAGTTTTCTTTATGGCGAAAAAGTGGTTTTGGGTTGTATTCATCAATGATAATTTCAAATTTATGATGAATGTGTTCATGATGAATGTGTTCATGATGAATGTGTTTTTTTTTTTTGCTGTATGTGTATTTTGTTTCACTCACAAAAATGATAACTTATTGAAATTTTCGTTAACTTTATTTTCAGCTAGAATTAGCACAAAGTGGACAAAGTGAATCTTGTAAACCACAGCCAACTACGGACAAGAGAGAACTAGATATATCGCTACGGCGACTGATATGCCTCCGCCATAATGCATGGTTCTCCTAATAGGTCTATAGTACAATGTCTTGACAATGTGTGATGACAGTTTCACACAATTGGCAAAATATTAAAATGACAGGTTTGACACAAATGTGCTAAATGTTTGCTTTCCTAGAACTAGGTTCAATTTGATGAATGATTAAAATGTCAGAGTGCAGGTATTTGGGGAACTGATGATTTTTACTTGACTTTTGACCCTTTTATAAGTTTATGCATAGAGTAATTTTCAAGGTATTGAGAAAAAGTATAATTTCAGTATCAAATGGGAAAATAGCATTATCTAAACCTGACCTTTGACCTTCGACCTCACAGTTCCAAAGAGAATCACTGTTAGGTTGAACATGCATTTCATGAAATATGTAAGTTTTATGATGATACCATGAGTTACTTTTGAGATATGGAGGAAAAAGTGCAATTCAGCATTTTCACTTGCGCTTTGACCTTTTGACCTTTTGGCAAGAAACTTCCCACAGAATATATATTGGGTAATACATGTATACATCAAGTAAAAAAAAACCTTCAGGCATTGCATAAATATAAGGAAAGTAGTGATATTTTGAGGAGTTGACCTTGACCTTTGACCCCTGACCTTTGAACCATGACCCCCAACTTCCCTAGATAATCACTGCCCATTGGAACAACCATATATACTAAGTTCCATGAAGATACCTTGAACCATTTGCGAGATATGGAGAAAAACATGAATTTTCAACCTTTTTTTTCCACAAAATAACCTGTGACCTTTGACCTTTGACCTCGTGACCCTAAAATCCAAACAAAGTATTATCCCCCAGGATATACCCTCATCCCAAGTTTGATGTAAAACCACCACATGGTTCTTGAGATATCGACAAAAACAAAACGGGACGGACGGACGGACGGACGGACGACCCGAAAACATAATGCCCTCCGGCTACTTCGTTGGCGGAGGCATAAAAATGTCCTGACTACCAACTTCTAATCTGTGCATCCTGTACTCTATTTTCAAAGAAAATATGGGAGGTAAGCAATAATACATGTAAAATATAAACCCCAAATTAGCTGGAATATTTTGTCAAGCTTTTGACATCTTGACCAATTTGTCGACTGTCGATCGTTCATTTGGCAGAAAATTAATACATGTTTTGCTCAGTTAATGGTATGCAATACTGCATATGCATGTAGTCAATCACTCCAACCAAGATTCACATAAATTAATGCTACTTATCCTTTTTTGAGCCTCTGTCAAAGATGTCATTATGTTGTTGCAGTCATCCATTCACACGCACATCTGTCCTATTCTTATCTCGCAATAACTTAAAAATTACTCAGCGGATCATCTTCAAATTTGGTTTTGTACAGGAGAGATGATGATCTGGGCCTTATATAGCATTAAAGTTACTGTTGTGATATTGCTGCTGATTGTAAATTCCATGGAAACCCTGATTTTGATTGACTGTAGAGCATTGTTACCATGGTAGTTACCCTTGGATGACAAAGTTACCATGACCTTAAAGCAATGGGACTTTGATTAGTTTTGAGGGTATCAAGGTGAAAGGTCATTAGGGTCATTATATGCATGAAAGTGTTGAATGTATCCAGTTGAAGTATCAGGCAAGCACTACCTTGAAATTCTTATAAATGGAATACAACGCTAAATGGAAAGAATTGGATATTTGGATCATGAAAGTTTCCTACATTTTATATTCAATTGTGTATTCACGGTTAAATTGCCACCATTTAGGATCTTCTATATATAATATTATATACTATACCGGTTAAAGGAAACACTACATCTCGAAATCAAGTTCTTTGTGTCTTTATAAGTGTATTTGTCATTCTGTCTTCACTTAAGTTTAAAATACCCATGTCACTTTCCTCATCAATACACCATTCTTTTCTCTCTCTCTCTCTCCAGAAACAACCCTGCTAGGCTATCTGGTCCGCATCCATATTCCACAGGCAGGACGTCATTAGAACCTGACCTCGCACATGAAATGCATCCATTCTAAACTCTTTAAGTGTAATCACAATGTGCTTTCAGGGCCCCGTTTTATCAAGATAAAGTTAGCGTTGATTGTGAAATCAACTCTAACTTTGGTCGACTAAAAGTTGGCTATAACTTTAAATCAACTTTAAGTTTCCGTTTTACGAAGAGACTTGATAGTCGATTATAGTTATAGCTGCTCACCATGACTTAATTATTGATTTCGTCAAAACAAAAAACACAGGACGAGGCTGGTTTCCGGTACTGTCTGCTTAAAAACAATACAATACATAAAGCAAAACAAACAACAAAAACATGAATGTACATGATTGTTTGCCACAGCCACGGAAGCGTAGTCTGCTAGTGCGCCGCAGTATGATTAGCACTACAACCGCTGAATTACAAGTATGTTTGCAACAGAACTGCAAAATATGCAGTTGTTTTGCATTGTATTGATGAAAGTAGGTCGATAGATCTAGCACATCTCGAGCTCAACGAAAATCTGCGTACGCTCGTACCGTGAAGATCCTGCACGAGTCTACATGTCCAAATTCTAGACCTAGTAGACGCTGTAGTCTACAGTGTACGGTAAGCACAAACGACCCGCTGTAACATCACTTGGGCCTTTTGGTTAGAAAGATCTTAATGTCGTACTTGGTGCTATAGAATTAAACTCTTTACTTTATGTATACGCCTACTATACTATTAGTATCTATTGACGAACTAGCTCTACGTAGGCCTCTGCACATCAGAAATCACTGATTGTCAGAAATCACTGATTTCCTCGCATATTCTTTGGCAAGATATGCATTGCACACAGACGTAGTTCTAGCGTTCGGCTACTTGATTGAGACTGCTGTTTAGGTGTTTGCATGCATGCAGCAGCAAGTTAAAGTTGATTTCAACTCTGGGTCTCTTGATAAAACGGACTTGAAGTTGATTTGGAAGTTAATCATTGATGAAGTGGATTTAGAGTTGATTTGAGAGGTTAATCATAGATTATCTTGACTTAAAGTTAAATTCATCTTTTGATAAAATGGGGCCCAGGACTATTATAGAAGTATGAAAGACATGTGTATATACCAGGTGTCCCAAAAAAAGCGGAACGGTGGATTTTCAGTACCTTGCGTTCTAAAAGTGATACATATTTTGACATTATTAGAAAGAGCATCTTCCGCAGAAGACCATGATACCAAAATCATTAAATTTGGTTCAGCACTTTTTATTCTACGCCAATTTTTGTAAATGTAGTCATTTTCAATTTTTAGCAACTTATGAGATAATAATTTGGGTGCGACACGCGTTCCATACGGTGAATTGTGTAAGCTCGTTGATCCATGTCAACAAAAGATAACGCTTTCATATTGGGAGCGCGCGCACACACACACAGACAGACACACACACACGGGTTTCCCAATGTGAAAGCTGTATCTTTTGTTGACACGGATCACCGAGCTTACACAATATTCACCGTATGGATCGCGTAGTGCACTTTAATTATTATCTCATAAGTCGCAAAAATCCGGCGAAATTTGGCAATGACTGCATTTTCAGAAATTGGCGTAGAATAAAAAGTACTGAACCAAATTTGATGATTTTGGTATCATAGTCTTCTGCGGAAGATGTTCTTTCTAAGGATGTCAAAAGATATATAACTTTTAGACCGCAAGATACTGAAAATCCACCGTTCCGCTTTTTTGGGACACCCGGTATAAGGAATTTTTACTAATCCAGATAAGATGCTTTTTTCTGTTCTTATTCTTTCTATCTTTAGTGATGAAGTAAAACAAGGACTGATATCAAAATGTGCATAACACTACTTGGAAAACCGAATGTACAGTGGAACTGGATATAAATCTACTTCCAATTCTGAGGGCAGCATTAAAGGAATGGTAAAGTTCTGGTCGAGATGGGGCTGAGATGAAGATTTTGTAAAATAATGAAAACCCTCTCACGAAATATTAAAGAGTAAACAATACCAAGAGGAATTTAACATTTATTCGTTGAAAATTGGTTTTGAAATGGCCAAGATGTACAAAAACAAAGAGGTCCTAATAAAAGGTGGGACCCACTTTCTATTAGGATCATTTTGCGTTACTTTAAAAAAAATATTTGTTGGCCATTTCAAACCAATAATCTTAATCAAACAAACTTCAAATTACTTGTTGAACTGGACGCTCTTTCATATTTGTGACCCTGCACCACAAAACAAACAAAAAGTTGCCAGACATGGATTTTTTGTTAAGGGCAAATACTAAAAGAGCAGCAGACTCTCAGCTTTAAAATGATGTACAACTCAATTCATATGGATTATCCTAACCTGTATAAATACTGGAAAGTGTGAACTGAGAAAAGAGGCTCTGAAGTACAGGGTCTATTCAAGTGCTTAATCTTTTAAGGCGTGCTACCTGTGCCATAAAAAGGACAAAAACATGATGTTAACCACTGTAGCAAAAACAATTAAGGGATTATCTGATTAACCACTTGACTGCTATTGGCTAAACACGCGCATTCATACCCCTGTGCTACAGCATTTGGGGGGGAAATAGGATATCCATTGTGATTCCATGTAAACATTGCATAGATTTTTTTTTTACCTTTATTCTTTCTTTTTTTCATATTTTTTTTTATTTGACAGAAGTCATAATTGAATGGAGCCATAAATAGACATAATTATAAAATTTTCCACCTACCCAGCTATGTCCTTGCTGATATCTTGGGTCTGTGTCCGGTGAATGTGTCAGGTGAATGTCTGCTAGGACTTTTGCCAACATCCATTAGTGGGACTAAGATATCACTATCATATTATCAGATCTTCCACTTTCACCATCAAAAAATAGATATTTACTTCCAAGATCCATGAAGACTTCCTCTTCCCCTTCATAAATATCCGAACAGTCACTCAAATCACTTTCACTTCTATCATCGAGAGTATAATCCATATTATGAGATTGCTAACGTGAACAGGAGGCCGCCATGTTGAAAGTTTTTTTCCATTCAACACTGGTCAATACAGTAACACATTGTCCACGCAGTGATTGAAAATAGCCACATTTTTTTTGAGAGCGCCATCTACTGTTCAAGACCTGAATAATATCACTGCAGTGCTAATTACACAGTAGGGGTAAGCATGACATGGTGCTATAGTCTTGAAAGTGCAAATACACAAAGCACGTCTAGACGTGCTCCGCACCAGCAGGCGAAATCGAAAGCACGTCTATAGACGTGGTTCGCAGTCAAGTGGTTAAACTGAAATTTAGCATGGTTAATTACCACATTCTGACAATGATAAATGTCAACTTTCAGAGCACTAGCATTATCCTTTCAAAAGTTATTAGAGTTGAAAGTGAAGAGGGTGCAAAGGATTTTCAAGAAATGAAAGGGGCCTCGTAGAAAAACCTGATTACAATACTCTATCAAAAAAGGGGTTTTAGAAAAACTGCTGAAAACCGACTTTCCCATTCAATTTATGATCACAAAGTCAAGGATAATAGGCCGGATGCATAAACGCTAGCAATTGCTTGTGCTAGCCTTTTACTCGAATCCGTATGCATAAAAACAAGCAATCGCTTGTGAGCAGAAGCTTTTGCTAACAAGCACAGCAAGCACAAGCAATTGCTTGCTGCCCGCAAGCAATTGCTTAGAGACCAAGCATTTGCTTAAAAACGTATGCATAAAACATACCTTTTGCTAGTTCTTGATAGCAATTGCTTACGATTTTCCAAGCTCTGTAGAATGAGCTTGAGCTTTTGCTTATCTGGGACGTTCTCTTTCAAGTATAATTTTCATATTCATGGAAGAAAGACCACATTTGTGAAGGAGTGGTATAAATCTACAAGAAATTACTCATAAGTAGAGTAAGAAATTTTTCATTTCAACAACGGGCATGTCCAGTGGTTAGCACGCAAAATGTGATGAAAAACAGGTAGGATGTCTGACTTCGGTGGAGAGCAAGACGTCTCTCCACGTGCGATCTGGCAGATCCGGGCTATTGTAAGCAGTGATGGGAATCAGCCAGTAATACATATGTGTATAGTTATGTGTGTGCGTCTATATGTGCATTTATGAGTGTCATTTCATAGCTCTTCTGCTATGTCAGGAAATGTTTCTGCACACACATGCCCTTTCAAATACATGCTGCCACACTCGCCTTTGTTCTTGTGTTCGCACAGGCATGACGTCCCTTTTGTTGAAAACTCAAGCAATTGCTTGTGCGGGACAAGCAAAAGGTATAAGCACTAGCAAAAGGAATATGCATATGGATTCAAGCAATTGCTTGAGCTAGACCTTTTGCTAGACGAGCTTGTGCTTTTGCTTGAAGCAATTGCTTACAAGCAATTGCTTGTTTTATGCATTCGGCCCAATGTAGAAGAAGAATAGCTCTTTCACAAAATATGGAAAACTTGACGGACTCAGTTCACCCATTTCACCTTTCTTGAGTCCTCGTGTAAAATCAAGGGGTGCCACTTTTTGTTTGTTTTGTGGTGCACAGTCATATTTCAAAAGTGGTTTCTAATTTTCTTGCAAAAAGTTAAAATCTCCATCTCAACCCAAACTATAGACCTACCATGCCTTTGAGACCCCAGAGATACAAGCCGCATGGTTCATGGAAATTCATCCTGTTATTTCCTTTGAAGCCCAAGCTCCAACACTTAAATCCTGTCATATTGGAAAGTATTTTGTTTTTGTTTTTGTTGGGGGGGGGGGGGGTCAACAAAAGAAAAAATGAACTTTGCCTTTCTTCATCAGATGGAAGAAAAGAATAGGACATGTTGGTCAGCAAAAAAGAAAACTGCACATTGAGGTGCTGACAAATAGATATAGTACCGTCTGCTATGTCGAAATATTGGATCTCGTGAGATTTTCGTGCCAAAATTGATTTTTTTGGCTAACTTGGTCAATTTGGGGGTGCTGAATCCCAAAAACTTTGGTTCCATTTTTTTCAATCACGTCTTCAACCGCCATTTTGAATTTCAAAATGGCCACCATAGCCAACTGTATTTTGACCCAGTTCTCATAATGTGAGCAGCAAAGAAGGTTCAAATTTGACGCAAAAAGCATGTTTATGATGTCAGACATTCTGATATACCATTTCCTGATATTGTAGATTGTTTTGATACAATTTGAGGGCTGCCATCTTGAAATTCAAAATGGCCACCAAGCTAAATGTATTTTTACCTGTATCTCAGGTTGTAAGCATTATGGAAAGTATATATTTGGGGCAAAAAGCATGCTTATGATGTCAGACATGCTAATATAAACATTTGTGTTTTAAATGGTGGATCATTTTGGTTGGCGGCCATCTTGAAATTCAAAATGGCCACCATAGCAAATGTAATTGGGCCTATATCACATATCGTATGCAGTGTGTAAGGTTCTATTAAACTTGGGGCAAGGAACATGCATATGCTATTAGACTTTCTGAAACATCTTTTTTCTGAAAAGATGGTCCATGTTGATATCATAGGTGGCCATCTTGAAATTCAAAATGGCTGCCATACCAGAATGTATATTTATTTTGACCCATATTTCATGTTGTACACAATACAGACAGTTCACAATTCGGGCACAAACCGGTCTCATGATTCTGAACATTCAGATGCACTTTGATCCCCTCCTTAAAATTGCAGATCATTTTTGAGGCTGCCATTTTATCATTCAAAATAGCTGCTTTTCAGCTAATATCTGTGGTTAAAAGCAACTTTTAGGCATATCAATGTTTATGGTTGTGTATATTGTCTATTCTTTTACAAACACACACACACATATAATTATATACATTCTGTAATAATGGATTATTCGCATTGGCTGCCACTCTTGAAATTGAAGATGGATTTCGACGCATATTTGGTGCTGTAAGATCTTTACCCTGCAAACTCAAGCATGCTGGAGCACTTTCATGTAGGACCTATGTGTAAATCAATCACTTCAATAATATTAGTATTGCATAGGCGGGACTGCTTCCTATAGGTACACTACCATGTTGAAATGCAAAATGGCCGCCATGGGAATCATTCCTTTAAGAGCATTGCATTTGCGTAAAACTTGTGAATGGGAAATCATGTGATTCTGGTGTCAAAGCAAATGACTTTCAAAAGGGCCTAAATAACTGTGTGTGAGTGACTAAATGCCCCCATTTTAGACGATTTGGTTGTAGAGTCTAAATAAACAATAATATAGCCGTGTACTAGGAAATTTACCGGAAATTTACTTTAAAGGGACAGTACAGTATTGGTGGAGATGAAAATTGGGCTTTTAACTTTTTGCGAGATACCAAGAAAACAGTTATGATAAAGTACAGAGCATACCATTTCAAAAGGAATTCAAAGTTTATTTGATGAAAATCGGGTTTGGAATGACTGAAACATCCACAAACAAAGTAAAACAAAGCGATCGTAATAAAGTGTGGGTCCCACACTTTATACGAATCACTCTTTTTTGGATATCTCAGCCATTTTAAAACCAATTTTTATCAAATAAAAGTTGAATTCCTCGTAGAATTACATGCTCTTTCATATGTAATATGCATAAGAGGTTTCTCATTACATGACGCAAATCTCTCGTTTGAAGAGGCTACACCCCCGTAAATAATGCCAGTGTATATCTTGGCAATCAATGACTTAAAAACCAAAGATATAAAACACCTGTTTCTTGACCCTGGCCTATATAATCTAAGCATCAGTCATCGCCACAGCACCGGGGGGGGGGGGGGGGGGGGGGGGGGGGGGGGGGGGGGGCACCCGTGAGAGGAGGAGATTGTTTTGGTTTTGGCATGGGCTATGTAGCTCCATGGTGTGTGTGTCGACAAACTTCTACAATGCTCTCCTTCCTCCTTCTTATTCCTGTATTTTCGTTATTTATGGGTCAATTTTTTTCGTTCGAAATGTAAAATGGATGACTATAGAATTTCTCAATAGAATATAAAATTGAAAACTTTTGAAAGGATAGAGAAAATTGAGTTCACTTTGAATGGTCTGCCACAGGCAGATATCCTTATCATGCTCTTACGTAATACCTTAGCTGCTGGAGTCATTAAACCCTGGCTTGGCCTCCAGGTTTGTCACGCCTGAGCAGAAATTTAATTTGCAATGGACAAATACTTCGACTCCCAACTCCCAAACGAAAAATCTTTAGCGAGGTATAGCACCCCATCAGCTTCGTGGAAGTGGGGTCTCACCTCAAACGAGGGATTGACGGCATGATCTCACCAAAAAAGTTAGAAACTTGAAATTAGGTCTCAACCAAAACTGTACGATCCCTTTAATAGTTAATGTCTTCTAGGCTCATTCCCTGCATGTATTTTGGGGGTCACAGCATTTGTATAGGGCTGTACACAGGGGAGAATTGGTTCTAAATTCCTCCAGAAAAAAATGACTTTTGTATTTCTTGCCATAATATGAACATGACAATGAATTCTGTGGCTACAGCTGGTGTAGGAAGCTCAAAGCATTTAATTGCACAGTTTATGTATATCCACTGGAAATAACTACAATGTACCATATCATATTCCCCTGTAAGTAGAGGCACAAATTAGGTTGTGAAGGTTTATGATTCAAGGCTTAGAGAATTCTTGATCCATCTGCTCTTTGAGACATCATCAAATTTTCAACTTCAGCCTGCGCCATGAAAGGCATGACCACGCAGACCTTTGTTTTTTGCAACAATTTGCAGAACATAATCTCTCAACAATGTCAATTGTACTTCATCATCTCCTTTTCCCAGTGATGGAGCAGACAACATACGATTCAGTAGTAAAAGTAAAGCAAAGATCCACTAGGAGAACGAAGATTTCAGTGTCTGTACGTAGTAATCATCAATATCTCTGAAATTCCCTGTTGCTCTTGACGTAGCATCTAATACATGCAATGGAATGAGGATATCTGCTTCCTCTTTGTGACGGGTGACAGCTCCCATGGCATCTTTGATGAATCCTTTGTTTCTTTTTTCCTTGTTCTTTGCTAGATGGAATTGACTGATCAGTATTTCAAATTTCAGGCTGATTATTTGGCTCAGTTTTGTGGGTTTCTAAGGCATGGGTATGAAAAATAAACCTTTGTTAGTGAGAATGAGGAGAATGCCATAAAATTATGAGATGAAGAGTGATTGGGAATTACTTACAACAGTAGAACTTATAACTTCCGATAATTGCATAATCCAGTAATGACTGAATAATGACAGGTATATCAGACTGTTGTACCGGTCGAAGTGTTATAAGAAGGTAGTGGCCCTTTTAAGCTGAATGACTTTTGATCCAATCTTACACGGTGTATTCAATTGCAAGAGCTGAATGTCTGGCCTTTCTCATAGTATCCAGACTGATTTTTTTTTTAAATTCTTTCAGATACAAATTCTTTGTACAGAACATGAAAACTTCCCTTTCCATCTCTTTCTAGAATATCCTCCTTGAATGTGGGATACCTGATAGCCAAACACCACATTCATCAGTTTAAATGCATTGACAATTTTTTAGATTACCCTCGTGTGATGGTGTTCTAAATTGTTGAGGAATTCTGATGCATCCGAAGTGCTACAGAACTGAGCTATTATTGCTCTTTATACAGTTGAACCTCTCGTATCCGGACAAGTCGGGACCGGGGCTCATCCGGATAAGGGATTTGGCCGGATACGGGAGACTCAATGCTTTATACATGTACATATACATACACATGTACTGATGTAGCCCATTGTATTACCACATGTAGTAATGTGTATACTGCAACCGTTTCATTGTTACATTTGGGGATGTTTGGGGATGTTGAAATGTCTGGAGGTAAGCAATTTGGAAGGAAATTTGATGTAATGTATGTTAATCATGTTGGAAGTAATATGTAATTCATGTGTGTTTGGGTAGGAGTTGTCAAGGAGTTGGGAATCCCCCTTTCCTCCTGTAATTATTTAAAAAAAAAATAACGGCGAGATCGCGTCCGTATAATAGAGAGATCCGGATAAAGGGAGGCCGGATAAGAGAGGTTCAACTGTAATAATAATTTAAGAATCATTGGCGGTACAGCAGTAAGCATCTTGGAAGTCTTGATTGAGGATGACCCACACAAGGGCAATCAGGAAAAACCTACTCATTGGCATTCCTTATTCATTCTGTGTTATTCCAGAAATACATCCAGCAATTATGAACTCCCAGATGAGTTGTTTCATTTTGTGGTCAACAAAAAAGCTTGTGAATGGGATGTCTGGTAGGATGACCATGGCATTTCTTGCCATTGTGAGACTCTTCCTCGTATGTCTTCATTCTCTCGAGGCAGCATCAAGTTTTTGAAGATCACCTTTTAAATCGTATCAATGCTTGCTTTTGTACAAATTAAAACTATTAACGAGGTTCCACGACACCAAATAAATAATAATTTGCCTGAGAGGAAAAACAAATCGCTTGTACGCGAACCACATATCCGCTTGGCTATTATGGGACGTGGGATGTAACGCTTAGGCCTACACGCTTGCCCAAACTTATGGGAAGTGATATAGGACCCCCTACCCTCCCCCACCCAACTCACGCAGTTTTTGCCCCTCAGGTGGATGGCTTGATGACGTCACTGGAACCTCGTCCGTACAGTCTGAATTTATGGCGGCCATTTTGAATTAAGAGATGGCTGTTGTTTTGCGTGACCTAAAGATTTAAGGCGCTTACCACAGTAGGTGCCTATCATATGTTTTTCTATGGCCACCATCTTGAATTTTAAGATGGTGGCCTATCTAATGATCCACAATAGGAAACAGCTGAACTGGAACGTTGGACACCACAAACATGTGCATTACTGAAAATTTGATGCTCCTACAATAATTGCAACATGAGATACAGGTAAAGACGCTATGGCGGCCATTTTGAATTTCAAGATGGCAGCCTTTAAATTGTATATAAACAGTCAACAATATCAGAAAATGATATATCAGAGTCTCTGACATCACAACCATGCATTTTGCACCAAATTTGAAGCTTCTACAATGCTCACTGTATGGTTCAAAATACTGTGTGCTATGGCGGCCATTTTGAAATTCAAGATGGCAGCCTACTAATTGTATCAAAACAATCCACAATATCAGAAAGAGATATACCAGAGTGTCTGACATCACAACCATGCATTTTGCACCAAATTTGAAGCTTCTGCAATGTTCACTTAATGAGATATGGATAAAAATACAGTTTGCCATGGTGGCCATTTTGAAATTCAAAATGGCGGCTGAAAACATGGTCGGAAAAAAATGGAACCAAAGTTTTTTGGATTCAGCACCCCAAAATTGACAAAGTTAGCAAAAAAAAAAAATTATTGAAACAAAAATATCACGGGATTACATAGTAGCCTCTACTAATAACTTCACAGAGGAAAAGTTGGTGAATCTGAAGGGAAATAGCGCAAAGCATGCTTTTCTCGTACAAAATGTAAAAGAATAGTATGTAGATTAAAGGAACGAACATATGTCAAAGGTTCCAGCTCAATACCAAGTACAAGAAGTAGTGAAAAGAGAGTGGACTGGTCAAGACGCATGTTTTGTCAAGGTCTTTTTTCACAAGTACCGTAATTGTAATGATGATGCTAATACAAAATGTACTGTAATATATGTCAGCTATACAGGGCCCCAGCAATGTATTCAGGGTACTTAGAATAAGGGAAAGTATTTGAGGGACACATCACCAACGTGTTTTGCAGAGGTGATAATCAATTTTTTTCAATGACAGACAAATACTCAGTACAGATATCTTTATCACAGTGGTCTGCAGAACACAAGAATAATGTCAGACTAAAATTAGATTTTTAAAAATTTGGCAGCCACCATGATTTAGCTGTACACTTTTGAACACTGTGTGATGAGAGTTTGATGCAACAACATACAGCCATAGTTACCTATTATATATAGGATATACATGTATAACCAAAGAACTTTGAAAAAGAAAGAGATATTGAATTTTTGCTTGAAGAGAAGATTCTGTTTTTCTAACTCATGTAACGTTTGTGATGGTGGACGGTAAGCATATGTCATACAGTATAAAAATTGAGTTTATCAATGTGGTTAATGTAGTCAGCGCAGTTTTGTTGTTGATTTGCAAACTTATTGGATTTATGTAACAGAGATTTGTTTATGATGAGAATTTTAATTAAGGACTAATTCTTAAATGCTTTCAATCATTTAAGACGATTGCTTTCAGATGGAAATTTTCTTGTTTTTACAAGTCCACAAATCGAGATTGAGGTTCTTTATCTTTCAATACGAAATACTGTTGAAGACAAATTTGTATTGTGTATGATTCAAGCATGTTCTTAATGTGTATGGTACTTTTAACAGCATTTTGGTAACCTCCAACATAGATGTCAAGTGCTGCTATTTTAGTAAATGTACACCAATGACAATTCAATGTTTTGAAGAAAAAAAAATTGCCTCAATTTATTTTATTGTGTGTTGATAGTAGTCCTTGAACACTGTGACAGTGGTTGCAGGCATGTGCACATTGTGTTGTATGTTTTGTTGGGTGACTGGGAATTTATAGAGTGTTCGTGATAACTGAAATGATTTTTTCCCCCCACAAAGATGTGATGATATAGAACAAAAAAAAAAATCGAAATGCAAACAAACCATTTGTTACATGTCTGTTCCAAGGATATAGAACTTGGCCAACAATTAATATAATCTGCAAGACTCTATGATTTAACCGACGTAATGATGGGAAGGGGAAATGAGGCTGTTATTGTTTCGTACGCATTTCACTTCTACTTCACTTTTTTTTGTAGGTGATATTTGCCTTGCTTTTCTCCACAAATCCTATTCATGTATAGTATTCTTATGTCATCGAATAAGTGTGCGTTCCAAACAACGTTCATTTACGGTTTTCAAAGTCTTTACACAATCAAACATCATAAAAAAATATAATTAGTAACTCTTCTGCGGGATGATAGATTGTAACAAAATGCAAATACCTCACCTTATAACATTACAAAAGTAAATTCGTGCCTAAACCTTGCAGGGCTGCGTTTCAGGGCCTGACAATGCAAACAAGCACTGTATTGATAACCATGAATTCCGAAGCATACTCGGGGTGGGGGGGGGGGGGGGGGGGGGGGGGGGGAAGGGGTGAGTGTGCAAGATGGGAGCTTTGGTATCGTAATTTTTCCCCGTGAAATGAAATTTGTTATCACGGTTTCCATGACAACCATTTCCGAACATAGTTAACAATTCATATCTAACTTTTGTTTATGTTTCATTGTTAAACCTACAGCTTGGTACACTTTTTCACACAAAAATGTTACAATATTATTTTGCACGTTTTACAATTAATCATGAATAGGGCCTATTTGAAATATTCTGGGACTGTCCTCATAATGACCAGTTGCCATGGTAACAGCACTACTGACCACCCCTCTTTATAATTCTTAGGACAAAGGAGCACATTTCATTCATATCAAGGTGCCACAAAGAGGTTGTTGCACTCAACTCTTCAACCCGTTCATTGACTTCGCTGATTATATGAGATTTATCTCGCATGTAATATATGCCCATGCACTTAGCATATAAAAGTATGGGGCCTACGCTACGCATTCAATTTTTCATTCAAAATGCGTGTCTGGTAAAAATACATCGTCCCATTTAGCATAACATAAAACAAGTTATCTTTCACCTCATCTTATAATTTCTTTGCTGCATGTGATATCAGAACATATATTATATTTCCAATTAATAAACACTTTTGGATAGATTGATTTAGATGTTTAAAAAAAACTTTGAAATGTTGGTACATTTCACAAAGTATAATTTTGAGTAAATCACGGTCTTATGTTTCATTGTGTCATATATGTGCGCGTAATATTCTACATTCAAATGTATATTAGTCAGGTTTTTAACTTCAAATAGAAGATAACACATTTGCAGTTTAAAAGGTACTTATCAACCATTACTTATTTCGATAAAAATGAAAAATCGTGATTTTTGACATTCTTTCGAATTTTGTGCTAACAAGGACATTTTTCAGCAAAAATGCCCTTGACATCCGGCCGTACGCCTAACTTCAGTATTTTTGCAAGACTTTCAGCTTGAAAACTAAGCATTAACAAATTTTGCCATCCAAAGAAAAAAAAATTGTCTTGACTGGCCTACTATGTCATTAAATGGGCATGCTTGTTCTTTATGCAGAATATTACAGGTAAATATAATTCAGTAAAGTTCAGTATGTTTGTACTTACCAAGGAGGTTTTATACATGGAGTTCCAACTGGCTGTAATTATTCAAACAGATGTCAGATTTCTATCAATGTACAAAGAATTCCACAGGTTGGACTTGTGCCTTTGATGATCAATGTTCGAAGCCGCCATCTTGCTGAGCAATCTGAAGATTCATTTTGAACGTTATCATAATGTTGGCCATATTTTGCGTATTTATTCATTAAATAAAATGACATTTCACTTAATAATAAAGCATGTAAAACAAAAGTCAGTCTTGTCCAGAAATTTGTGTAAAAGCCTAAATCAGAGCTGTATCAAGTGAAAATGTTTAAAACTGTACCATCCTGGAAAGCTAGTTTTATCACTTTTCTGCTTTATTTCCACAAATGAAATTAATATGGAATAATCTTCAAGTATAATTCTTTATTGATAGATATATCAGATTAGTGCCCGGGTATGCCCAGTCGAGTAATTTTCATCTTTATTTCAGCATTTTCTGCTCAATTTCTATTTGTGCATCCTCATGTCTGTACCATACCTTTTATAAGAAGGGATAGCGAAAAGTAATTACCATCACAAAGACATATCTTCCTTTGAAAGTGGCTGGTTATTATGCAACGAGACACGAGTCAATTGTCTTCTTATCTGCGCGGCAGATCCTGTTTGGCACATGCTTCAAATATTTTTGAGCGGCGGCTTTGAACATGGGTTCAAAGGAAATAAGACAGTTGTGACTCCATTCTCTTGAACATCCTTGTACTTACACAGTGTGTTTGTTGTGCTGTATTTTCATTTTAAATATTACCTGTCCATTATCTGATTTTGACCATGAAAATATGGTGACTGTTTAATTGTGGAGTATGTATTCTTGGTAAACTTGATGTCTCCTGCCAGTAGACAAACTAATTTCTACAGGCATGAGATAGAGAAATGTAAAAAAAAGAGGGACTTTGCGAGGGAGCGGAGTGACCGAGCGGGGGGAGGGTGTGGGAGGGGGGTGTCCCCCCTCCCACCGTGAGGACTTTTTGAAATTTAAGGTATGAAAAACCTTATTTCAATGCATTTTACAACTGAAATTTACTATTGTTATGAGGTACATTTTACAGATAAACATTGTGATAATTGAACTCATGAATCTTTTGCAAAAGGAAAGACTTCCTTTTGAGACAGCCACCCCATTCCCCAATGACACTAGTAGTAGTAGTACTAATGTTAAATAAGTGCAGATCTATACCTAAATACAACTCTACCTAGCCTAACCTTGCTTGCGATACGCACGGATGCACGCACTCACTTTTGGGTGGCTGTCTCAAAAGGAACTCTTGCCCAGTAATGTACACCCAGGTGATGTCTTGCTGGATTCAGTTCATACGGGTACAAAAAAAAAAGTGTTATAAATCACAGCCTAGCATTGTTGGCTTCCGTAGTTGATGAGTGCGTGGCACATTGTACAAAACGCTCTCCCTGCCTCTTCAGCTTTCTTTATCGTATTGCCCAAGCGCATCCTTGCGGCGGATGATGTATCACAAGTTCCAGGTCCCGAGGAAGTCGACTGACTCGCTGGCCTAGAAGACGAAACTGGTGCTGGGAGATCAACTTCATAGTCCAACCACTGCCACTTGAACTTATTGGAGACATATTTTTCAATATCCGCTACACGAGGGTCATCCTTATCGAGGGTCTTCATTTTCTCGTTGAAGAAAAAATACTCTCACCGGTCCACAAAATCACAATGACAAACGCCAACCATCAGTCCATTGTAATCAGCGGGAGGGATACAAGAGCAGTGCATCGCGCTGAACGCTGCGGCAGCATGCATAATACGCAGCTACTGCTAGAGCCTCACACACGAGTGCATCACACCACACTGCAAGCTAGAAGTAGATCGACACGCACGTTTCACATCCACGCCACTTATGTATACTTGTACTTAGCAGCAAAGAGCATGTGCGCTCTTTCCTTGGCAGTATGTACAGTCCATTTCACGCATCATCATGCATGCAACATCGCACAGCTGCCCGCTGACAAAATGCACTCATCACCATTCACACAATGCAATGCCGATACATCACAGCTATTACGGTACGGTATCACACATGCAGCATCCGCTGCTTTAGACAGTAACATAGTACGGCGAGATAGATATGGTGGCTGCAAAACAGAAAAAAAAAAGAAAAAGAGGAAAATCACGGAAAGTTTCCTGACTGTGTATTTTCCCCCCAGAATTTCAAAATCCGCGGAAATCAGCAGATCCGCGGAGAAATCTCATGCCTGTAAAATTCTAGTATATCCCCGCTTGAAATGGAAATGAAATTGAGAATGAAGTATACCCACTTCAGCAAATTTTATCTGTTCTGTACATTGCCTGGTACATGTAATGGCCACAATTCTTTAGCTTTAAATAAAAGTATCTGTGCAACTTCGGGTGTGAAGGTATTGTCTCTCGTAGAAAAAAAACTTGTCTCCTTCCCTGAATTTTGGCTTCTGCTTTTTCAAGCTTGCGGAAAAGAAATGGTTGAACATAAATGTAATCATAAAGCAAGGCACATCTTTATAAATAAACACAGGAGTACTGACACATAGTACAAAACAGAAATGGGCCTTTTGTCATTCTTAACAATGCATTACATTGATATGAAGCTCCTTTTTTTTTTTTGGGGGGGTTACAATTAATTATTGTGAAGGTTCGTTAATCTCACAATGAAATATGGTTCACTATTCCGAAGGTTTGTTAACCCGAAAATGAAGTGAGGTTCGTTTACCCACAAGTTAGAAAAAATAAATGTTATTCCCGTAAAGTCTGTGAATACA
Source organism: Diadema antillarum (assembly GCF_040938485.1). Classification (NCBI taxonomy): domain Eukaryota; kingdom Metazoa; phylum Echinodermata; class Echinoidea; order Diadematoida; family Diadematidae; genus Diadema; species Diadema antillarum. The sequence goes on along the minus strand of NW_027271963.1, from coordinate 285,435 downwards.
AAAACAAAATAAGGAAGGCCTACATATTAAAGGACAAGTTCACCTTCATAAACATAAGGATTAAGAGAATGCAACAATAATAGTAGAACACATCAGTGAAAGTTTGACGAAAATTGGACAATCGATGCAAAAGTTATGAATTTTTTAAATTTTTGTGTTGGAACCGCTGGATGAGGAGACTACTACAGCTTGTGAGTCATATGCGTTCAACAGTATAAAGAAAATGTAAAAGAAAATTCAACATATTTTCACTTTTCTCGCATAATAAAGGAGCTCTTGACTTGCCTCTTTCTAAAGGCAGGGGGAATAATATTACCCATAACATTTGTCGGTAACGAGTCAGGGGAATGTGTATTTTTTTCAAAAGATGGAATTTTGTAATATTCTCTTTATATTTTCCTTATATTGTTGTACGCATGTGACATCTAAGTTATTCATACACTGCAGTAGTCTTCTCATCCAGCGGTTACTGCACAAAAACTTCAAAAATTCATAACTTTTGAACGGATTGTCTGATTTTCCTCAAGCTTTCACTGATGTGTTCTACTAATATTGCTACATTCTCTCAATCCTTATGTTTATGAAGGTGAACTTGTCCTTTAATTCTGAATATTTGTCAGTATATCTATAATCAACTTCTAAAAATGCAGAATTCTGTAAATGTTGTGTAAAAAAACACTAAGTTTAAGCTATAAGTTCATGGTTCTTCATATGCTACAGTATTACAAAGTGATATCGAGTATGAGAAGCATAATCATGATACAATTTTATAGACCCAACGTGAAGCTGTCGGGCATACATCAGCCTTTGCTTCTGATACGTATAGTATGTGCAGCATGGACAAACGCAACAAGTGATAGTTATGGTGGAAGCAACGACTATAAAGGACATGTGCCTTACTACTAATGGCAGGAATTCAGAATGTTACAGCAGTAGTTGCAACAGGACAGATGCTAAAGCAGTCTTTAACATTATGACGATGTGCATACTTTGGTGGTTTTTACTACAGGCAAAGAACACAATCTCGACAAACGACTATCGTTAATTCACTCAACTGACTTTCGCTACCGATAATGCCTTTGAACCTCCGCCTACAGAATGGGTTCATCAGGCCCTATTTAGGTATTGGTACTTGCTAAAAGCATCCTCTTAAGTTTCCATTGACAACAATATGGGAGGAGAATGGAAGCGATCAACGTCCTCAGTAAAAGAGGTTTTTCGTAATACACATTGCGTGCCATTTTCTTTTTTCTGTCTCTATGATTTGTGAGTTTAATAATAATAAAAATAATAGTTAATAACTTGCGGCAAACTACACCACAACCGACACACAGTGCATACTGACTCATTCATATGGCAGCGTGAACACAAATGCACCGAAGTTTACATCCGGGCCACCGTATTGGTCAGAATCATTAACTAGAACTATCACTCAATGTGATTAATACCTCCACCTAACACTTAGAGTTTGCTCAAGCTGATAGTCACATGTGCCATATCTCAAGTCAAGTGCTCAAAACCTGTGGGAGTAAGATAAGTAAATTGGCAATTTCTATGATTTTCATTAAAAATGCTGTTACCATGGCAACAGAATGTTTGACATTAACAAAAAATGAAGTTTGCACAAATATCACAGCCGTCACATGACTTTGTGCTAAATTTCGAGTCAAATGCTCAAAAAGCTGAGGCAGTTAGCTGAATTCATATTTTCGCAGAACTTTAATTCCAGATATGCTGTTACCATGGCAACACATTTTTCAACAAAGACGAAAGATTTATTTTTGCACACCTAGAGGTAATACCAGTGGTCACATGTGCCAAATTTGAAACAAAATGCTAAAAAACTGAAAGAGTTAGCTGAATCAAATTGTTTTAATATGATTTTCATTCAAAATATACTGTTACCATGGCAACATACTGTTCAACAATGACGAAATATGAAGTTTGCACATATTTGTACTATAATGGTCACATGTGCCAAATTTCAATCCAAATGCTCAAAGACTGACGGAGTTAACTGAATCCACAGTATTTGTATGATTTTTCAATCGAAATATGCTGTTGCCATGGAAACGCATCGTTCAACGATGAAAGATTAAGTTTGCAGAACTATGTACCGTAGTGATCACATGTGCCAAAATTCAACCTAAATGCTAATAGAGGGAGGAAGAAAGCTGAATCCACAATATTTTTGTATGCTTTTTAGTGAAAAAATGCTGTTACTATGGCAACACATTGTTTGACAATAACGAAGGGTTAAGTTTGCACATCTACCTACTATAGTGGTCACATGTACTAAATTTCAAGCCAAGTGCTCAAAGACTGATGGAGATAACTGAATCCACAATATTTTTGTATTCTTTTTGGGGAAAAATGCTGTTACCATGGCAACTTACCATGGCAACACATCATTCAACAATGACAAAAAATTAAGTTTGCACATCTATGTACCAGAGTGGTCACATGTGCCAAAATTCAAGCTAAATACTAAAAGACTGAGGGAGAAAGCTGAATCCACAACATTTTTATATGTCTTTTAGTGAAAAAATGCTGGAACCATGGCAACGCATTGTTTAACAATGACAAGAAATTAAGTTTGCACATCTACGTACTATAGCGGTCACATGTACCAAATTTCAAGCCAAGTGCTAAAAGACCGAGGGAAATAACAGAATCCACAGTATTTTTTGTACAATTTTCATTCAGAATATGCTGCTACCATGGCAACGCATTGTTCAACAATGACGAAAGATGTATTCTGCACATCTACATACTGTAGTGGTCACATGTGCCAAAATTCAAGTCAAATACTCAAAGACTGAGGGAGTTAGCTGAATCAACAACATTTTTGTGTTCTTTTTAGTGAAAAAAATGTTGTTATCATGGCAACAAATTGTTTAACATCGACAAACAAAATGTTCTGTACATCTACATACTGTAGTGGTCACATGTGCCAAAATTCAAGTCAAATACTCAAAAACTCAGGGAGTTAGTTCAATCCACATATTTTTGTATGATTGGCAAAATAAAACTTGCTGTTGCCATGACAACAGATTTACTCACAAACAAAAAGGTGTCTTCTCAACTACACATTACATTGATCATACATCCCACATTTCAACTGAATTGCTATAAAACTGAGAGTAGTTTGATCCACGACATTTTGCAAGATTTCCTTAAAATTTGCTGTTGCCACAGCAATGCATTATGCAATACTAAGGAAAAAGGTGTCTTGCACATCTTCCTTTAACAGTGGTTACACATGCCAAATTCCGAGTTAATTGCTCAAAAAAACGAGAGAGTAGTTCGATCCACAGGTTTTTATGAAAATAATGCCGTTGCCATGGCAACCCATTATGCGATGCTAACAAAAAGTTGTCTTGCACATCTACCTTTGATAGCAGTCACAACGTGCCAAATTTTGGGTCAATTGCTCAAAAAAATGAGAGAGTAGTTTGATCCACAGGTTTTTATGAAAATAATGCCATTGCTATGGCAATGCATTATGCAATACTAAAGAAATAGTGTCTTGCACATCTTCCTTTTATAGCGGTCACACATGCCAAATTTGGGGTTAATTGCTCAAAATATGAGAGTAGTTTGATCCAAAGGTTTTTATGAAAATATGCCGTTACCATGGCAACGTATTATATGATACTAATGAAAAAGGTGTCTTGCACATCTACCTTTGATAGTGGTCACACATGCCAGATTTGGGGTCAATTGCTCAAAAAATGACAGAGTAGTTTGATTCACAACATTTTGAAAGATTTTTCAAAATTTGCCATTGCCATGGCAACGCATTATGCAATACTAACAAGAAAGGTGTCTTGCACATCTTCCTTTGATAGCGGTCACACATGCCAAATTTAGGGTTAATTGCTCAAAAAATGAGAGAGCAGTTCGATCCACAGGTTTTTATGAAAATATGCCGTTACCAAGGCAATGTATTATATGATACTAACGAAAAAGGTGTCTTGCACATCTTCCTTTGATAGCAGTCACACATGCCAAATTTGGGGTTAATTGCTCAAAAAATGAGAGAGCAGTTTGATCCACAGTTTTTTATGAAAATATGCTGGTACCACGGCAACGTATTATATGATACTAACAAAAAAGGTGTCTTGCACATCTACCTTTGATAGCAGTCACACATGCCAGATTTTGGGTCAATTGCTGAAAAAATGAGAGAGCAGTTTGATCCACAACATTTTGCAAGATTTTTTAAAAATTTGCCGTTGCCATGGCAACGCATTATGCAATACTAACGAGATAGGTGTCTTGCACATCTTCCTTAGACAGCGGTCACACATGCCAAATTTGGCATTAATTGCTCAAAAATGAGAGAGTAGTTCGATCCACAATTTTTAATGAAAATATGCCGACACCATGGCAACGTATTATATGATACTTCCAAAAAAGGTGTTTTGCACATCTACCTTTGATAGTGGTCACACATGCCAAATTTGGGGTCAATTGCTCAAAAAATGAGAGAGGAGCTTGATCCACAAGATTCTGCAACTGACCAACTGACTGCCCGACCGCCCGACAGACTGACCGACTGACCGACTGGCCACCCGACCTCAGAGTATACAAATGACGCACAGGTCTGAGTGCGTCAGTCGGAATTGCGTGCATAAGGTAACTATGGAATGCTTAACCCACGAGGCGAAGCCGAGTGGGTTTAGGCTAAATTCCATAGTTACCGCATGCACACTATATTCCGACTGACGCACGAAAAGACATGTGCGTCATCTGATTTATAGAATGAGTAATTTTCTTGCCAAAAACCCATTTTTCTATTGTGTTACCCGATGACAAAATTACTGTATGTATTTCCTTTTGTCTTGCCGTAAACGAGCGTGCATCAGTTTTTACTGGACGCACGGCCAGTCGTGCATCAGTAAAAACTGATGCATGGCTGTTTTAGCCAATACTGAGTAGGCGTCTTGTACTGAGTGCGCGAACGCTTGCTTAGTGCGCGAACCTTTGTTACAAGTACGCATACTCTTGCTACGAGTGCGCGATAACATGTTTACCACTGTGACTCAGCGTGCGGCCAGTAAAAATCAAGACATAGCTCTCGACCAATCAGATCGCAGGATTCTTGCTACCCATTCTCTAATGATTCCTATATACCCCCATACACACTATTGTAATGTATATTTAGGATATTTTGGGGATAACTTCCTGTTCATTAACAACTCAACTTAAATTCCCTTGTTTTTGTAAACTCACCTCAGAATATAACACGAAGATTATTTACTATGAATTTCCTGTCGATAATTACCCTTGTTTGATGTTTACATCAAGGAGTCATTCAATCACCCTTGTAACAACCCTTCTTTGTCCCTGGTTTAATTACCCAAAGATTATATACACACACCTTGTGAACCACCAGACTCTTTGTCTGCCCCTTATCTTATAATACTTCCTCCTCCACAAAAGAATCCCCCTCTTTTGATTGGTCAAACATCACCCCTTAGGACAGCCCCTTTGGTCACTCTTTTTAGTTATCCTTTTTGATTGGTTGTCTTACCAAAAATTCTCACCCATCACCCATTGAACATTTCCAAGTTTGGTGTTCTTTCCAAGGCCCCAAGGGAGATCATGATTTCGACATCAGAGAGTCAACCTCTACTTGATATTGCTCTCTCCTGCATCTTGATACTTCTATATTTTACTCTGATGTACATACTCGTCATTTAACTTGTCATTGAACTTCATCATGATATTTCTGAACGATTGTGAATAAACACTTTGCATCGATGAAATGTACCAAAACTGTACCTGAGCTCCTTCATTTCTGCTTCATAATAACATTCCAAATGTAACACCACCCGTTACATTACACTATGTGTGGGTGAGGGTAAATAGACCTGTCCTGTGATTGGATAATCATCTCACACACATAAGCTGTTGCTTTATACAGTAGTGCCTGCAATGGCGCGTAAAAGCCGTCGCTAATTAGGACTGCTGTATTGTTTCATCCGGGGAAAGAAACGGTTGTGAGCTTGAACATAACCTGAACTTTGAGAACAATTTTCTCTGTTTTTTAGAAAATGAACTGACATACATTAGCATAGTTTATATTCGTGTTTCAGATTCATAGGGATGTGGAAATGGGTTGAATTATATACTCAGCAAAAAAAAGAAAGAATAAAGATACATTGTTATTTAATTAGCTATCGATCTAGTAGGTCGATATAAAGGGATATTTCACACATGAGTGAACACATTCGTTTTTGTCCTCCAAGGCACAAAAGTAAAAATTGCAAAAATTGACATGTTATCTTTTCTTTGTAAATGCCCTTCAAGATAACAATAATAACAAAAGACCAGTTTAACACAATAAGAACATGATTGAAATAGCAAAAATAGGTTTTCTTACTCTTTTTCTCTTTATAGCCTGAAACAAAATCAAAGTGGGAAATCAAAGGGGGAAAATAAGAATTTTATATCAACTCAAACTTCAAATGACATAGGGAGTAAGGGCACAATGATGATTAAATGAACAGAATATCATTATTTTATTCTTTGATTTAGTAATCTAAGTGTACATGAGACAAATTAAAGAACCAAATACTATTCATAATTTTCCTAAATTGAGCAATCAATTCAAATTCCAACCATTTTTGTTAATACTGCTCCATCTTTCATTTCATTTGAATTTGGATTTGACAGAAGATTCTTCATTTTCCTCCATTGTTTTTAATCTTTATTGATCTTTTGGGCTTCAAAGGTAATTATAGCGATCAAAGGTTTATCTTTGCAAATTGATCAGGTGATACGCTATCGGTGTATCACCTCTTGAGTTTGTACAGAATCTTCCTTTTTTTATCATTCTTCTTTCTTTCTGATGAATTTTGTGGACAAACTATCTCAACAATGACATGACCAGTTAACATAAAATTTTCAGTCAACATATGATGCAATATTTGGTACCCTGGGGTACCAAATGAAAATTCGCCATTTTGTTGAATTATTATTTTTTTTCAGCGCTGTACCCTGGCTTATCAAAAAATGTGTCAAAATATTTTTTAGTATTATTATGCACAAAAATGTTTTCTTATTTGTGATTATGCAACAATTAATGCATGCAACTGATAATTATTTTCTGCTCTGTTATAATCTTAACTGTTTGATATTATTGTACATATTATTGTTAGTACTGAATGGAGATGACTTCAATTTGTGAGAGACCTTGAGCTAATAATGTTAGTATTACTCCATCTGCTCTCTCCTTGTTCTTGCGCTGGGTTTCTGCGCTTGCACTTGCAGTGTTGTCACCACCTTGGGCCATTAAAAAAGCATCAAGAATTTCTGCGATCTTGTCCTCGCCAAGCTTACCTACCACCCTTTCCCTGGCATTCTCTACTTTACCTCTTCTATTGAGTTTCTTGTGTTTTTTGCGAGATTTGAGTAGGTCCTTGTATCCGCTGCTAGCACGGCCATCACTGCACGCAGACGCCATGACTATGGCCGTTGCACTGGCGTAATGCTAGCATTCGTGCTTATAATTACGTAGCGCAGTGTACGTGTAATAATCAATTGCAGACGAAGTTGCCAGTCTATTACCCCGTAAATTAATGAATACACAATGAAATAAGAAAATCATTTAAATGAAATATCTTTAATGATAACATTAGAAATCCACATAAATATTTTATTAATCTAAGAAATGAATTCCAATTATTTAATTTGAACCTTTTTCTTTCGCATTTCATCTCTTATTATCGACCATTCGCGCACGCGTAGAAGATTATAAAGATGGCAGCCCCCATGATCAAATTTTGAAGAAATACAGTTGATTTTGGGGTGAATTTTCTGGACTTTCGGTGATTTTTTTTCTTCTGAAAATAAAAGTTACGGTAGATGATGTTTACAAAACGGTGTGGTGCTAGAAATTACTTCGAAAAACACCTATGGAGCTAGTTCATTGCGACGACTTTGCCGTATCCGAATTCGGAATCGGCATATCTGAATTCGGATACGCATTATAAATAATGGGCATGAGATGGCACTATACAACGCGGTACCCCGGGTTACAACGGTACCCCGGTGTTGGTGTGCCGAATCATATCTCATATCAATATCTCTGTACATGTAACTTTTCATGACAATAACATGTCTGTGACATCATCTAGGCGCCATTTTGTGATTTTCAGATAAAGTCACATGATCGATCATAACTTCATAACAAATGTCATTTCTATATCATTTTCGGTAGACATTAAGTTCAAGACACGACTGATCATCCTGTACTATGCTAATTACCCAGGTCATCATGATGGGGGCATAAAAGCGTTTCAAAAAATTCCACGCGTTTTTGCGTGCACAGCAATTTAGCAACATGAAAAGGCACTTTTTCTGACTGATTTGGATTCCTGATACATCCAGTGACAAGATCCATCTACAAAGCAATGCACTTGTATCAAAGTTCAAATTCTGCGTGCGCCTCTATGTGCAAATATAGTGAAAAAACATGTCTTTGTTTATTTCGCCATAGCTCTTTAAAATGTCCAGCAACCCTTTGTTTTCATTGCATATTACAAAAGCATATGATTTGTAAATAACATTTCAAGTATCAATATTTCCATGAAAACTCTATGACATCATATCATCATCTGAAATTAAAAAAGTGGAATTGAATTTTTTGAGGTACTGGTTCTGATATTCAGTTGCCTATATCTCGGTAGTTTTAGCTCAATATTATCCCAAATTCGGATATGATGTACTTTGAACAATTGTCTTTCAAGTTGAAGTCTTTGTTTTGCAATTTGATGATGTCATCATACTGAAAATTGTGATTAAAGGCAAGGTATCGAAATCAGCCGATTTTACATGTTATGTCTATGGGATGTATATTTCCCTGATGATCCAACCAACCTCTTGCTAGAAATGGCATAGCGCCATCAGTCGTTACGAGGCCGCATTGCCGTCTAGTAATACAATACATGTTCACGCTGGCACGTTTGTTGTGCGGGCATTGACTTTTTTGCCCTCTCATTCAAAATTGTATATCTATACTTTGTTTTTTTGCCTTACCATTTCTGTGGATGTTCCATGGCCGAGTGGCTAGAGTAACGGTTTCCCATACACGCTTTGGAGGGACCAATGCTCGCAGGACACTTTCGTTTTTAATGATTTTTCTTTTAACTCTTTTTTAGATAAAGTTTCATATTCAATAGCAAGTGTCTTTTAAACAACAAGTAATCTCCTATTTTAGTCTTAGTTCAAGGTATTTCTTATTTTTGTTTCTTATTTTTTCGCATTGCTATACACGTGTGCATAAACTTTATTAGAATTCAATTTATTAAGGGAAGACCAGCTTTACATTAAATACACTGTATCACAATCTGTAGGCCTACTCCTTTTATTTCAGAACATTTCACATTTCGTGAATTGCTGCGGTTGTAAATCTTGCTTGCAGAGTTTATGGGAAATTAAATCTATATGTGAAACGAAATAAAAACAGGGAACCTATTGGATTCAATATATGTAATAAAATCTGTGGTTGTGCCGTATCTTGTACACGAGTGTCCTCAAACACTCATGGTTTATTGAATTGCTGACCTCGACCTTGCAACTGTGAGCTCATGGTCTATTCTGAAATATGTGACCTGCTGCAACAAAATGATCCTAAAGTCGGGCGTGGTCGATTATTTGAAAATTGCGTGATATAACCCCCTAATCTTTCTGCTTTAAATTGATATATAACACATTTTATACAAATAATCGGCTGCGGAGATATCGATGTTTAAAAGAGAGCATGTCGAGACGTCTGGAAAATCACTGTTTCGAGAAAAGCGCCCTAAAAGTTTTCCTTTCGACGCAATCGCGATCAAGGGACACGCAAGTCAGTTTTCACGTCTGGACAATAGACGGTAAGCCCTAGCAACCCCCGAAGAGTTCATTAAAGCACATCAGCGCTGGCGGTCTCCTCACCAACCAATCAGTGACCAGGATGTGAGAAGCGGCTGAGCATAGCGCACCCCGCCCGCACGCACCAGTCGACTGGGCAGTGTGCGAGCTTCACGCTTCGGTTAGCAGCAAGCAGCAAACTGACCAATGAGATCACTCTGGTCGTTGTTAGGGGCGGAACCTATCTGTGGCGCTCAATCCAAATTTTCGACCCAGTTTCTGCTTCGTTGAAACGCCAAAAAACATGGCTCAGAAAAACGCTATTTTTTGGTCTTTCCTTTGATCATTTTGCTTCAAAATTTCGACAGATGATAGAAGATATGTTAGACTCCAATGATATATCAAAATCAGAAAATCGTAAGTTTTGACCAATTCTAATGCTCTGACTTCAAACTCGATTTTCACGGCTTCGACCGTGCGCGACTTTAGGACCTTTTTGTTGTAGCGGGTCACATATATTGGCATCATCATTACTTCTTCCACAACCCTTTTCATTGTCGCTAACTCTCATTCGTATTGCCTAATGCATTCGGATTCATGTCTTGGCTGTACACCTGTTGCCAGTCGGTAACACTGTACAATTACACAACAAACACGTCCATTCGTATGTAAATGAGTTAACCCCTTGCGTTTCTCTACCCTTTCATCCCTTTTATTTAGCTCTTGAAAGTCTAACATATTGCTCCATTTGTCACACGCAAGGTTATAGATTGCCCTTATGCAGTTTTCCCCCTTGCCGCCTTTCGTTTTCTCTTCCCTTTTCTCTACGTTTGTTTTTGTTACACTGTAGGTCGGAATGTGTACATTAACATAACCCAACTCTTTGAAATTTCAGGTTGTTATTGTTCAACCCAATAACGGAGTTGTAGACAGGCTTTATGTTGCTATAGAGGTAGCTTGTGTCACACCCTGCTAGCTGTAGTGTGTATGAAGGGATGCTGTGTCGTTTTGCCATAGAAAAAGCTTTTATTTCGTCATGGATGTTTCAGTAGTAGCCGTAGGTGATGTTTATTGTTGGCATCTTGGGCAGTATAGAACAGATCACGATCATGCAGTGATCACCCTGAGTAATATTGGTAAGCATTCAATTTGGGTGTGTTTATGCTCAATTTGTGAAGGCAGAATCAGCGTTTTGAAATGCTGATTCAAAACGCTGATTCAAAACGCCGTTCACGAGAGCACTGTTTATGCTCACTTTCTTCGAGCCTTGGAAAGAGCGTTCGCGATTGCTTCGCTGACCTCTGCAGAGGCAAGTTAATTGGGGCACACGCATTTTTGGAAGTTCTGGCCCGAGTGTGTGCATTGTTCATGTTCCGTAGCATGTCTACACACGTACATGAATGGTAGACAATGATGGGAAATATGAGTATTTATTTCATGGACAAATTTATGACAAAATCGGAATGTGTAGTTAACAGTCTCGCGTATCAACTATCATTAATTTCATTTATCTCCTACGTTTTCACATTGCGGTAAAAATATATTTTCTATAATAAAACTCACACATAACGTACCTTAATTCTGTTGATTTTATCCCGGCAGGCTTGTCCGGTCCTCGGTACAAAGCCTGCCTTCACCAGCTGCTCTGCCAGTTTCTCAAAAAACACGCTATTTCGCGTCGCACCTCTCAGCTCCTCTTGAACCTCTGGCTCTGCCCAGGCCAGGAGCAGTGCCCTCAGTTCATTGTCTTCAAATTTGGATCCTTTATTCATTTCTGCTTTTGTTACAAACTGAAATGAAAATCAGTCATTTGTGACGACTGTTACTTTGTGTCGTGATCGGTGGCCTGGACTGGGAGAGCAGCTGGGAAAGACATGCGTATGCACAGTACATGGGAAAATTGCATAGGCCAGGGTAGCTGGCTGGCCGGGCGCGTGCTTTTTCACGTGAACCGGAAAGGCATTTAGATGACGTCACTCTAAACGCGTATAGAAACGCTGTTGTGTTTATGCTTCCCCATCAAACGTGATTAGTCAGAAACGTCGATCGTAAACGCACCTTTTTGTGCGTTTTGAATCAGCGTTTCTATTGAAATGAGCATGAACGCAACAGCGTTTTGCACTAATCAAGTTTCAAAAGCCTGATTTTGGCCCCCAAAATGGAAGCATAAATGCACCCCTTTGATACATCTTCCTTCTTCAAAGCCAATCACTACTGATTGAATTACACAATATGATATAGCACATTTCACTGGTAGTTTAGGAAAAGGGGAATTAATGTACGATGTAATCACATGTGCATGAGTGCTACCATTGATTTCAGAGACGTCATTGTGGTGTGGTAAAGGCAGTGGTAAAAGAATCATTGCTTTTGAATTGATGAGACAATCATTTCCATCAAGACCGTATTCCCGTCTAGCAATACAATGCATGTTCATGCGGGCACGTTTTTTTATCCTGACGTGGACACTTTCTTTTCTTTTCATTTTATTCAAAAAAATTATATTATAGTTGTTTCTATCCCTTAACTTTTTCTGTGGATGTTCTGTGGCCGAGTGGTAGAGTAGCGATTTAAGATACTGTTTTACTGCATTCTGTATGTTAGTTTCTTCTTTGACATTAAGTTGATGGTTTTTAAATTTGACATTGTATGTGTGTAAACAAGAGTTTATGCTGAAATACTGCTATAACATTACGTGGGCCTAAAATTGCATCTTATACATTTGCTTCATTTGTCACACGCAAGGATATAAATTGGCTTTGTGCAGTTTTCCTCTTGCCACCTTTCGTTTTCTCATAACTTTTCTCTACGTTTGTTTTTGTTTTACTGTAGGTGGGAATGTGTGCAATTACATAACCCGACTTGAGGAGGAATGAGAACTGAATTAATTAACTCCAGGCCAGGTGCATAGCATCTCGCTCATCTCTTTGAAATTTCAGGTTGTTATTGTTCGACCCAATAACAGAGTTGTAGACAGGCTTTATGTTGCTATAAGAGGTATCTCGTGCTACATGAGTGGAATGCATGCACTGTTTAGCATTTGTAAAGAGCTGTTTTATGCCACACCCTGCCAAATATAGTGTGTTTCAAGGGGTTCTGTGTCGTTCTGCCTGAGAAAAGGCAAAACTTTTATTTTCGTCATGGCTGTTTCACTATGCGTAGCCATGGGTGATGGGTGTTGTTGGCATCTGGGCAGTAAAGAACAGAGTATCATGCTATAACTCCCCTGAGTTACGTGCTAAGCGTTCAATTTGATGTATTTATCTCCTTTATAAAGTCAATCACTGCTAATTGAATTACAAAATTATGTTATGACACGTTTCACTAAAAAGTGAGAAAGTGAAAGTTTATGCACTATGCATGTAATGGTGCTTGAGAACTACTAACCGGAGGGCCAAACCCCAAAAAGTCGCTTACTTAACGAGTGAGTTGCACTCTCTCTACAAACTAAGTAGACCATGCTTATTTTCAAGTTTTTATTGTAACAAACAACATTCCACTGGTCTACCTCAAAAAATTTGTTGCGAAAGCCTCCAAATCCAAGATGGCGTCCAAGATGGCCGCCATATTTACTGAATTTTTTTATTTGAAAAATAGATTTTTTTTTTTTTTATGGAGACATTTTTCAGAATGCACCATGAATATTTCTCTAAAAAGTTTGAAAAAATAAAATTAAAAATGTTTATGAAAACCATGCAGAAATTAACATCTTTCCCATATAATCAATATTTGAAGAAAATTAGAGGTCAGTATTGCATTTGGTTCAGGAGTTATTATGTCTCAAACTTGAAATCCCATTTTACATAATATGTTATTTACACGCATCTGTTCCCAAAGACGTCACAGAGGGTCAAATCCAAGATCGTGCTTACTTTTCGAGTTCCACTCTCTCTATAAACAAGACCATACACAATATCAAGCATACTAAGCAATGTTCCGTAAGTACACCTCAGTAGATTTGTTGCAAAGTACAGATGCGGTCCAACAGGGCCGCCATTTTATGAAATTAACATTTCAAACATAAAATTTGATAGAGACATTGGATTGCAACAAATTTGATGTCATATGAAGGAGAGTAAAACTTTCTAAAAGTTGATACCACTTTAGCTGTGTATTGTGATAAATTGGGGGGGGGGATTGTTTGCTTCTCTTTTTTTTGGGGGGATCCATATTTTTATATTGTTTTGAAAAAAAGGAAGAAATGTAAAAATGCATGATTTAGTATTTATCAAAGAAGAACTGAAGAATTATTTTGAAACCTGCGATTGAGATTGAGATTTACTGAGATTGAGACATAATTCATATTTATGGAATTACAGGCAATATCATACACTGTTGACAAGTTAGCATCTAAAACTTGAAAAAAATATATTTACGTATTATAAATTTTGCTTACAATGTAATTACATGGTCACATGTAATACTGTAATGGTCTAGTGACTTGCAAGTACCTGCAAACTAACTTTTCATGCCAAGTGGTAGGTGATGCTGGTCACTATTACTGTAGCATTTCATCATAGTAGATTGTTCTGAGGCAGATAAGATTGAACAGCAAGTATTTTCCAAAAAGAGATGGGAGCTTAAAATTTGGCACAAATTTTGCTAATGTGTAATATTTAGTGATAAAAATAGTATCCACACAAAATTCAAGATGGCGGTAATTAATCGAGGTTGTCGTTCAAGGCATTATTTACCATTAGTGCACGTAAAACAAAAACCCAGCTTTACTTAATTCCCCACATTAGTTCTAATCTGTGAGTTAGGCATTTATGTACAAACTTAAATCAGTATAATTAATGCTAAACATTGTTAGATATACTAAATAGATCTGATAAGAATTCTTTTTTTTATGTCAACAGTTATCATGGTTATGGTTTCTTGAAAAGAAATGGTGATATCTCCGTATGTTTTAGGCTTTATTGTAATCTTTTTACATGGTAGAATGTTTTGTAATACAACTAACCTGCACATATAAATCGAATGTGATATCTCTCCCAATGGTAAACAATACCTTGAATGTGTTGCGTCAAAGTTATCTCAACTTATAACTTATAATTTGATATGTTTTTTTAATCTTCTTATATTGCTGTCTCTTACATGTTTCTATACATCCGAACGATATTGTACTAATGTAAACCATATTGAGGTTTTTTTTTTTTGGGGGGGGGGGGGGTGGAGCTCATTCCAGTGTTTGGGTAAGGCCCAATCTTTGATAAAAAAGAAATGCTTCTGTATCAAAGATATGCCTTTTTACTTGTATGTTACTCTGCTGTTGTAGAAACGTGAATGATGATGGTATATGTGTAATAATGTCTGATCCGTAGATGTCCTTGAAAGCCCTTCTGATCCGAACCCCCCCCAAAAAAAATCCAACATGGCGGCAATTTCTCAACTTTGCTCTTAAATGTGTTGTGCGAAATTACTTTTCAGTATATTGTTCGAATAAAATTGTCCAAATTGATTATTCGTGCTGTATATTCACATTTACAAATAAGCATGCTGAAACTATTTTCCGTTATCAGATTTTTCTTACATTGTTTTTAGGTTGATTTCATGTGGGTTATAGTGTCACAATTGATCTGAACTTACACCATTGGTAGATTCTTTCCTATATTATATATCAGGATCACTCGAGAGTGAAAATGTTCATTTTCATTCATTTTAGAATGACCTCGGGGATCACTCGAAGAGTGACGAGTGATCCCTAAGGCAGGGCTCGACACTAACGGTCCAGTGGCCCGGGGCCACAAAAAACGCACGTCGGGCCACCAAAATGTCAGAAATGAAGAATTTGGTGGCTTGATCGGGCCACCAAAAAAGGTCAGATATTTGCCTTTGGGCCACCAAAAATAAAAGTTAGTGTGGAGCTCTACCTAACGTCACTCTAAAATGAGTGAAAATGAACATTTTCACTCAAAAGTCACTCCAATTTCACTCTAAATTCACCGTTTTCTGTTATTCACTCCTCACATCAAAAGTAAAAACTTCCACTCGATTTGTTTTTTTCTTTTTCGGAGAGTAGAATATCACTGGTTTAAAAAATGTGTCCATAAAAACTTAAGACGGTTTAAGATAGCACAACAGACAAATTTGTATCAAAAACGAAATAATACATTTAATTTGGCGCAATACACTATGTCAACTTTGATGGCTGTCATCTTGATTTTTTTTTTTGAGCGGTTGATCTAAATTCTGTCTTAAACTATCTATAACAAGATTGGTGCCAAGTTTCAAGCTACTACCTCTATTTGATTTTTATTTTTTTTTTGCTTTATCTCATCTGCTTCAGAACAATCTACTTTGAAATAATAGCGATCAGTATCACCTGAGCTACCACTTGGTATGAAAAGTTAGTTTGCAGGCACAAATCCTTGTTTGTCAAAGAAAAAGTCTGCATTTGTTAAGACTACTACACGCACCACTGGCACTGCTACAAGCGCCAGTGGCAGAGGTGCGTGTAGTAGTCTTGGCGTGCACATACTTTTTTACGATCAATAAGGTCTTGGTCACAACTAAAGTGGCCATTTTTACGTAGTGAGTTTTCAAGTTTGAGACATTATAACTCCTGAACCAAAAATGGTACTGACCCCTAATTTTCTCCAAATATCAATTATACGTCAAACAAAATTCTTGAAACGTTTCAAGATAATCCTTCAGTCTTTCTCTGATTCATGCTGAATCAAGCATTTTCATGATTTTCCTTTTTTCAGAGAAATATAAAAAAATGAGTGTTTTTTCCTTAAAATCTCAATCCAGTTATCACAATAACCCACAAAAATAGTAGAAAATTTTATTTTCTTTCATATGACATCACATTTGTTGAAATCTGATGTTTCTATCGAATTCTATCAGTTAAATAACAAATTCAGTAAATATGGCGGCCATCTTGGACGCCATCTTGGATTTGGAGGCTTTCGCAACAAATTTTTTGAGGTAAACCAGTGGAATGTTGTTTGTTACAATAAAAACTTGAAAATAAGCATGGTCTACTTAGTTTGTAGAGAGAGTGCAACTCGACCTCTGTTTTTAGCTTTTGGCCCCCCGGTTATACCTTTGATTTCAGAGGCGAAATTACAAATGTATGGTATGCCTTTATGTAAGGGTGTCACTGCTTTGCAGTTAATGAGACAATATGCTTCGTACTCCTACCACTTCTAACTGTCCCCTTTGAAGATGTGTCGATCTCTGGTGATCATAATGATTTATCTTCACGTATAAGCTTACGTTCCACACTCTTGGTTTGAGGAGACCTATAGTTACGTAGTTAAAGACTCTGTCTCTTTTGCCGGAGCCGTACGTTTGGACCCGTGAAGTTTCAAATAGCTTTTCTTTTGCTTTTTTTTTCTTTAATTGAGGTAATGCCACTTTCATCAGGTATAAAGCCCCGGTCACACAGCATTCCACGTCCAAATCACGTACAAAAATTATGAAAATCTGGTGCACGTGGTCGTGAGTGGTAATTTTTTGGTCAATTTTGGTTTGGCCGTGCTTTGTACGAGGTATGGCCATTGGCGGCTGTTCCACTGCTGAAGCACTGCTTAAGCACGGCTAACCACGTCCAGCCACATGTGTGTGCGTGGAAAAATCCATTTGTCAGCGATAAGCCACTAAACACATGCTATTTCCTGTGATATGGCAGATGACCGTGCTCTGCCTGTGACAGACCGCTAAACTTTTGCGTCTTTACTGCGTCTCCCCAAGTTTTAATCACTGCTGGAACACGGATTATCACGTGTGTTTCACGTGTGTTGCACGTCTTTACCACGTGTGCCACCCGTGGTTGTCTGCGGAATAAAATCTTGATCAGTTCAAAACTTTTTACCGCGTCTGACAGCGTTCAGATTTTTCCATGCGTCCTGCCACGTCTATAAATCGACCGTAGCTCAACTTAAACTCGACATCAACATGAACAATATCGTCTGCTTCATGGGAGACCACTTTTTGATGTGTTTTGGCCATGATTAAGCCGTAAAGCGCTATGCGACCGGGGTTTAACTCACATTGTCTTGTAAACACACACACTGGCTCCATCTCCATTTGTTTTGTATTGGAGGTTTCATTGCTTTTACTGCTGGAAAATTTTACAGGCTGGTAGCTGAGCTCTCCCAACTGATCATACCATATAATGACAACAAGATTAGATATAGCAATTTTGGTTATACAAATAAGGGTCAAAGTTCAAATTTGAAAAGACCAATGTTACAGTCAAAATGATTTTTGAAACACTTTGTCATGTTTCAATATGTTCGTGTCAAGGACGACATGGTACATAACACTGTACTCAGAAAACCTGTTAATCGACCAAGGCCTACTCGCACACGCAGACACATGCATGGGATCTCCATATGGTTTGCACGATAAAAACAGTTTGATCTAATATATGAAGGTACAAAAAATTCGACTTCACAAACATATTATCGCAATATAACTTCAAGTCGCTTTATTACATTGTTTTCGTTGTCGATCACGGATGACCGATATCTAATGACTCCATAGCGTATCACCTAACAATTCCGCGCACGCATCTATGTGCAAATATAGTGAAAAAACATGTCTTTATTTATCTCGCCATAGCTCCTGAAAACATCCAGCAACCCTATGTTTTTATTGCATATTACAAAAGCATATGAATTGTAAATAACATTTCAAGTATCAATATTTTGAGGAAAACTCGATGACATCATCATATCGTCATCTGAAATCAAAAAAGTGAAAGTGGAATTAATTTTTTTGAGGTACTGTTGCTGACATTCATTTGCTGGTATCTCCGTTGTTTTAGCTCAATATTATCCCAAATTCAGATATGCTGTACTTTGAACATTTCCCTTTCAAGTCACTGTCATTGCTTTGCAATTTGATGTCATCATACTGGAAATTGTGATTAAAGACAAAGACTCAAAATCAGCCAAATTTACGTGTTATGTCTATGGGAGGGGATTTTTTTCACAACCATGCATTGACTTGACAACGTTCTAGCACCTGTATCTCAGTTGATTTTGCTCTATGTCTTCTAAAACTGAAGTATATTCTGGCTGACACAATAAGCTGTAGTAATCATGCATTTCATTTTTTCAAATATCCACATCATGTTGACAATTTTGTAGTTTAAAACTGACAAGAGACCCGCGGGTCACGCGCTCACCTGAGTATCGCAATTTCACCTTTCATGCATTCTTGCACACTCTTACCTGAGAACATTGGAAACTTTAGGTCTGCATATGGATCCCTCCCCCCCCCCCCCCCTCAACTCGGGGGGGGGGGGGGGGGGGGCAGGCAGTCCTGGATCTGAATCTGCAATTAACAAACTTGGAACTAAAGTCATCAATGTACAAACTCATGGCATTAACTTTGCTTTATCATTTCTGGTTCTAGAGCAGAAGATTCTACATATTCCTTAATGTGGGGGGGGGGGGGGGGGGTGGGCCCCCTAGTCCCCCCCCCCCCCAAGAGGGACATGGTGCCCATTTGAAGGAATTGAGATTCTATCCCCCTAGGGATGCTACCTGCTAAGTTTGGTCAAAATTCATCTTGAGGTTTTCAAGAAGAAGATGAACATGTACAATTCAGGCTCCATTACAACTGTATTGTAGGACTTCTCCCCAGCCCTCTCCTGGGTCCTAAGGGGGGGGGGGGGGGCACCCCTGATTCCGCCAACCCCATGAACAAACTTGAAACTACAGTCATCAATGTACTTACTCAGAGTATCATCTAAGCCCTATCACTTCTGGTTCTAGAGAAGATTTTTAAAGGTTCCTTAAGTTTAGGGGGTTTGGCCCCCTAGGGACCCCCAGGTGGGCAATGGTGCCCATTTGAACAAATTGAGATCCTATCCCCCTAGGGATGCTACCTACCAAGTTTGGTGAAAATCAGACATGGCGATCTCAAAGTGAAGATGAAAATGTACAATTTAGGCCACTATTAGGACCCCTCCCCACCCCCTCCCCTGGGTCCCAAGGGGGGCACCCCTGATTCCCCCATGAACAAACTTGAAACTACAGTCATCAATGTACTTACTCAACGTATCAATTAAGCCCTATCACTTCTGGTTCTAGAGAAGAAGATTTTTAAAGATTCCTTAATTTTAGGGTGTTTGGGCCCCCCAGGTGGGCCATGGTGCCCATTTGAACAAATTGAGATCCTATCCCCCTAGGGATGCTACCTGCCAAGTTTGGTGAAAATCGGTCATGGGGTTCTCAAGAAGAAGATGAAAATGTAAAAAGTTTACGCACGACGGACGACGGACGACGGACGACGGACGACGCACGACGCACGACGGACGCCGGACGAAGAGCGATCGCAATAGCTCACTTGAGCCTTCGGCTCAGGTGAGCTAAAAATGGAAATGGAATCTGGACGAAACGATTCCTGATTTATCTTTGCAATTGTATATTGATCGGACCCACCCGGCCTGTCGCTAGAAGTTGCATAGCGCCATCACAGTCAATCACAGTCACTTGAAGACGTATTCCTGGCTGGCAATACATTGTTCAATGCATGTTCACGTACGTGGGCACATTTGACTTTTGCTCTATTTCATTTGAAAGTCAAATATCATGTTTTACCTGAGACGACAAATTTTCTTAATTTCGCATAGAAATATCGATCAGACACCCTTATCAGGGCAAAAATTTCAATATAAAAGTAAATTTTTGTTGTGAATTGTATCAAGACGAAGAATTTTCGTATTCACCCGTCTTTCATAGACTTAAGTTTCACAACAGACATTCAGGAGAACCGCGTGGCTCAATCGCTTAGCGCACTGCATGTTCATAATGCCATACTAGAGGATGAGGAGTTCGAGTCCCGCAGGACGCTGTTTTATTTTATTTTTTTAATTTTTCTCTCTTTTTTAATTTTTCTTTTTTCTTTGGCAGTTCAGCTTCACTCCGATGTCATTAATCTTACTATTTCATGAAGTACACACACCCCCATGAACACACACAATTTCCCTTGTTTTGTATCGGAGGTTTGAGTGCTTCTATTGCTCATGGGAATTTTTTCTTATTGCCAAATTGCAATTCATCAAGCTGAACATGGATACTCAAGCAGAGCCCTTAAAAGGGCTCTCTAAGTAGTTATGATATAGCGCCATCTCAGGTAAACTTTTGAATGTGATTTACTTTCACTAATTTATATCCAAACGAGCGAACAGGCATCTTGTATCTGTCTTGCATGTAATAAGGGGACTGATATGTTGCTCCGGGACTGTTGTCAAATGACCCTGGAAATATTATTGAAACACACATACATACACACAAAAATGTCATGAACTGTGACACTTGTTGATTTTGTGTGCAAGTTCCATAAGAAACCATAAGAAATTCACCTGTAAGGAAAAGGGAAAGGAATGGATTTCATTTGCATTTAATGAAAGCTAAGGTTTTACTGCACCTTGTACGTTCGTTTCTTCGCTGACATTAAATTGATGGTTTTTACATTCATCATTGTGTGTACCAAAATCTTATGCTGAAACACTGCTATAACATTACGTGAGATGACGTGAACATGGAATTTCATATACAATTTCAGCTCTAGAAAGTCGAATACATTTGCTTCATTTGTCACACGCAAGGTTATGAAGTGCCCTTATGCAGTTTTCCCCTTGCCACCTTTCATTTTTTCTTCCCTTTTCTCTACATTTTTTTGCTTTTATACTGTAGGTAGGAATGTGTACATTTACATAACACCAGCTTGAGTAGGAATGAGAACTGAATTAATTAACTCTAGGCCAGGTGTATAGCATCTTGCTCATCTCTTTGAAATTTCAGGTAGTTATTGTTCGACCCAATAACGGAGTTGTAGACAGGCTTTATGTTGCTACAGAGGTATCTCATGCCACACCCTGCCAAGTGTAGTGTGTATGAAGGTATTCTGAGTCTTTTTGCCGTGGAAAAGGCGAAGCTTTTAGTTCGTCATGGAAGTTTCACTAGTAGCCGTAGGAGATGTGTATTGTTGGCATCTGGGGCAGTATAGAACAGGATCAGGATCATGCTGTGATGACCCTGCGTAATGTGGTAAGCGTTCACTTTGATACATCTTTCTTCTTTAAAGTCAATCACTATACCGGTACTGATCGAAGTACACAATATAATATGGCACGTTTCACTAGTAGTTTAGGACAAGGAAAGTTAGTGCACGATGCAATCGCATTAAAAAAATGTTATATTCATAGTTCCCTTAACATTTCTGTGGATGTTCCGTGGCTGATTGATAGAGTAGCGATTTAGGTTACGATTTTATTGCATCTTGTATGTTCGTTTCTACTCTGACATTAAGTTGACGGTTTTTACATTCGACATTGTCTGTGTAAAAAATGAATATGCTGAAACGCTGCTATGACATTACGTGGGACTACTGTAAAAGTGGATATTTTTGCACAACTAATTTTTTGCGCGTTTTTAATTCCGCGGAATCAAGACATCACGCACAGGAACATTATGGCAAGCAAAAATATTCGCATGCTTTTATTTTCGCGCTAGTTTCTGGTTGCGCGAAATGCACGAAAATTTCAACACCGCGAAAATTTCCACTTTTACAGTACACGAATATGGAATTTTGTATATAATTTTAGCTCTAGAAAGTCTATCTAATGCATTAGCTTCATTTGTCACAAGCAAGGATATAAATTGCCCTTGTGCAGTTTTCCACTTGCCACCTCTTGTTTTCTCTCCCTTTTTCTCTACGTTTGTTTTTGTTATACTGTAGGTGGGAAAGTGTACATTTACATAACCCAACTTGAGTAGGAATGAGAACTGAATTAATTAACTCTAGGCCAGGTGTACAGCGTCTGCTCATCTCTTTGAAATTTCAGGTTGTATTGTTCGACCCAATAATGGAGTTGTAGACAGGCTTTAAATGTTGCTATAGAGGTATCTCGTGCCACATGAGTGGAAGGTATCACTGTTTAGTATTAGCAGGGAGGTGTTAGAAAAGGAGAGACAACTCTTCGTAATTCATGCAAACACATGTTTTGGTTCAAAGCGTTACAATGGGATGTCTAGCATTCCACTATACGCTTTGAAGTCATGCTATGCACCGCTCTGGTTGCAAGGCGAAGTTCGGAGACGAAGAACGCATTTCACCTTTTGTTGAATTACAAGCTTTATTTCCCCGTAAAATTTTAAATGAAGTACTCGAATTGATTAAGAGTAGTTTAGGAAAGAATTCAATATTATAAACATGTATTTCTAGTTTCTTCGTAATGCGCAAATTGAAATGAAATGAAAATTAAGCCATCTTAAAAACCTCATATATTTCTATAATGCGCACATTTCCGCATGTTAGTTTTCTATCCTTTAATCTGGGATATTTTGATCTTTCAAATAAAGTACTCCACTAAAACGTGCACCAGCGTGCTTTTAAACTATTTGCTGTTAAAATTTTCAGTTTTACACTGCATTTTGATTCGCTGCTCCAATTCAAGGTACACAAATTCATTGTTGCCATCACATTGAAAGAGAGAGAGCGAAATGCAGTAGGGGCAAGTATTTCTAGATGTGAGAGCGCTAGTCCCGATTATTGATGCTCTCTTTTGTCAAAGCACCTGATTTCCACCTGTAGTTAAGCGCATAACTTCTCGGCGGTGCCGCGCATGACTTCAAAGGAGAGCAGGAGTTGTCTCTCCTTTTCTAACACCTCCCTGGTATTAGTAAAGAGCTTTTCCATGCCACACCCTGCCAAGTATAGTGTGTCGAAGGGTTTGTGTATCGTTCTGCCTAAAGGCAAAACTTTTATTTTCTTCATGGCTGTTTCTCTATGCGTAGCCGTAGGTGATGCGTGTTGTTGGCATCTGGGCAGTAAAGAACTGAGTATCATGCTATAATCCCCCTGACTTATACGTGCTAAGCGTTCAATTTGATATATCTTTCTTCTTTATGAAGTCAATCACTGCTGATGGGATTAAGGAATTATGTTATGACACTTTTCACTGAAAGTTTATAAAGCAAAGTTTATGCACTATGCAAGCAATGTTGCATGAGTAATACCATTGATCTTAGAGGCAAAATTATGGTATGCCTATATGTAATGGTGTTATTGCTTTGGAATTGCTGAGACAATATACTTAGTACTCCTTCAACTTCTAATTGTCCCCTTTGAAGATGTGTCAGTCACGGGTGATCGTCATGATATATCTTTCACGTATAAGCTTACGTTCCACACTCTTGGTTCGAGGAGACCTATAGTTACATGGTTAAAGGCGATGTCTCGTTCAAGGGAGCAGTACGTTTAGGCCCGTGAAGTTTCGAACCTCATAGGATGCAAAGCGAAAATTGTTTTTCTTTTGATTTTTTTCTTTAATTGAGGTAATGCCACTTGGTCCAGGTATAAATCACATTGTCATGTAAACACATACACTCGGTCTATTTCCCTTTGTTTTGTATTGGCCACTTCATTGCTTTTACTGCTGGAAAATGTTACAGGCGTGTAGCTGTAAGAGATCTCCCAACTGATCATATTGTTTAACGACAACAAGATTAGATATAGCAATTTTGGCTATGCAAATAAGGGGTTAAGTTCATATTTGAAAAGACCAATATTAAAGATAACATAAAGTTTTGGTACCTCAAAAGTTTCCCTGAGTTTCCTTGTCTTAGTTTGTGTTTCAGGTTAAAGTACCTTTCATGTAACTAACACTGTGAGACTTACTCGCCCCAAAGTGCTCTCATGTGTTAGTAATCATGCAATAATGGTTTCGTACAATACGTGTATATTGATAGTCGCGGTACCGCGTCGAGTCAAACTAACGGCTCGTTCGAATTTTTCAGAGCCCGCTCGATCTGCTCTGGTATGAAACCATTATTGCATGATTACTAAGACATGAGAGCACTTTGGGGCGAGTAAGTCTCACAGTGTTAGTTACCAGGTATATGAAAGGTTCTTTAACCTGAAACACAAACTAAGACAAGGAAACTCAGGGAAACTTTTGAGGTACCAAAACGTTATATTATCTTTAAAGTCAAGATGATCTTTGAAACACTTTATTGTCATGTTTCAATTTGTTCGTGTCAAGGACGACATGGTACAGACACTGTACTTGCACTTGCAGACACACGCACGGGATCTCCATATCCTTTTGTAACATTGCAAAAGTGCAGCAGTAAAGTTGTCCCCAGTATATTTGACCCTGCAGATGCCCCCTCCTGATATGCACCCCCCCCATCATTAGGAGTGGAGCAGTCTGCAAGTTGCTTAATTTGCATATTTAATCCCAAGCCAGCCAAGAGCTGCTAGAGAGTTCTTTGCGGGTGCACAAAGACCCCAAATTTGCCATTGTTCTAGCTGCTCTACCAAGGTGAACATCTCCCAGTGAGCATCTCCTCAAATCTGAAATTTGCCCAGAAAATCTGCAGCCCAAAGGTATGTTTCTGTATCTTTTATTGATTTCCTGTTAGTTCCATTCACAGAGTATAAATACTGAAAGTTGTATACTTGTTTGACTTGATTTAAAAGTAATATTTCAAGTATTGATGATGAAAGTTTTCAACTCATGCAAGTTTGAGTGATGTACTGTATAACTTGTTATGGGTCTAGAGGGAATAAGTGAACAAAATTGAACTTGTGTGTGAGTTATATATTAGTAACATGTTACATAGTAGTACAAAGATATATGATGCATGCTAATGTGGTATCTAAAGTATGCGTACGTATAGTTGATGAAACTTTTGAAGAGTTCGTAGAGTTGTCTCATAGCTATACCATGTTATGTTGCAAGGAACTTTGAGATGTAAGAACAAAGGACTAGTTGTTTGTACTTGATGCTAAGCTGTGTGTGGCAGTGTGTATGAAAGAGAGTGTGTATATATTCCACCTCATAGGGCCAATGTGTAGGCCACTGGTTACTACATGGAGGCATATATGCAAATTAGGTGGAAACTTATACAAATTAGATGGAAGTTTGGATGTGAGTGGAGAGTGCAAGCTGGCAGAGAGAGAAAGAGTGAGGTGGAGAGGGAGAGACAGGATGAGAGAGACTGGAGAGAGAGAGGGAGAGAGATTGGTTACCTCAGTGTGCGTGTATGTAGGAAGGTGTTGTACATACATTGTATATATATGTGGAATTAGGTAACAGGGCATAGTGCAGAGTGCAATGGCACAGAGTGCAGTGACTTTGTGTGCCTACTCTCTCGCTGACCAGTCCCTCTTGTTACTATGGCAACGAGATAAGACTCAGCAGAGCCAAGGAAGGAGTGTGCTTTGTACACATGCACTGTGTGGGTGAATACTTTGTCACCTTAAAAGGTGATGTTAATGCTTTCCTGGATATTAGTTTGCCAGTTTCATTTAGTGTTTAAGATTCCACATGCACCTTAGTTGTTTACTATCAGTCATTTACCTCAGTATTAAGCGCTATATAAATGTTATTCATTATCATTATCATCAGTCATTTAGTATTTAAAGAGTATAGAATAAGATTAGTCGTTAATGTATTTATGAAGCAATTTCAAGTTGCATGGCTTCTGGTCAAAGGATTAGTATGAACTTGGATTTATGGCTTTTTGTAGCATTTCTTAACAATGCTACTCGCATATCCTTCTGTCAAACTGATTGTTTAACAACTTATTTGGGTTACAACACATGAAATTATAATCTCCGAAACAGTGGTATATTGTAAGCCGATTTCTATTAGAGTTTTGATGTACTTTTGCCACTTTCAGTTAGCCCATATGTTTATTGTTTCATGCTGTGTTCTTAATCTACTAGGTTCTGCAAACATGGAGCCAGCAGAATTCCTGTAATTCTGTAACTGGACATTCACTCGCCAGTTACTGTACATTCCTTATGAGCACAGGCTAGGTAGCCAGGGTGAGTCTCATAACGATGTTTTGTTGATTTATTAGATGATTTGTGTCAATATGTATCATTTTCTAGACAGAGAGTAGATTTCATGTACTTCTATACTTGTCTATGTTTCAGTTGGATTATCTTTAATCCAGAGCTATGATTATTTCTATGGTTTCAATGGTTTCTCATGCTTTACTTGCATTTAGCTATGATGAATGGGAAATAGTGTTAGTATGGAGAGACTAGTTGATGTGTCAGACTACAAAGATACAATCATTATGGAATATTTAATATAATGTATTGGTAAACATTGTTAACGCCTAGTTTACAGTTTACTGATATATGGAAGTCTTCTTGACGTCATATTCTTTTTGCTTTGTATTTGTTATCTTCACTTCTGTTGAGTGAATGATGGGTTTGATAGCCTTTTACATACACTGTTTCATATGAATTTATGCAGTGATGCATAGTGATTTAATAGCTGGCTGTCACATTGAAAATGCATTTCCAGGTTGTTTCATGTACAACACCTATCGGTCAGTCAACTAGACAAACATGTTTACGGGTAGGGATAACGAGACAAAAAGTGCGAGTGAGTGAGCGAGAGAGAAAGCGAGAGTGAGAGAGAGAAAGTGCTAGGACAGGTGTAAATGTTTTACAAGTCGCGCCATCGATGACCGAGAGGAGTTCATTTATTTTTGCATGTCAATTAATGTAGAAAGAAAAGACAGGAAATAGCTCCAGTTCCGGGAGAGTGCGGTATAGGTGTTTTCGTTCAAGTCCTTTTAGTTGTATCAAATATTCCAAATGCCTCGAAAAGGAGTGTCGTAGTCGAGTAGCAATTTAACAGTAGAGTTGGATCTTTTCGTGGCAGACACCATTTTGATTTCACCGAGAGAACATTGAGTTAGCTCCGTGATGGCAGAAAACCAACCTGCCACACCCAGGCGCCAGTTGGCAAGATAATTTTGTGTCTAAGCCCAATTTCGTTTGCGGCCAGGAGCCGTCCGTCCACCTTACCGTCAGCCTGTATACTGGCTGATTTGAGTTCAGATTTTGTTTGCTGCCAGAAGGCATATTCCAACAGCCTTTGCAGCCTTCCAGTAGCCAAGAAGAAGAGGCATTTTGGTTATATTACACCGGTCATTGGTAAGTTAAATTGCGATTTGATTTCTGCTTTGTCGTGTAAAAGGATGTGAATGTGTTTCAGGGCACCACATATAGCCCCGGAGAACCCCGTGAATAAGTGATAAAGTATATTATACTGGTGTACAGTTTTTGAAAACGATACGGTGATGTTTGATAAGCTATGCACTGTTATATTTCCAATGTTTGAAACGTTTCATTATGTGAATTTTGTATGTTAATTGGATAATAATGCAGTTCTCAAATTTTCACTGTGATGTCAGGATTTTAAGCTGATAATCTTTTTGTGTGTGTGGTTAGAACACACCCCATTGGTATGTGTTGCATTTAAATAATTTTGTAGATGGCGCCGAGGCCGAGGTCGAATCTACTCCCAGGCCGACGCATTCGCAGCAGAGCGACTGTGCCCGCCCCTCGCTAGGGAGAACTTTTGACGCCAATGAATACGGAACGCGGGTCCCTCGCGAGACTTTGGAGCTGGAACAGCAACCTCGCATACAAGGACGCTCCACCCACGAATCAGTTATGTTCGGGAAGCGAATAGTTTGACAATTAAGGTGACTCTGTGGACAACGCAGGTGAGCGATGAACCTGGCGGGTGCATGACACCCTGTTGATATGATTGGTTATGACGAGGAAGTGTCGCCGAAGTAGAGAGGTGAAGGTCATGTTAAATTGGTAAAAGGATGAATATGATGTGCACATAATTCGAATGTTGGTATTTATACACTCCATGATAGTTGCGGGTTAACACAGAACCCGGATGTAAACGGAAGCAGTGTAATTGAAGGCAAGTGTTATAACCGCGGTAAACCGTCGTGCGTGCAGGCTGGTCATCTCAGGATCAGCACTACGGTGGTGTGAACCATATAGTGTTGCGCTTGATAGCAGATAGTGTATTGTCAGGGATAACGAATTAATAGTGAAGCTGTTATAATTATTCCGAAGAAGTGTCAAGCCAAAAGTACAGGTGGAACCGGACCAAGACAGGGTCCCGTTCACATGGTTGTCGAATATAAGAGTATTGTAATTTAATTTATCTCACTCAGAATTTTGATTTTGCATTTTATGTTGGTCACAACTCCTTGATTTCAGTCTTGTAAATATTCTACAAATGGTTTATTAAATTGTACATTAAAGTGAATGGCACGAGTGTGATTGAGTATTATTTAAGTCCGCCCATGTGACATTTTCTGGGGGCTTGTCCGGGAGTATAACTCGTGCCATTCGAAGTCACATGGGTATATAAACGGAGAAAACAGTGTAAAGAAAAAGGTTGAAGAAAACTTGTGATTTTTTTTGTTTCCTCTACATTTGTATGTATGTACTATCTATAGGTGCACCGTTGTATATTCATTGTGTACATGATCTGAACTGATCTGAATACATTCTGGTAGTATAAGTGCTCAGGTAATTCAGAATGGAGCTAGCTAAGTTAACTGAAATTGGAGAAAAGTTCGGATTCAGTGGAGAGGAGCTTAGACAGTTTGTTACAGACGAGCAAAAGAGACTCAGAGAGGAAAGAGCGGACATGTTAGAGTTAAGGCGACAGGAAAGAGAAACAGCCGAGCTACAATTGGCGATAGCGCGTGAAAAGCAAACCAAAAGCGAATCAAGTTCTAATGGGTGCAAAGCTCGATCTCCAAAATTGCCTCTATTTCAGGAAGACAAAGATAACATAGATGCCTATCTACAGCGGTTCGAACGATATGCCAAAAATCAAAACTGGCCAACTACAGACTGGGCACTCAACTTAAGCACACTGCTTACAGGTAAGGCTCTTGATGTCCACTCTAGATTGTCAAGTGCGGAATCCAATGATTATGACACTTTGAAACATGCACTCTTGAAATCCTTTCAGCTCACTGCAGAAGGATTTCGCTCCAAGTTTTTTTCAGGCAAACCGACAACAGGAGAAACGGCATCCCAGTATGCAAACCGACTAGAGAACTACTTGAACAGGTGGGTAAGCCTCTCTGGTATAGAGCACACCTTCGAGGAGCTGGCAGATCTACTCCTCCGGGAGCAGCTCATCAGTGGGTGTCATCGAGAGCTGGCCATCTTCCTGAAGGAACGGCAGCCCGAGACTTCGAAGGACGTGGTGAAACTAGCTGAGCAGTACTTAGACGCCAGAGGAGGCACCTTCAAACCACCCCCACCGGCACAAAGGAACATCCAGACACACGTGGGACAGATGCCACGGAGCAACACCAGACCTGAAGGTAAAATCCCTCCAAATAACATTTCAGGAAATAGGCCCCCATCTCAACCCAAATGTTACAACTGCCACCAACACGGTCACCTTGCCCGTGATTGTACAAAACAGGGAAACAGAGGCAGAACGTGTTTCATATGCCACAAACCAGGTCACATTGCTAACTATTGTCCTTTCTCCCCCATGAAATCGGCAGGTCTAGTCCTCGCCCAGGATCCAGAGCAAGGAAACCCCCCTATCTCGGAACACAACCTGGCTTCATTGGAACCCGATCAGGTAGAACCAAACCCACATACTCCCTGTCAATGTCCAGCTTGCACTAACACAAAGGTCAAAATTGAGGCTTCTTGTATGATGGTTCGGATGCCACTCAATGCCCCCAAGCTAGAATCCACCACAGACCATATCCAATTCAAATGTGGACACTCCTTGCCGTTGATGAGTGCAGCATGCACCAAAGAACATGTGGTCAGACAAATGCCAGTTACTAACGGACTAATCAATAACAATCAAATTTCTGTTCTCAGAGACAGCGGCTGCAGCGGAGCTGTCATTAAACAAGATCTTGTCCAGCCAACCCAAATGACAGGTGAAGAAAGTACTTGCGTGCTGATTGACGGCACAGTGAAAACTCTCCCCGTCGCTAGAATAGATGTTGACACTCCCTTCTACGTAGGAAAAGTTAACGCATTGTGCATGAAAACTCCACTCTATGACCTGATTTTAGGTAACCTACCCGGAGTAAGAGAACCAGACAACCCAGATCCTGACTGGACGGCTACACCAATGCCTGTCGGCGCAGTACAGACGAGAGCCCAGGCTCAACGAGACGGTAAGCCATTTCGTCCTCTCAGAACCCCACACCCAATGGAAGATATCGTGACTCCAACAGCTCTCAAAGAGGCACAACAGAAGGATGAAACATTACACCGCCTGCGAGAACTCGCCGATACTCGTTCAGAGAAGGTAAGTCGCAATAACGGTCTCTCTTCCTTCTTTTACAAAGATGGAATGCTGTATCGCTCATTCCACTCTCCCCAAATGGACCCCGACACAACAATCACACAAGTGGTAGTACCAAAACAATACCGCAAACAGGTTATGCAAACAGCCCATGAAAACATACTCGGAGGGCATCAAGGTACCAAAAAGACAACAGAAAAGATACTTACCAATTTCTTTTGGCCCGGTATGAACTCTGACATTACCAGGTACTGTAGATCGTGTGACGTCTGCCAACGTACACTATCAAAAGGTCGTGTAACCAAGGTCCCACTCGGAACGATGCCGCTCATCGAAGTCCCCTTCGAACGCATTGCTGTAGACATAGTTGGACCAATACACCCAATGACTAACCAGAAAAATAGGTACATACTTACCGTTATTGATGTTGCTACTAGGTACCCCGAGGCAATCCCACTCCCAAGCATCGCGACAGAAAGAGTTGCAGAAGCCCTAGTGAGCATCTTCACCAGAGTCGGAATCCCCAAGGAAATGCTGACCGATCAAGGGACTCAGTTCACATCTGATCTCATGAAAGAGGTAAGCAAATTACTCTCCATCAAACACTTCACTACATCCCCATATCACCCTGCCGCGAATGGACTAGTTGAGCGCTTCAATGGCACCCTAAAACAAATGTTGAAACGTATGTGCGCTGAAAACCCAAAAGACTGGGACAGGTACATTACTCCCCTTCTATTCGCAGTGAGAGAAGCACCACAAGAGAGCATGGGGTTCTCCCCGTTCGAGCTTCTTTACGGCCGGAAGGTACGTGGACCCCTCGACATCCTGAGAGAACTCTGGACAGGAGAAGCCGAAACAGGTGAGACCAAGTCAACTTACCACTATGTACTTGATCTCCGAAACAGGATCGACGAAACATGCCGCAACGCCCACACTCAACTTCAGAAATCAGCAAACAGGTATGCAAAATACTACAATCAGAAGGCAAAACACAGGGAGCTACAAGTCGGAGACAAGGTACTCCTACTCCTACCAACTGACAGGAATAAGCTCCTTCTACAATGGAAGGGCCCCTTTGACGTGATCTCCAAAATCAGCTCCATGGACTACAGGATCGACCTCAACGGGAAACCAAAGGTGTTCCACATCAATCTTCTGAAAAAGTATCACGCTAGAAATGATGTTCCCTCTATTTCAGATGCCGAAGCTGCTTGTACCGCCGTGATCGAATGCGAAGAGCAAAATGATGACGAGGAAGAAACGCAGCAACCACTAACTAACACATCTCTCCTACAGCCTTTCCCATTTCAGGCGAAAGAGTCACTCGACGATGTCTCAATTAACTCAGCCCTTTCCTCCCCACAGAAAGAACAGGTCAA
This sequence comes from Diadema antillarum, assembly GCF_040938485.1. Lineage (NCBI taxonomy): Eukaryota > Metazoa > Echinodermata > Echinoidea > Diadematoida > Diadematidae > Diadema > Diadema antillarum. The sequence continues at coordinate 253,083 of NW_027271963.1, read as the reverse complement.
CGAACTCCTCAACGAGTACAAAGACGTCCTGTCTGATCTTCCCGGTCGAACCACGTTAGGCGAACACCACATCAAACTCAAAGGAAATGAACACCCGAAGAGTAAACCATATCCCATTCCCCACTCTCTTAGAGACACAGTCAGAGAAGAGGTAAAAACCATGCTATCGCTCGAAGTAATTGAGCCATCAGAAAGCCCCATTGCCTCCCCCATAGTACTGGTTAAAAAGCCCGATGGCAGCAACCGGTTTTGTGTAGACTTCAGAAAACTCAATAAAGTGACTGTATTTGATGCTGAACCCATACCAGATCAAGATGAACTCTTCACAAAAGTCGCCCATGCAAAGTTCTTCACCAAAATAGATCTCAGCAAAGGATACTGGCAGGTACCCATGGCTGCCGAATCCAAACCACTAACCGCTTTTCTTACCCCCGATGGTCTCTTTCAGTTCACAATGATGCCCTTCGGCTTAGTGAACGCTCCCGCCTCCTTCAGTCGACTGATGAGGAGACTGCTAGACCAACTCGGAGGAACGGTGAACTACATCGACGACATCCTCATCTATTCGACCACGTGGGAAGAACACCTACGTACACTCACAGAACTCTTCAGACGACTACGAGCCGCAAAGCTCACTGCTAGACCAAGTAAGTGCTTCATCGGACAGACAAGCGTCGAATTCCTAGGACACGTGATCGAACACGGACAGGTAAGACCCCGCCCTGAAAAACTCAAAGCCATCAAAGAGGTAAGTCAGCCTCAGACCAAACGAGAGCTCAGATCCTTCCTAGGTATGGCGAACTACTACCGGAAGTTCATCCCGAACTACGCCGCCGTCGCCGCACCACTCACAGACAGGACCAGAAATGCTGAACCAAACAAGGTAAAATGGGAAACGAGCCAAGAGCAGGCCTTCACAACACTGAAGGAAAAACTTTCTAACCCCCCTATCCTTCATTTGCCAGATTTGTCACAGGACTTCATCCTCAGGACAGACGCCTCCAACGTTGGACTAGGAGCAGTCCTCCTCCAAACACACCAAGACGAACGATTTCCAGTCTCCTACGCGAGCCGAAAACTGCTTCGACGAGAACAAGCATACTCAACCATAGAACGTGAGTGCTTAGCTGTAGTTTGGGCAGTAAAGAAGTTCGAACCATACTTGTACGGCAGACAATTTGTGCTAGAAACAGACCACCACCCACTAGTGTACATGAACACGGCTAGCCCTGCAAATGGGAGGCTAATGCGTTGGATTCTGGCTTTGCAACCCTACAGATTCCGTGTGGAAGCTATCCGCGGCAGCGAGAATGTTGGCGCAGACCTACTAAGCCGGCTGTAGAGAGAAAGATAGTGTTATAAGTAATTTCTTTTAATTATGAAATGCATTTTTCGAAAGGGGGAGTGAAATGGGGGCTTGTCACATGGGCGGACTTAAATAATACTCAATCACACTCGTGCCATTCACTTTAATGTACAATTTAATAAACCATTTGTAGAATATTTACAAGACTGAAATCAAGGAGTTGTGACCAACATAAAATGCAAAATCAAAATTCTGAGTGAGATAAATTAAATTACAATACTCTTATATTCGACAACCATGTGAACGGGACCCTGTCTTGGTCCGGTTCCACCTGTACTTTTGGCTTGACACTTCTTCGGAATAATTATAACAGCTTCACTATTAATTCGTTATCCCTGACAATACACTATCTGCTATCAAGCGCAACACTATATGGTTCACACCACCGTAGTGCTGATCCTGAGATGACCAGCCTGCACGCACGACGGTTTACCGCGGTTATAACACTTGCCTTCAATTACACTGCTTCCGTTTACATCCGGGTTCTGTGTTAACCCGCAACTATCATGGAGTGTATAAATACCAACATTCGAATTATGTGCACATCATATTCATCCTTTTACCAATTTAACATGACCTTCACCTCTCTACTTCGGCGACACTTCCTCGTCATAACCAATCATATCAACAGGGTGTCATGCACCCGCCAGGTTCATCGCTCACCTGCGTTGTCCACAGAGTCACCTTAATTGTCAAACTATTCGCTTCCCGAACATAACTGATTCGTGGGTGGAGCGTCCTTGTATGCGAGGTTGCTGTTCCAGCTCCAAAGTCTCGCGAGGGACCCGCGTTCCGTATTCATTGGCGTCAAAAGTTCTCCCTAGCGAGGGGCGGGCACAGTCGCTCTGCTGCGAATGCGTCGGCCTGGGAGTAGATTCGACCTCGGCCTCGGCGCCATCTACAAAATTATTTAAATGCAACACATACCAATGGGGTGTGTTCTAACCACACACACAAAAAGATTATCAGCTTAAAATCCTGACATCACAGTGAAAATTTGAGAACTGCATTATTATCCAATTAACATACAAAATTCACATAATGAAATGTTTCAAACATTGGAAATATAACAGTGCATAGCTTATCAAACATCACCGTATCGTTTTCAAAAACTGTACACCAGTATAATATACTTTATCACTTATTCACGGGGTTCTCCGGGGCTATATGTGGTGCCCTGAAACACATTCACATCCTTTTACACGACAAAGCAGAAATCAAATCGCAATTTAACTTACCAATGACCGGTGTAATATAACCAAAATGCCTCTTCTTCTTGGCTACTGGAAGGCTGCAAAGGCTGTTGGAATATGCCTTCTGGCAGCAAACAAAATCTGAACTCAAATCAGCCAGTATACAGGCTGACGGTAAGGTGGACGGACGGCTCCTGGCCGCAAACGAAATTGGGCTTAGACACAAAATTATCTTGCCAACTGGCGCCTGGGTGTGGCAGGTTGGTTTTCTGCCATCACGGAGCTAACTCAATGTTCTCTCGGTGAAATCAAAATGGTGTCTGCCACGAAAAGATCCAACTCTACTGTTAAATTGCTACTCGACTACGACACTCCTTTTCGAGGCATTTGGAATATTTGATACAACTAAAAGGACTTGAACGAAAACACCTATACCGCACTCTCCCGGAACTGGAGCTATTTCCTGTCTTTTCTTTCTACATTAATTGACATGCAAAAATAAATGAACTCCTCTCGGTCATCGATGGCGCGACTTGTAAAACATTTACACCTGTCCTAGCACTTTCTCTCTCTCACTCTCGCTTTCTCTCTCGCTCACTCACTCGCACTTTTTGTCTCGTTATCCCTACCCGTAAACATGTTTGTCTAGTTGACTGACCGATAGGTGTTGTACATGAAACAACCTGGAAATGCATTTTCAATGTGACACTGGCTTAGCAGAAAATTTCTCATTGAATCATTCTTTTCTTTTACATGGTTACACACTATGATGTATTGTTGAGTAAACATCATACGTTCAGTTTATATTCACAGTACATGATACCTCTTTGGTGCAGTAACACATGTTATTCATCTTTCTCTGTGTTGAACGTGTTTCAATAACTTGTAAATATTCATTTGTTTGTTTTCTGTTTGTTTACTCCAAACACAGGTTTTCTTTTTAATTTATTTATTTCTGAGCGCAATAAAAAGAGATGACACGTAACTTCGGCCTATGAGTGCGTTTATCCTGCGTCACACTTTGCATGATGGAAACAATTTGATCTGAATTATGAAAGTACAAAAAAAATTCAACTTCACAAACATATTATTGCAATATAACTTCAGGTCGCTATATTACATTGTTTTTGTTGTCGATAACGGGTGACCGATATCTGATGACCCTCCAGCGTATCACCTAACTCGTCTTCAGTGACGAGTTTCATGTCTCGTTCATTTTTGCAGTTTCTAGTTTTGTACCTTGCCAGAGAAAAACAAAGGTGTGTAGTCATGCATAAAGTTTCCCTTTTCATTGACCTACCGGGGTGAAAGTCAATCAAATTATCTTTCATATAGTATATACAGGGGTCGCGCTTAACTTTTTTTTTAACCTAGCCACGCGGACCAGTTAGATTCAATTTTGGCTAGTCCGCAAAATTTTTGACTGGTCAACAGAAATTTTTGACTAGTCCGTCTTGTTTTTTAATCGCATGACTAATGTCAATTTGGGGAGGGCCCCAAGTAGGCCTACATTTCAGTTATTATATCATATATCATATTCATTATCATTACTTCATTATCATCATTCATCATCACTATGTTTTGTAACTGTTTTGTGACAGGTTAAATTGTCTTCCGGGTCAGGGGCAAGACATACAGCCTACAGGCCTCGGAAATGTTGATGTTTATTTACGAACGCACGCACGCAGTAATCACACCAACACGACACAAGAAGTGAAGAACAGGTCGATTATTCATTCTTTTTTTATCTCCAAACAAACGTTTCAGTAGTGACAAATACAGGCCTAATTAATGGTCGATTTGTTTTAAGCTAAGCATCTTTTTGAGGCACCATTATAAACCAGGGTGCTACACAACTTTTTTTAATCACTTGCCCAATCGGGCAAGCAGATTTGCAAATTAGTGTAAAACACTTGCCCGAACAGAAAAAAATAATCAGAAAATATAAATAATTGAAAAAAAATCACTAGTATTTCAAGGTTTTAATGGGAAAAAAAAGAGAGTGAAGTTGATAAACAGCTGAGGTTGAGAAAAAGAGAATCAGGGTTTCATTTTTTAGGACTACTCTAGTATTACCACGCTCCTTTACGCCTTGTCAGGAGCACTGAAATAGGTGTACCTCTCCTTATTTTTTTTTTCACATAATGGTACTTCAATATATAAAATGCTTCTGGTAATTGGTTATTCCATCTCCCCTCTACCTGACTCCTTTCACTGTGTACTTGTACTCATTTCACTCTGATCTTTCCACACCTTGGCCTCGATCCCATTGGAAAAAAGAAGAAGAAAAAACAAAGAGAAAACACACACACACACACATATTGCAACACACAACAAAAACCTCTTCCCTACACCTTCCTGATTTCCGTGTTTCTATCAGGTGAAAGAATAAAACAACAGTACTATGTTGATTGGAAACTCGACACCCATTCATGCCAGCCAGGCCAGGCTGCCATGTAACTTCAAAGCACATTCCGACAGCTGGCTGGCAAAACCACATGGCAAAATTTGCGCGCGCGTGTAGATTGCAGGATGGGTGGAGCAGGGAGGGTGGAGCTAGGGCCTGGGAACAGGCAAGGGTGATTTGATAGTCTGTGAGTTATCAAAAGCAGACCTTTTGAAAAATTGAAACGTCATGATACGATCTTGTCTTCCTTTTGGACTGAAAGAAAAACATCAAAAAGACGAGTTGAGTATCATAAATTTTTACATAGTCATGCAAAAAGATTACTACACTCATGTCATGACAAGAAATGAATCAATATTCCAAGACAAAAACAAAGCAGCCTCGGGTACCTGACGGTGACATCGAGACGCCATGCATTTACCATGCACGTTTGGGAGCAACATGTTGGAGTTGGCAGGGGGAAGGGGTGATCCTGGAGTTTGTGAAAACTTCCTGACACCCAGGGAGGTTAGATTCTCTTCCCGCTGTCTAACCGGGTAGTGAATTTGTCTCGGCATACGAGAACTTTCATATATTTCTGTGATTTAGTTTTTTAATCGAGTGATTAATCAATCCCTTTCAGTAAACATTTAAAATACTCGAATAAGCACACTATTATAATTTATAGTGTAATCGACTGTTCGATATTTCTACTATGGGTCAAAAGAAAGGCTATAGAACCATGTGTTGCTTATAGAATCATGATCTTTGCGATGATTCCTTGAACTCAGCTCACGAGCTAGTTCTTCGATCGATATTTCCAGGCTATATTTACACGCTGTTTATTCCAGTGCGCGCATTCTTTCGTCTGGCACCTAGCTGGGGTCTGGCACCTGGTTTTGTGGAAATTTCCACAAGGAGAGAGGGGGTGGGGTGTCAAGTTTCTCGTAAGACCAGAGACTGCATACACAATCTCTTCGCTTGTATTTACAAACATGTGTACTGTCGTGTTTTTCCCCTTTGCTGTTAATGAACATTTAGATTTAACTTTACGAAGGTTGCTATCTAGCAAGTGGTTCTTGTTGTGAGGTGTATGTATTTTTTTTTCATCATTCATGGGCCGGAGGGGAAAGAAGAAGTATGCTCAGCAAGCTGTCTTTTACACCAGCATCAGTAATTATCGTCACCATCACTCAGATCATTCGGCCCTTGTCCTATAACATTCAGAAACATGACCAACATGATCACTCGGGATAAACTGCACCTACGCAAACAACATCCCGACAACACAAACTCTACAAAAGATCACACACAGCTGGGATCAAACTTCCTTCGAAATACTGCAGCAAAGCGGAGAAATCGCCGTTACGACAATGCATGTACAGTGCCAGACACTTAAAATAATCACTTTTAAATACTTCGAAATATAAAGGGAATGAATAGAGTGACATTAAAAGAAAGAAATCGTACCAAACTAGTATATTAGAAACCATTGAACAGAATAAGCCCTAGCGGAAGTTTGCAGCACCGAACGCCAAGCGAAATACAATGGAAACTCGGTATGACAAACTCCTTTGGGACCGAGACAATTTGTTCTTTGTAATCCTAATGTTTATATCAGTAGTCAATAAACAATACAAAACAAAGGAAATGAATTCAATGGGACCGGAAAAATCAGTTTGTTTTTCAGGTGTTTAGATATATTATCAGATCTCCAAAGGCGAATGAAGGTCTAGTCACTGTATATTTACAACTATATATCGATATATCGATGCAGATTTTTATTCATCCAGGTAGTATGCTAAAAGCGTGTAAATTAAATCTGTTCGACTGGACTTACTTGTGAAAATCACGGAGAAAACAGTTTCGTGACTCGTCCGAGTCACTTCTTCAGCTCTGTCTGGCTGGCGAGCATTCACCCGTGGAGGGTGAATGGGCGATGTTACTGCCTTTATTGTCTGTACGTCGAGGAATTTTTCGGAAAATTTTTCGGAAAATCCTTCCCTCAACAGGGGAGGGGGACTCCGACACAACCTTTCACCAACATACAAGTCGGTGATCCGAAAAATTCCTCGACGTACAGACAATAAAGGCAGTAACATCGCCCATTCACCCTCCACGGGTGAATGCTCGCCAGCCAGACAGAGCTGAAGAAGTGACTCGGACGAGTCACGAAACTGTTTTCTCCGTGATTTTCACAAGTAAGTCCAGTCGAACAGATTTAATTTACACGCTTTTAACTATATATCGAGTTTCCACGGTACACAAAGTTCGAACACTTTTCACCTGCACATCGTCAAACAAAGTATGTATCACATGAACAGAAACTCACCTCTTAATTGCAAAAAAATGATGCAATAACATCGTAAATATCACACAGACAGCACTCTAAAAAGTCAGTTCGTACTTGGGAGGTAGGGGAATAAGCGGATGAAGAAGCAAAGAAGAGAGAGAGAGAGAAAAGAAACAGACATTGGACAAAATGCATGTAGCAGCATGTGCATGTGGCTGGCCAGACACACAATACAACTACCGGTAATCGGTATACATGCAGATACCACGGCGATCGATGTAAACACCAGGGTCCATGGGCGTCCGCTAGTTTGCAGGCACAAACCCTTGGAGGTCGTGGAAAAAGTCTGCGTGCGCCAAGACTACAACACGCACCACTGGCACTGCAGCCTCTCCAGGGAGAAGCTACAACACAGCCTATATATTATGAGACTGTGCCAGGGTGGTGCATGTAGTAGTCTTGGCGCAGACTCCTTTACAGGATGCACAAACGGACGGACTAGCTCCGTTCGCGCGCTGCACACGGAGTACGCAGCGCGACGATTTGCGTTCAGGGCTTGTCACAGCCAGTATGCTGGGAAGTGGGAACGACACTGGAACAATATTTTGGCTGGCCACACGGACTAGTAACTTCCGAATTTGATGATTTTTAGCTAGTCCGACATGATTTTGGGTGGCCAATGGCCAGCGGACCATCGCCAATTTCGAACCCTGATATAGTACATTTATATAATATTGACTGGCCCTGAGGGAGGTACCAGAAAATATTGCCCAAACTGAAAGCATATTGCCCGAGTCGAAGACGAGGGCAATATGTTTTCAGTGCGGGCAATATTTATCTGGTACCTCCCGAAAGAAAGGCCAGTCAATATCATAATTACCGTAAAGTTCCGTGTATAAGACGCACCCCTACTTTCGGAACTAAAATTTAAAAAAAAAATAAAAACGAAAATTTCCTCGCAAATATTGCGTGTGTCATACATATTATTTCAGCTCAAAATTTCCCTAGAATGCAGCATGTATTTTCTCTATTTTTCGTTTCCTTTTATACTTTGTTTTAACGGTATTCATCGGACATCGGCAAAATATGGAAGACGCAAAATGCGAGACTTGTCTCGGTACTCACTTGCTATTGTTTTGCCTTTCAATTGTGGTACATGCGTCATGCATATCGTACTCATGAGTGTACAGTACGATCTTTGCTGTCATACACAGCAGAGGGTGTCTCGCATACTAGTCTTGACGCATGTCAGACTGGAGGGTTCATTACGAAAAAAATACTAGTAAGACAAACATCAACAAGTGTAGCAGAGGGATCATACAGCGAGACGTACGGTGCGTACGGTAATTACACTCACTGTTGTTTCACCCGGAGGGATTACCAGTAACATGTGTGTCTCTTGTACTATGCTTGTATCTACAGTGCTAGCCTTTCGCAAAAGGCAGCTCGCTATAATTTCAGCACACGCACACAGAGAGCAATGGACTTGCACACACAGCGCGCAACGGGCAAGCGCTCTCCGATCCGATCGCTGTGTGCACGCAAGTCCATTGCAAGAGCCTCTCTGCAGCTGCTGCCTTTGCAAAAGGCTTGCTAGCTACAGTGCAGTGTAGCCAGCTATGCTATCCTAGTTGGCCTCGTGAAATGATGAAGAGCAAACAAACGACATGAATATGCATGCATGCTTCACACATCGTTCATATTTACGGTGACATAGTGTCGATCCTACTCCGTATTTTACAGCTTTTGTCTATGGCCATATTGGTACTAGTACATTGATAAGTTTTACGGTGTCGGTAATTTAGTAATGATACCTGTACATCGCGTATTCCAGCTACTAGGTTGGCTGTTGGTAGCTTGGTAAAGTGACATCGGTAGCATACAGCAGTGCTGTTGCAGCTGTTGTCTATGGCCAGATTGATACATCGTTACTGTACACAAGGCCGATGTAAGTTTATCTCGTATTTGCAGCTTTTGTGTGTGTCCCGATTGAAAGATCGCTCATTTATCCGTAAGTTTTAGTGATTGCTTACCTTCCAAACGTCGATGGGCATACATGGCCCCAAGTTGGCCTTATAAAATTGGGTGTACATGACAGATTTTTTTCCGTGATTCGACTGTACCCGTGTATACGATGCACCCCCGATTTTCAATGTTTTCCGACGAAAAAATAGTGCATCTTATACACGGAACTTTACGGTATTACCTATCCCCTAGGCAAATTAAGAAAATATGTGAATACGGCTATACACTATGATACAGATCAAGCCACATTTGACTACCTGTAGACCATCAACACGTTGAATAATTGAAAAATTGTTCATCAATGTATATCATTCAACTCCAACTTCAAAGATACATATGTAGTTGTAACAGGCAAACTTCAAACTTCTGAACGCTCTTACACTTTATTTCTACTTCTCTGTTTAAAGTTGGAGAGTTGTGAAACTGATGGTCACTGTGCAATTACTGAGCACAAATGGACTAGTCATTGCCTAACTGCACTGCTGTAAGTGGTCGACCTTGTATGAGTTGATTTATCAGCGTTCTTCCGCGGTGTGTGTAACTGACACCGGACATCCTGGACTGTTTTCTTTTCGTGGTCGATCGGAATGTTTACGTTTAAAGCAGGAAGGTGGGGAGAGAGATTCCACTCTTTCTCTTCCCACCTCCCCAAACCGGAAGATTGCACTGTTTGCTCATGTTTTGTGTATGGTACGGTGTGTGTAACCGACACGCAGCGACGTGGCGAAACGAATATTGACTGCTGACCTCTAACTCTGCAAAATAACAACTGCTGACCTTTAACCCTGCAAAATAACAACTGGAATTGCCTCGCAAAACTACCTCGTATAGGTAATAATAACTTTTAGCCAAATATTCTATAACAAATATGAACTTGAAAAAGTGTTTACTTCCTTTTTTTTTTGCTGAGTGTATAAATCACTGTAAAGCTAAGAGTCTGTAGAATTCACATATATAGGCATAACTAAAATTTCATTTTCTGCAACTTTTGACTCATTTCGACGGAGCGCATCACAAATGTCTACAATTGCTCGCAAGAATATGCAAAATGTCTGTTATATGCATAACAGAGTGTAAGTGACTGCTTTTGTCAGCTCCTGTAACAAGTGAAAGCTCAAAGTACAACAGTAATATACATAGGCTGTGTAAATGTGCTACACAAGTGTAGTTTAAAAGGAGTAAACCAGTTCCATGAGTATGTGCTGCTAGGATAGACAGCAATACTAGGATAGCCTTCTTTGTTCCTGTACATATGATATACATCCCCTTTGACGTAAATACCATCAGCATTGATAATGTTTTTGTCACTTGAAAACAACAACAAATAATGAAGTACTGCTTTTAGATGCTGGTACACTCGCACAGGTCATCCAAGCACTTTCTGCAGCTCGTACCTCTAGTAATGATGGATTGTCCTCCATGATCACACAAAGTTTAATCCACAAGTATGGTGAGTTGTGGCTCTTGTATGCTGGTACATACTTCTGAGTGGTTTGCTCCTAATACATATAGTCTACTGCAGTCAATCTTTGTGAACCTGCACTTCATACAAAAAAAAAAAAGAATACAAAGAATCTCTCTATTCCAAGCTTGATGTGCACAGTGCTGCTTTGAGGGGGACTAATGAGTTTTCTGGTGTACATAAGAAGGGATAACTTACCTGCCACTCCCTCTGGAACTAATATCCTGACGCCCATCTTCCTGGTAGCAACCCCATCTGAAGCTAAACATGGGAAAATAGAGAGGGGTGCCATACATGGCAATAAAAGATGGAGACTTTCCTTTTTTTTAACTGATAAAAAGAAAAAAAAAATCACACACCAGGCGTCAGCTAAGGGAAATCATGCCAAAGACCTGCTGTAGTTAGGCCTAAGTCATTAGGCAAGCCAACTATCTTCTTTGAATGTCTCTTGCAAACAAAACAAAAATCTCAGGTTGTTAAGTAGCAGACTGTGCAAACCATGCCAGCACGATAATTTATGGCAGGCAGCTAATTTCACCGCCAATCTAGTCTGGGTTTTCAAACAACTCTCTGTATCAGTCATTCAAGCACATCTTCCCATATGTCCGCATGGTTAGTGAGATTAAGAATAATGCATAATGGGCTGTGAGGGGACTGTGCACAAAGTCATCACACACACACCAAGAAACCAAATGTACATACTGTATGTCTCACATTGACAAAATCTGCAACCATTCCTCTGCATACAATTGAGACACAACATGATGGATATGCCGGAGAACAATTTATACAAAATAACATGTTTATTAGTGGAAAAATGAGCACAGAAAATGGGATTCCATCGGGATAACAATAACATGTTATCACCAAGAACCACTGCACTGGCTTGTCTTTCCAGTTTGCGATGACTGCATGAAGACCACAGGGCAAAAGTACTCTACCCAATGATTCAAGAACATGACACGCAAAAAATATCTTACACAAACACTTCTTTAAGTAATTAAGCAATAGGATAAGAAAATCATCCATTAAACTTATAATACACAAACAAGTGCAAAGGTTAGGAGGATGTAATATATCATTAGTATATGACTGCCAACATCAGAAAGCTATGATTAGATTGTTTAACAAATTGATGCAGGATAAGTCATCAGCAGCTTGTCTGAAGTATTTAAGGCAAAAGAACAATTATATACGTTGACAGATTTCATATGACAAAATGGTCAAAACAACTTTAGAAACACACCACAAGAGATGACCAATTATCTATATTATTTTTTACCTTCAGTATAATTTTTTACACTAGAACCTTGTAAATTGTTTGCTCTGTTTCGGTAATTCATATGAAATAATTTACCTATGAATATTTTGTCCATGTCAAATTGCACTTGATTTCTTCTTTTTCAAAACAAATTCTAGAGATGTCTGCATTTGTTTTGCAAGAGGAAAAAAAAGAGGATTTCTATCCAAAAATACAAGGTTGCATGATCTGTATGATAAAAAACAACAATAAATTGCTTTGATTCATGACTTGACTTTCTGAATGTTACAAAAAAAGATTAAAGGCTTGAGTATGATATTATGATCTTAAAATCTGAAAATTCTCTGATGAGAGCAGCTTTCACTATGCAGATGATATTTTTCCCCAAATAGGCATACAATTGGTCCACCGAGGAACAGTTTTCACCCATAATTCCCCCCATGATATCACGTCTTCGTTTGAATGCTACAATTAATATGCAACTGTAAAATAGGGCTGGCACAAGTTTCACAGCATCTGTCACACTGGAACTTCATCCAATAAGGGCTAAAATCAACAAGAGCCCTGACAAGAACAGGAAGGGTTGCAGAAGCAAATTGTGCCATTTTGGCATTCTTTCCATATCACATGCAGAAAAAGTGTGTGAAAAAGCTTGTCCCAGCACATTACTAGGAATGTCTGAGTACTGACTGCAGACATACCTATGAGTGTCCTAGGGATCAATAAGGGCAAAAATGCTGATCATAGCAGGTTAGCGTGGACACATCTAGGATCACACAAGGAGTGGTTAAATCACGGGACTAGAACAATCAGGATGATTTTCTGACTAACACTTAGATACGCGGACAATATGAGGAAATTAAATTATAAATTCCTTGCCAACTTTATATCCCCTTTACACCAATGCGATGTCCATGGAGTTCTCGCTGCATCAAAGAAAAATGGACATGATGCAGTGGGAGCTGCGTCATGGTCATATGGTCATGGTCAAAGCTGCTTATAGAGTGTTCATGACAGGCAAGAGCGAACATGGTAAGAGGAGAGAAGAGTATGCAAGAAAAAAGGAAAAATTATACAGGACATACAATGTTGGATCAGGAAACAGGAAAAAACGACCAGACAAATAACGGTAGAGGAAGCACATGAAAATCGAAGGTATGGACTGAGCTGGAAGCTTATCAATGACATATCTGGATGGAATACATCCCAGTCTGTCAGGATTCAGGGTGAAAGTGCAAAAAAGAGAGTTACAACTGTGTACTCACACTACAAGAACCTCTTGGGCAACCCTCCTGAGCTTGTAGAAGATAATGAATCAATAGCACCCACTTCAGTAACCTTCTCATATCAGATGGTCTGTTTTACAATGAGTGATTACAAGAAGGCTAAAGCATGCATAAAGAACTGACAAAAGCAGTGGGGAGGATGGGGTAGCCCCTAAAGTACTGAAATTTGTCCCTGTGGATGACATCATCTTAGAATTTATCCACTGCTCATATGCAGACGGAGCCAAGCTGGAACAGTGGTCTACATTTAACATCATACCAGTATCAAATTCAGGGGATCTCTCCAAGACTGATAACTACCATGGGATTTACCTGAGCTCAGTAGTAGCCAAAACATATCACAGAATGATCTTCAACCATATCAGACCTTACATAGATCCACTGCCAAGGGACTCTCAGAATGGCTTTCGACAGAAACGATCGATTTTAGGACAGATCCTAGCACTTAGAAGAATACTGTAAAAGTGGATATTTTCGCGCGACTAATTTTTCACGATTGGCAGGGTCAGAAGAGTTTTGCGTGTTCTTAATTCCGCGGAATCAAGACATCACGCACAGGAATAAATGGCAAGCAATTAAATTCACGTGCTTTCATTTTCGCGCTAGTTTCTGGTTGCGCGAAATGCGCGAAAATTTCAACACCGCGAAAATTTCCACTTTTACAGTACTTGAAGGAGTGATAGATAGGAGCATTCCTGCAGTGATTGCATTTATTGATTTCAAGAAGGCCTTTGAAAGCATTCATCGAGGGAAGCTCCTCGAGATTTTCAATGCTTATGGCATTCCTGAGAAACTAGTTCATGCCATTGTCACTTATTCCAAGACGCATGCAAAGGTATGCTCGCCTCACGGAGAGGACAGAGTACTTTGAAATACTGGCTGGGGTACAGTACTTCAAGGAGACACATCAGTACCCTTTCTGTTTATCATAGGCCTTGACTATGCTTTGTGAATTGCCATCAGTGGCAAGGAAAAGGAACTTGGTTTTACATTGGTGCCCTATAAAAGCCATTGTGTTCCACCTGTAATGGTCACTGTATGACCTTGATTTTGTTGACAATATTGCCTTAATATAAGATACGACTGAAAAGGCAAGGGAACTGCTACTTGCAGTGGAAAAGGAGTGCAAAAAGATTGGTTTATGGCTCAATGTCAAGAAGACAAAGGTGATGGCATTTAATTATTATTATTATTAGAATGGTTTATTGGGTAAAATTTGCAAAATCGTAGCCTGAAGGCTAAAATGCATTGCAATGACAATTAATGACAATTAGATACATTGAACTGTCGTACATTACATCCACATTAAAAAACAATTAGACATGAAAGATATTGCACAAAACAATTACCAGATATTGCTACACAAAAAACAAAAACATATATGTGTGCATACATAAAATCTATCCATTTGATATCACAAATATATAAGATTATATGAGTATATTTCAAACAATAATTCTTTACCAAAAATATGTGTAGCTGTATACTACAAAAAAACAAAACATAATTTCTTTAATCGAACAACCCATTTCAAAATTACACAGGCATAATCACACATCATCGTATTCAATATAAAAAAAAACTATTTCTACATATTTACATACTGTATCTGACTGTATGAAAAATAAAAAAAAATAATTCATATATCACAACTTGAAAAATATATTCTGAATTGCATATATATATTCATGTATGCAATCGCAACATGATTGAGATTACAAAAAGGCATAAAAACTGTCCGTGGTCAACTGGGTGATAATAGTATACTATACAAATTGATTTTAAAGTCTCTCATCACTATATCACACCTAACACTTCATATTATAAAAAAAAATCATGTCTCCATTGATAATAATAAAAGCAGAGAGAAAAATGAAATCATACAACCCTTATACAGATACAGCACAGCTACCCCGACCCATAATTCATTGCTTATTATTCAATAATCTTATCTCTATAAATTCATTATTTTAAAAATTTCATCCTTGACAACTCATTCTCTTGGCTGTAATATATAAAAATGTAAAAAAATACATTTATATTTCACAGTTCAAAAAATATATTCTAAATTACACTTATAATGTAGTTACAACATGACTGAAATTACGAAAGGGCATAAAGCTGGCCAACATTCAACCGGATGATAGAAATAATGTAGAAATCAAGTAGAAATCATGTAGAAATCTTGGAGTATTATTTGATTCTACAATGTCCATGTCTGTTCAGATCTCTCTGCTGTCTGTAAATCCGTGAGATATCAGTTATGCAATTTGGGCATTATTCGCAAGTATTTAACTCGTTCAGCCACAGAAAAAATAGTTCATGCTCTTATATCATCCCGACTTGACTTTGGTAATGCACTCCTATTTCAGCTACCACAATCTCAACTTTCACGGTTACAAAAATTGCAAAATTCAGCAGCCCCCATTGTTACCCTTACCAGGAGAAATACTGACATTACCCCTGTTTTATCCTCATTGCATTGGTTACCTGCTGTATCTCCCATTGTATTCAAACTATTACTATTTGTTTTTCATTGCGTTTACGGATCTGCCCCAGAGTACAATGTTGATTTACTGACATTTTATAATCCTTCCAGATGTTTAAGGTCATCCGATTGTATATTGCTTGTTGTTCCAAAAACGAAGAAATCATGGGGGGATCGGTCATTTGCACATGCTGGACCTTACCTGTGGAATCAGTCGCCTCAAGCTATCCGTCACATTTCGAATGTTGACTCCTTTAAAGTTGCCCTCAAGACTCATTTGTTCATGACCATTTTCCAGTAGAATCGTATATTATGATGTGTATTTTTTCATTATCATTATTGTGTCATTCATTTCCATGTGCATGTTTGTGTAAGGATTTTTGTATTTCATAACTTACTCTTCTACTGCGCCTTGAGCACGTTAACTATGTGGAACTTGCGCATAATAAGTACCCTGTATTATTATTATTATTATGATAGCAGCGTACTATCCAATTTGATTTCAATGGTCTCTCATCATAATATCACACCTAGCACTTTCTGTAAAACTAAACATCATGTCTCCATTAATAATCAACAGGAAAAAAAAACTCAGAAAAAAAAATCATGCAGCCATTATACAGATACAGCATAACTACCCCGACCCACAAGTCAATGCTTGTTGTTCAATAACCTTATCAAAAAAGAGATAGGGCTATTTCTATGTCATTCTGTTCTGTGCACATCTCAACTCTGTGAATTCATTACTGTTTTGCAAATTACATCCTTGACAGCTCATTCTCTTGACTGGGATGTATAAAAGGTGTAAGGGGATGTATAAAACATTTGTAAGTAGCAACTTCAAAACTGTGTTCTTAATTACCCTTATATAATACGACGGAGCACTGGTGATCCCAAATCAGGAAAAAAATCAAGGCCAACTTTAAGAGACAAAATTCTTCTTATGGCAGCAGTATTACAGCACCCTCTAATATCGACGACACCACTATCACAACCTTAGATGGTGCAGTACTCGATGTGAATAACAACTTCAAGTATCTGGGCTTCTGGATTGCCTTGACAGAACAAGACATCAGGATCAGACATGGTCATGAATAGACTGCTTGCACACAATGAGGAAAGTATGGAAGTCCCAGCTCGATGACATAAAATGGCCACTTTTTGTCACAACAGTTGAGTCTGTACTACTGCATGGAGCACAGACATGGACACTTAAAACCCGACAAGAGAAAGTCTTGGATGGACTGTATACTGTAAAAGTGGTTTCTTTCGCGGTGGTTTTATTTTCGCGCTTTTTGCGCTCTGAGGTTGAACCGCGAATTTAACATCACGCGAAAATGTTTTGAACTCGTCGCTTGTACAACGCTATCATTATCGACCGCGAATTTAAACACACGCGAAAAAGTCTGCACCGATGGAAACCGCGAAAGTTTCTGTACGCGAAAGAAACCACTTTTACAGTACAAGCATGCTCAGGATAGCTCTTAATGTGTTGTGGAGTGACTACATTAGAAATGCGGACTTATATGGTAGATTACCAAAAGTGTCTGACATAGTGTGTGAGAGAAGCGGGACACTGTGCGCAGCACCCTGAGCTATCTGCCTATTCCCTCACACTGTTGGAGCAAAACAGGGAATTGCAAAAAGAGATAGAGGTAGGACCATTTTCATCTGTGTACTGAAGAAAGACACAGAACTTGATTGCACTAGTGAACTGAGGACAACCATGCTAGATAGACAGGTTTGGAGGTGCAACTTTGTTTATGGAACCTGATACGGCATAAATAAAAAAGGTGTTGACCTGCAGGGTCTTTATACTCATGGACAGCTGTATATTTATTTAAATAAATTGTTGTATTCCCAACAGTCTGGTTTTAGGCCATCACATTTGACTGCAATGTGTGTAACAGATATAGTAGATTATCTGTTGTAAAATATGGAAAAGGGACATTCTACAGGGGCAATTTTCTTTGACCTCAGAAAAATATTTAGTGTAATTCCTCACAGTAGGATCCTGAAAAAAAAAATGTTTTAAGGTATTTCATGTCGTGAGTATGATTGGTTTAAATACTATTTTCATGAAAGACTGCAGAGTGTATCTGTCAATGAAGGATCTCCCATCCCCACCAAGGTGCAGCCGACAAGATGAAGGGAAGGCAGGAAGGCTTGAGAACAGCAGACTCAGAACAAAGGTTCTCGAGATGACCACATCATCGACAGAGACATGAACTGCAGGAACTTTGGGATAAGCTAGAAGGGGGCGGTCTACCTGGGAAGAGGGGGAAAAGAAGCTGCTGTACACTGTAAAAAATGCGACATGCGAGATGTTTATGACCTAAACACAGTGTTGAAAATCTAAACACTTTGTTTAACATCTAAATACCCGGTGTGTATAGCAAGTGTAAAGTATTGAGAGTTCTACAAGTGTTTAGCTTTGAGTGTTTATTCTCAGAGACTCCAACTCTCCCGTTTTCGACGGGAGATCTCCCGCCGAAAACCCATTTTTGCAAAATCTCCCGTTCTCCCGTTTGAGATTGAATTTCTCCCGCCCTGGCTCTTTGTCTCCCGTTGGAGAGGATTTTTTACATATTTCTATCGTATGTTGAAAAAAATAAGCCTTAGATACCACCAGAGAGCATCTAGATCCCTGGAATTTTGCGCTTCGCACACATCAACTTTGAGTCTCCTGTTTGCTAGGGGTTTCAGGCGGGAGAATCTCCAGATCAGAAGGTACCGGTACTTTGGGTTGGAGTCTTTGTATTCTGGTCACGCTATGTTAATCTCACTACGTCCACATATATGAAGAAGTGTTGGAAATGGTGAGTAAATTGGAATTTCTAGTTCCCTTTCATCACGAGAAAGTGGAAACTGTTACGACATTAAGATGCATTATGAAATAATTCATGTTTTAGGCCTTTCATGGAAATGCCTAAAAAGGATATTCAGTAACCTAAAATATGTAATACAATTGTAATACTTTTATATTTTGGTTTCGCATGTACAGTCCTATAATTTAACTACTAGAAAAAATGGAAATTGTCTTTGTTAATGATTTCGTTCATGGTTTAGCGCATTGTCCAGTTGATTGGTGTGTAGGCCTAAACACTTTTACTGTCAGGGTAAACAGACGCATTTACTTTTAGAACACCTCAAATACGTTCTATACACCGTACATGTTTAACATTAACACTGTGATACACGTACTTTACAAGTCAGCATGCAGGGCATGTGACAGCCGCGGCCACAACGCGCGCAGTGGTGCCCTGTGCCTGCGCTTCTAGTGCATGCTATGCATTTGACCATATGCACAATTGGCAGGAAAAGAATTGTGCGCATACTTGTACGGATGGATCTGTCTGATTGGCTGGCTAGTGCTAGTGCCGTGACGTGTCGTGAATTGCGGCTCCAATGCAATGCATGGCTAGCTGTTGCATGCGCATAGGCCTACAGTATGTGCGCATTCGTTTGGTGCTGCGCTTAGGATGTATACTGTACTGGTACTGCTAGACTGTGTTATGGGAATATGCGATCCCCGATCACAAAACTATCGATATCACTATCGATGTCACATGTAAGCATACATACGTATGCACAACGTTGATACAAAAGCCTGAGAACATGAGTAAACAGTGAACTGTAACTACGGTCTGAATAGTCTTATTTTTGCCTGATATTGAACCAACATGGTGTCAGCTTGAGTGGGATCCCATGCAACGGACATTTGCCATGTCATGCAAGGGAAAATTTGACTGAGAAGAGGTGCTCACAACCCCGGAACCCAAGTCTGCTGCAGCCGATGCGTGAGTAGAATTTTGCTTAAAATCTACCGCTGTAGTCCCACCTGTTGAAAATGGCGACACGCCAGATACCACCGCCTCAGCCGATGAGCTGCAGGGGTGATCTCGAAACGAATTGGAAGGTCTTTAAAGAATCATGGACTGACTATTCTGTGGCCACAGAATTAAACAAGAAGTCTCAGGAAATACAAGTAGCTACACTTCGAGCAATAATGGGGCAAGAATGTAAAGAAAGGCTGATGTCTCTAGCCCTGACTGAAGAACAGGCAAAAAATCCAGGCTCAATCCTGACAAAGCTTACCGAAGATTTTGCACCAGCAAGGAATGTTCTCTATGATCGCTACCCGTACATCTTTCACAGCGCCAACCAACAGCAAAATGAAACGATAGATCAATTTGTAGTACGCTTGAGGAAATTAGGCGAGCCGTGCAAATTTGGTAACCTACAAGAAGAAATGATCAGGGACAGATTAGTCCTGGGCTGCAAGGATAAACAGGCGCAAGCAAGACTCTTTAGGGAGCAGGTCCCGGTGTGTGACCTTAGGAAGGCCACTGCCACATTAGAGGTCAGTGAAGCTGCACAGCAACAGCTCAAAGTAGTTAAAGGAGAAGAGAATGTGCATTTCGTGCACAAATCCAAAGGAAAAGAAAGGCACAACACTGGAGGGCGCTACAACCAAAAGCAGTCTCATACACAGAGCAAGCACTGGAAAGAGAAAGGAAAAGGCCAGAGGAAAGGTACACACAATCAGAAAGGAAACCGCAGATACTGTGGAGGCAGTCATGAGAAACAAAAAGAAAAATGCCCAGCTTATGGGAAAACCTGCAAAAAGTAGGGCAAGCCAAACCATTTCCAAAATGTGTGCATGGCCAGAGGCAAACCAGCATCCCTACACCAGGTAGATGAGAACAACTCTTACGAAAGCAGTGACGATGAGACCTTTGCCTTGGAGGAAGTAGGGACATTGAACATTAAAAATGGGGGAAGGAAATTGACAGTGCCCATCACGGTGAAGCTCCAGAACCACGAGCATATTATGGAATGCCAAATTGACACAGGAGCTACATGCAATGTGCTTTCATTTGAGAAACTCTGTGAAATTGAAAACTCTGGTTGACCACAGCTTGAAACAACTAAGTCTAAGATAAGACTCTATGATGGACGAACCATACCAGTCAGAGGGGAATGTACACTCACATGCCAACATGAGGACAGGGAGCAGGAAGTGGCTTTCAAGGTCATAGAAACAAATCAAATGCCACTCTTATCAAGCAAGACATCGCTGGAAATGGGCCTGATATATGTCAAAGCAGGCAATGCTCTGAATGAGGTCAACCAGCTGAAAGAAAGAAAACCCCCACAAGCAATCATAGACGAATACAGTGATGTCTTTGAAGGACTCGGAAGTCTCCCTGGCGAGTATGACATAACTGTGGATGACAAAATCGTGCCTGTCAAGAATTTGGCAAGGAAGGTCGCAGTAGCCTTGAAACCTGAACTCAAACAGAAGCTGGATGATCTAGAAAACAGGGGTATAGTGAAAAAGGTATCCCAACCCACTGATTGGCTGAGCAACACAGTCATTGTAAGGAAACCGGGCAAGATGAGGATCTGCATTGACCCGCGAAATTTAAATAGAGCCCTCAAACGGCCGCACTACCTCATGCCAACCATGGATGATGTCTTGCCAAAGCTGTCCAATGCCAAAGTCTTTTCGGTCCTGGACGCAAAAGATGGGTTTTGGCAAGTGAAACTGATTGAAAGGAGCAGCTTCCTCACAAACTTCGCAACACCCTTTGGCCGATACAGATGGACCCGCATGCCATTCAGTATATCAACAGCGCCGGAAGAATTTCAGAGACGCCAGCACGAAATTGTTGAGGGACACAATGGTGTGGAAGTGATAGCAGATGACTTCCTGGTGTACGGCAGTGGTGACACACTAGAGGAGGCCATGGCAGACCACGATCAGAACCTGAGAGCGTTCCTGGAAAGGGCACGGCAAGTCCAGCTGAAACTCAACAAGAAAAAGCTGTGTCTGAGCATGGATGAGGTACCATACATGGGTCATCTCCTGACTAGCGAAGGACTCAAATCAGATCCAGACAAAGTACGAGCCGTGGTTGACATGCCCAACCCTACTGACAAAAAGGGTGTCCAACGCCTTCTAGGGAGTGTGACGTACCTGGCACGATTTCTCCCTAGACTATCAGACGTAGCAGAACCCCTTCGACGACTCACAGACAAAGACGTTCTTTTTGAATGGCGCGATGACCACACAGACACGCTCAATGAGCTCTGAAAAATGCTGACCTCGGCACCAGTTCTGGAGTACTACGACGTCAAGGAAGAAGTCACAATACAATGTGACGCGTCAGAGAAAGAGGACTGGGGCAACCTTGCTTCAGAATGGGCAACCGGTTACATTGGCATCACGTGCCTTGACCAAGACTGAGTAGAACTATGCCCGGATAGAAAAAGAATGCTTGGCTATCGTCTACAGCTGTGAGAAATTCGACCAATTCATCCAAGGAAGGAACGTGGCGATCCTGACTGACCACAAGCCCTTGGTGCCCATATTCAGAAAGGCGATTCACAATGCACTGAAACGTTTGCAGAGAATGATGCTGTGGCTACAAACATACCAAGTAGAGGTTGTATACTGCCCGGGCAAGGACATGCTAATTGCAGATTGGCTGAGCAGGGCGTATCTTCCAGAAACAGGCAGCCAGGACAATATCTACAAGGAGTTGGAAGAGATCAACCAGACAGACATGTCCGCATAAGTGATGCCACATCCATCCAACTTCAGAAAGAAACCCTGAGGGATCCTGTGCTACAAACCCCGATGTCAGTGGTCATGAATGGCTGGCCTGATAGCAAAGACGAGGTGCCGACTGCAATACGAAAGTACTACGACTTTCGAGATGAAAACTCTGCACAAAATGGGATTCTGTACAAGGGCATGAAGGTCATAGTCCCTAGAGCAATGCGACCCTTGATGTTAAACCGAATCCACAGTAGCCATCTGGGGGTAGATGCCTGTATCAGGAGAGCCAGAGATGTGCTGTTTTGGCCGGGCATGCAAGGAGAAGTGAAGGAAAAAGTCACACAATGTAGCACATGTAACACTTTTCAAGCAAAGCAGCAGAAAGAACCAATGCTCTCCCACAGTATTCCATCAAGGGCATGGAGTTTTGTATCACAAGATCTATTCACCAACAAGAACGAGGATTATCTCATTACGGTGGACCACTACAGTGACTTCTGGGAAGTGGACAAGGTAACAGGGGACACAACAGCAGCGACAATTGTGAAATGCACAAAAGTCCACTTTGCATGACATGGTCGGCCTGATAAAGCAATCACTGACAATGGACCCCAGTTTGTGGCCAGAGAATATGAACAGTTCGCGGAAAACTGGGAGTTTGAACATGTCACCTCCTCACCATTGCATTAGCCAGAGCAATGGGAAAGCGGAGTCAGCTGTGAAAATCGCAAAGAAAATCCTGCAAAAAAAAAACAGCACATGAGAAGCAGGATGTGTATCTAGTAGTACTTGACTGGAGGAATACACCAAATGAGACTGGCAGTAGTCCAGCCCAACGACTGATGTCTCGGCGTACCAGCACTATCTTGCCCACACCGGAAGGATTGCTGAATCCTGAGGTAGTCGACGGGGTGCAGGAGAGCATCAATCAGAGGAGAAAAATAGCCAAGAAGAACTATGACAAAACGGCAAAACCCCTCCCTGAACTCCAGATAGGGGAGAAAGTAAGAATCCAACCAAAACAACAAGGTCTGGAGTGGAGACTAGGAGTCTGCAAGGAGAAGGTTGGGCCAAGGTCCTACCTGGTCGAGACTGACACTGGGCAGCAGTTGAGGAGGAACTGGAAATTCCTGAGGTCCTCGTGTGAGCCTCCAACAAAACCGGCTCATACTGCACCGTTAAGTAGTCCTCAACGAGAACATCAACCTCAGCCCAGCAAGGAAGCAGAGCAGCAAAGTCCTACATATGCGCAAACCAGCACGCATGACAACACCATCGCGTGACATTCAGCAGCATCAGAAGGGGCCTAGTGGTGGCGGTAGCAACAAATCAACAAGAACCAGGAGCAACATCCAGATGCCGGCAAAGTTCAAGGATTTTGTGTGTTAATTAATCTGTCGATTACATTGGAAGAGAAATAGCGTTGTGACTGAGGGATAGCAAGCAAAGGAACAGCAAAGGAACAGCAAAGGAACTGGAAGAAATGTAAGACAAAATATTGAGATTTTTTCTTTTGAGAAAGGGAGATGTTATGGGAATATGCGATCCCGATCACACAACTATCGATATCACTATCGATGTCACATGTAAGCATACATACGTATGCACAACGTTGATACGAAAGCCTGAGAACATGAGTAAACGGTGAACTGTAACTATGGTCTGAATAATCTTATTTTTGCCTGATATTGAACCAACAGAATGCACTGTGTTACTGCACAAAGGAGCGGATCTATTTGTGGCGTCGAAGTGATAGAGTTCTAGCCTGGCATGAAGGCGGTAAGTCTGCTACTCCTTGTCCCTGTATATAACAAGATTTATTGCAAAATTGCCCTCATTTAATGTAAAACTGTAGGCGTAGAAATAGGCTACGCCCTTGAAGATTTTGTTTGTTTGTTTTAGTTTTCTAAATCTAGTGACAGTAGCGTTAGAACGGGGAACGCTCTACAATAAAGATTACATGGTACGTAGAACCACTCTAACGTTAGTAGTTACTTCTACTAAGTTCTAGACTACGTATGGTTGGACCTATTACTACTCATCGACTGCCTTTATTTGTAACCACTATTTCACGGAAGATGTTCAACAGATTTACCTCAATTTCATGTCACTTTGGGAGAAAATACCATTTCCCTAGAATCTGTAAGAGGTTAGAATAGTCTTCATTGAAAGCTTGCATTTTGTAATTGTAACGTTACCCGGTACCAGTAATTGGCTAGACCTTTCGTTTGATACGAATTTTTATGAAGAGGGTTGCGTCAATAAGTGTCTAGGTGCCTTCAGTATAGTGTACTTTCTAAATCAGTGTGACTTTGTTGATTGTAGTGTTGTCCTGGGGTTATCCAGTAACTATAAAACAGTGAAAGTCTGAGATCACTCCACCTGAAATCAACATCATCAGTCAAAGTGTAGGTTCTAGGTCATCGTCCTTATTTTTGATGTCTTCCAGTAAGTTTCATTTTCCTGATTATTTTATAAACAGGAGAGTCACAATGTTGATTAGGGTCCAGACCGTCATCATTATCATTATCACCAATCGTCATCCAAGATACAGTTGAGTTATTTGGAGCAAGCAGATCGGGAGACACCACACAGGTAACAAGTCTAGAAACAATATATGTTACAAAACTTTCATCGTTGATTTTTGTACTAACAATAAACCATATTAGATATCTCACCAAATTTAATTTGCAAATAATCTTATACAATGTGTTTGTACATGTTTTGAAGTAAAATAGTAGATCTAACACTTTCTTGTTATTAAGGAAGGAATTACTTTTTGTGTGGGTGCACATGATAAGCCTAACATTACAGGGACACAATGGGGGGGGGGGGGGTTGTGAGACAGAATTTTCCAAATCAGGCATCTTTTTGAAACTTCTCGTCAATCTTCAGTGATAAGCTATGTTAATTAGTGCTATAATGAGCAGGTAGATTGGTGATTTTGATTTCAAGTTTGCTCATGGCAAATCCATCTCATGGCTGCCTTTTTTTTTGGGGGGGGGCCTTGGTACAATAGCCTATTTTGGTCTAATTTCCCCATGCCATTGGAACCTCAGAACCTCCACATTATATAATCTAGAGAGAGGGGGAGAGAGAGAAAGAGAGAGAGAAGTTTACAGAAAAAAGAAAAAAAAAAACAGGTAGACAGCTCATGTAAAAATTGCAGAAATTAATCGTCTAATGCTGAAATAACATTTTTTTTTCTCCCTACAAAATTTAGGTAGTGCATTCACTTGGTTAGACTGGGTATGATAGATTACAACACAATGATTTTATTCCTCTGTGTTAAAAGAAGCAAAGCTTAAAATCACAAAAAACTCTGATTTCACTGTATCTTTAATATTACGAAGTTATGAAGTATCTTTCATATGAATGACGATGGGATAGTGAATACATTTTGAGTGAAAATTCAGTTTTATTCCCTGTAAATTCTTCTCAACAGGTGGTGAAAATTGAATGTAAAGCCCAGTAGGATGTCTTGGAAAGTGATGGCACCAAAGTGGATGACAATGATGTCCTGACGACTGTATAAATCCAGAGGAAGATCGTACATATATAACCTCTGCTGGCAGAGAACGAGGCATGGTGCAGTCAGCAGAGTAAATGAACTGGTGATACATCACTGTCTACTACCCATGTGGAAAGTGGTATTCTAGTTAGTACTCAAAATTGAAGAGCCAAATCAATGAATATTATGTACTTAAAGGGCTTGTAAACAATTTTCTATAAAATGCAGATTTTAGATGCTTTAAGTTCTTCTGTTTTTTTTTTGAGGGGAGGACTTACTCCCGACATTTTTCTCAAAATTTATAATCCAATCCATTACAAAAAAAAAAAAAAAATGATGGAAAATTGATTCATTGCAAGTATTGTTGAAAGTGTAAATAACAGCTGTGAATATCTACACCCAAGGGAGAAAGGATACAGTAATGGTCGTAATTCTGCTTGATAAATAATGATGATGAATAAGAAAGAAGCAACAAAAAAAGACCTGCATTATTTCCAGAAAATTCAGCAAAGTAAGTAAAAACTGACGCAAGACACTAAGTGCTAATGTCATGAAGGGATTCTGTTCTACCCTTATAATTTGAACTTGCTAATGGATTCAGTCAACTTCTTGGCTATTCATTCATTTTCAGAATCTATGGGAGTGTACATTGTATTGCAAAGCCAACTGATTTGTTTTCCTTGTGTAATCATTTCTTTTTACCAGTACCAATACGTGATGTTGAAACTCCTTGCAAAGAAGTAACGCCGCCAAAATTCAGTACTACCTCATGGAAGAATTGATCAGGGGTCACGCCAAACCTGTCTGGATTAGAATTAAAGATGCATGCACTTACTTCTATACAACCCGTCTAAAAGTGCAAACATCTGAGGATTACAAGGACATCGCAAGAGAAATATACTGACAGTATCTATACATGCCATATGAAGGAAATGAACCATGGGTAATAATTTTGAATGCTAATAATCTTTTTCCCGCTAGCCATGTGATGTTGTCTCACATTGTCATGATGTATTATAGACCTATTGGGAGGCATCCCACCTGTTATAGCAACCTTTCTATTGTTTTTTTTTCTTTACTGACAGTGTGCATCTAAACCTGTGTACTACAATAAAGTAAATCATGTTGGGGATGATAGAGTTTTGTATGCAATGGGGCTTCAGGTTTCCGTGTGTGTGTGTGTATGTGTGTGTGTATGACATAATGACCAACCTCTAAAGAAATATGAAGGTATATACTTCAAAGAGGAATTCAATGTTTATTTGATGAAAATTGGTTTTGAAATGGCAGAGATATCCAAAACAAAGCGATTCTAATAAGGTCTGACCCACCTTTTTTGAAGATCGCTTTCTTTTACTTATATATATATGCCAGGCCATTGTCCTCTGTGCTTACGGTAATGGTCACCTGCATTCTTATTGCTCCTAGATTTGTTTAATTCGTCTTTTTAACAGCTGATATGTACAATCGTAATTTCATCTAATATGTAAAGACAATTGCTCGAAATCGTTTTGCACTATTAAGAAAAAGTTTTATTCACTTCATGTTATTCATCAACCATGTAATTCAGTGTTAAAATATTACTCAAGAACTTTGTTCGATTGGCTTTCTGTTATACGTACTCTTGTGCAAAAAGGAATGTAGAAATCAAGGCAAATCAAATCAAAATCTCAGCCATTTCATTTCTTTTCCTCAGGTGCTTCCTATACAATCAGCATATATTGGACGCCCATAAGAGGCCAGTAGATGTATTTGTTAGGAATTCTTTGCAATTTTCTTGCAGACCTGCAAGGAAATGCAGCATTTGGTAGTTATTTTCTTTCTGAGACATTCTTGAAATCGGTCACACGGAGAGAGGTATTAGAAATGTAGTACAACATGTGTGGAGAATAGGGATGAGTCTTGCAACTGACTGACAAATTGACAAGGGAGGAGTCTTGCTGATCACATCGTGTATTCATGACAGCCTTGCATACCCTCCCGCCTCCAGTTGCAATGAATTATTTTTCTTTGTTGATATCCTCTTGTCTTTACCAAAATTCTCGCTGTGTTGAAATTGAAATTAGCCCTCCATACCATGACTATGTGGAGTATGAGATTGATTAGACTCTAATAGACTATTCATGTATACCCACTGAGTTTGACTTCCTTCTCCAAAGTTCTAGCACAGTAGAAGTTTTCTCTCACTCACCCCCTTGAAATCCACTAACATTCTTATTTCTCTCAAAATAGCAAAAGTGTTAGCCTACATGTACTTCCAGTGATCGTCGCAGTGAAAAGAACAATCCGTGAATATCATATATTTAAGTTCCATTATTGGTACTGATAAGGGAGCGCAGATGTTCATCACAGGCTAAATGCTGTGATTTTTTTTTTGGTTTGTTTATGGAGTGCATCATCTACACTCCTAGCGCCTGATCAGTACCAATACGCCCATATGTTGTGCATTGTATAATTTGCGGTGAGCCTAATCTGGTTTGGATATCCCAAAGCACTTTACCAATAATTGATGCAATCTTCAAGGTTGGCATGGATTTGTTCACAGATTGCAGTTATATGTTCCTGGAGGTGTTACATATATTGTGTCAAGCTTCTGAAGCATGGAGTTGCAATTCACAAATAACAAGTTTGTTTGTTTTACAATACTAAGAATGAGTTCTGAATACAGTAGAAAGAAGGCGATTCTTGAAAGTAGGCCAAGAATTACATGTGACTGAAAAGTAACTTTTAAATGCAATATTTTTTTTTCCCCCAAAGTGAGTTGTGGGCAATTTCCTGCAAATACACATTTTACTGTGTGTATCGGAGAGAATTTCATATATGTCTTCGTGTACAGGCCTGTGACTCCCAGGTTTCTTGCATTTAACTCAGTATGGTGTCATATAGCAAAGCATGGTAATATTTAAAGGGACTGTACAGTACTGCTTGAGGTGGGGATTCACGTTATGAACATTCCTAGGTGAGATAATGAGAAACCTCTTATGAAATACGAAAGAGCATGTAATTTTTAGAAGGATTCAATGTTTATTTGATGAAAATTGGTTTTCAAATGGCTGAGATATCCAAAAAAGTGATGATAATAAAAGGTGACAGGCCACGCCTTTTATTAGGATCTCTTTGTTTCACCTTGTTTTCGGATATCTCAGCCATTTCAAAACCGATTTTCATCGAATAAACTTTTGATACCCCTTAGAATTGCATGCTCTTTGACAACTCTTAGAGTGGTTTCTGAATATCTTGCAAAATGTTAAAAACTAAATCCTCACCTCAACCAGAACTGTACACACCCTTTAAACGATTTTAACTTATTATTCATCAGATGTTGCCTAAGCTTTGACTGATGTTTCGATAACTTGCATTCAGGGAATTGCCTCTGACTCTTGTAGCCAAAATGTTTGTGAAAGCTAACCCAGGTCTTCCCTGGTATTATGCGATGTAAGTGTGCTGATGATTTGGTACATACTGGGCAAATTCTATAAAATGTTATGCGTTTATCTCATTCCATGCAGAAGTGTGGAAAAATCCACTTTACATTAATAAACACATGGGAATTAACATGTATGATGAGTAACATGTCTCCTATAAACAAGTGGGAATTAGCATGTATGATGTGTAAACATGTCTCATATAAACACTGAGAAATTGCCATGTATAATATGCAAACATGTCACATGTTTAGTGTATGCAATTTTGTGATTGCTCTAATAAATCAGACATGTGTTCTAAGAATAAACACTAAAATGGCAAATAAACATGTTGCAGTGTTTTTTAATCTGTCACAGCGAATAAACATGTCTCAGTGTTTAGATCTTAAACATTGTGGGTGATTATGTGACTTTGCGGTGTTTAGTATTTCAACACTGTGATTATGGTGTAAACGTTTGGTGTTTAGCCTATACCGGTACATAGAGCAGGTGTTTAGTTTTTAAACATCAGAACCTTTTAAAACATAGACATGTGTGTGTGATAAACACCTAGGGTGTGATGAAATTAAGCACAGCATGTGTTTTAGCTCCTAAACATGTTCAATACATAAACGCGTCGCAGTGTTTTAAAACTGTCACAGAAAAGTGTTTAGAAACTAAACAAATTTTTTTAACCGTGTAGATGCAGGAAGCTGTAACAAACTACCATTAGGGGGGCATTTCATGAAGCGTTTTGGTCGGATATTTTTCAGACAAACTGTTACAAGCTACTGAAATCCTTGCATCTGATTGGCTGAGAGCATATTTGTCAGACAACTTTGTCGGACAAAATGCTTCATGAAATGCCCCCCTGGTCTGAAAGGCTGGGTAAGGAGGCCCCCCTGGTCTGAAAGGCTGGGTAAGGAGGCCCAGGAAAAGACATCAACCTCAGTCCCCCTGTAAGACCCCTGGACTAGGGCATGCAAGGGGTACCGGTAGCTAGACCTAAACCTCAGTACCCCTTTTAAGGCACGAGATAGGCAGGAAATGCTGCCATCAATGGGCTAGATGGTTGCCAGGGCAGAAACCAGTTGCTGTAGGGTCATGACTGCTGCTCCAAAGACATGGCAAGGAGGCATTGAACTGATGTTTGAAATGAAGTTTGCACAACTATATACATGTATCATAGCCATCACATGTGCCAAATTTCAAGACAAATGCTCAAAAGCTGAGGGAGTAAGCTGAATCGACAATATTTTAGTACGCAAGCAAGACAATTGGCCAAATTAAACCAGGGTTTGTTATTGCAATCACTGCCAAGTATGCTTTCTGTTATGAATGTACATACTGGTAGGTACCGTATATGATGTAGTGTCTAGTTGCTTAAATGTGTGTATGTATATAGCCTACAGATTGACCAGATCAGTGGAGAAGTTTCTATTTGTAAAGCTGCTTATACATGCATGTGAAAGGAAAGAGCTCATCCAATCCAGAATGTTCTTGGAAGTGCCTACATACTTGTCTAAGTGATGGAGTACACACACTGTACAATACTTGTTACCGTACTAGCCAGGCGATAAGGCCACACCATTTTTCACAAAAATCAAGCAGTAAAGTCGGGGTGCAGCCTATACGCCAGCACAAGCAAATTATTGTCTTTCCAACTCAGAGAATCACTTGCCCAAACAACACACACAACCATGACAGTATAGGTCTATGCAATGTGCCAAGGAGCAATGCGATATCAACCACTGAATTAATCTTACCGATGAGCTAGATCTGCAGTCAAGCGGCTCGAATAGTACAGTTTGTGTGAATGAAGACACACTGGTACAAACAAACATAAATTATTGCTAGAAAGTTCATGGAAAGAGGAGAAACAAAAAAATTTCTCAGCAATAGCATGTGGAGAAGTAATGAAGGTTTGATCACAACAAAACCCCTTCAATTTTTTCTTTCCTGATTTCAGGGCTGCCAACTCTCACGCATTGAGCGTGAGACTCATGCAATTCAACCAATTTTGACTGTCTCACTCTGATAGACGATATCTCACGCTAAACCCCCAAAATGGAATGAACATGACTACAAAAATAAATATATCTCTAAATTCTCTGATATTCCGAATATCGATATGCCCAAGCCTAAAATTTCGAGATTTTCCCGCGCGGGTGTAAAGCTTTACCAATAAAAATCGTTTTCGGTTCGCGCGCAAAGACGAGCTATTGGATTACGATTGGTTTCTACCTATACCACGTGAGCGTAGCTTGTACTTTTGGCAAATTACAGTACATGTATGGCTATGACGTGTACTTTATATCGCTTTACATACACTGACTGTGTACGTAGTACGTACGTACGGCCGCACAGCAGGCCGCCAGGTGCTAGCAAGGAGGTCGCTCCGCTCCCTCGTAGTGTCTCACCCCTAACTCTCACTCAAGGTTGGCAGCCCTGTGATTTTCATCCCCAAAGTCGGGGTGCAGTTTATCCGGTGCTGCGGCCTAATTATCACCGGAGAATATGGTATTTGCAGCCTAGTGTTTTTGGTAGAGCTATTTTTAGATATGATGCCATGCACATTACATTCGATCCATTTTCATGCACATTAGTGAATCAGGGTGCCTGGAAGGATCTTGATCTCACAGGTATGTAGCCATAGGTTACAGATAATTACAGAACATTCAAGAAGGGGTGAAAGGACCTATATAAGCCACAGAAATTCTGAAGTAGGCAGAGTACCCAACACCTCTGCTCTAAGAGTTACGTCACTTCTGGCTCTGAAGTGACTTCTTATAGTCTGTCCTGTGTTACCTGCAGACCTGCTATATTTGTGGAGATAAGGCCTGGGAGACATATATTGCCTGCTGAGAATTGGTTCGCCTACATTGGTGACGATTCGATCCATTTTCGTGTCTATTTAGATATGGACATTGCTACATCGAAGCGGTGATGAGCTGGATTCCTAGCTGAATATTATTTGCTGGATTATCATTTATACATTGACTGGACGTGGTCGTCACCAACATCTGGATTCTACATGTGTTGCTGTGGATTTAAACTTTGGATTACAGTAACCTGTGCCCGTCAGAGATTTACGTCAGAGAGATCACTCAGTGGTGCATCGAACAGTGATGTACGCAGAAAATGACAATTTTTATCTTCAAATGTGTTGATTTGAGGCCTAATCGAAATTCGCCTGCAAGTAGTCCCACTCATAAGAGATGGCGTACAGACATTCAGCATATCGTCACTGCTGCACAAGTCCTATAGAACTAGATACAAATAAGCCTATATGATAGAATTTTTGCATACACTGTATTTGTTCATATATGCTATAGAAAATATGAATGTGTGTACAGTTATTAGGTCATATGAAATGATATACTGTAAAAGTGGAAATTTTCGTGGTGTTGAAATTTTCGCGCATTTCACGCAACCAGAAAGTACCGCGAAAACAAAAGCACACAAATATTTTTGCTTGCCATATGTTCCTGTGCATGATGTATTGATTCCGCGGAATTATAAACACCTGAAACCCTTCTTAACCGGCCAAGCGCGAAAAATTAGTCGCTCGAAAATATCCATTTTTACAGTATATGTTTACTTTTCATTCATAAATGGATATCATGTGGTTTGAGACCGTGAATGATGCGTGTGTGAAAAATGCCTCAGCACTCAGGGTTCCAGTGTGCACAATAGCCTGCAGCAGTCAGTGGTTAATACAATCATGGTTCTTTTGTGCAATCATTCTCATTGTGATTTTGGTCATAACATTCCCAAAGAATAGAAAGAAGGACCATTCTGGTCACCTGGTCAATGCAAAATCTTCATTGTTAAGACATACATTCAACAAAAACTCCAATTGGACCAGCTTTAAAGAAAGTTGCTTAAAGGACAAAAAGTGCCCAACCAACTGAAAGGAGGGACTATTGTACCAAAGTGCAAGTGCACATGAGCTACCTCCAAAACTGGCTTATACGAGAAGTACAGGCATGTTGGGGGTA
The DNA here is from genome assembly GCF_040938485.1 of Diadema antillarum. NCBI lineage: Eukaryota > Metazoa > Echinodermata > Echinoidea > Diadematoida > Diadematidae > Diadema > Diadema antillarum. Next base: position 219,839 of record NW_027271963.1, on the reverse strand, counting down.
GATTGCGATATCCCCAGTACAGGGCCCAGCATTCGGAGAGCACTTCTATGGCACTCTGTAGAAGTTGCTTGCTTCCCCTCACACGCAAAATGGATATCTGAGTGATGAATAGTGCAAAAGCAAAAAGATATTCTGCCAGGAGACAGATGCTCGAGCCTAGCTGGGATGCCAGACTAGACAGAAGCCTCACAGTGCTGTAAAGACTATCAGGTGGGTTTGTTTGATTTTGATTTATAAAAGAAAGGCAGTATTTATACCTTGCAAGCAAACAGAAGTGTACAAACACCAAATGAGGAATAGGAGTATTCCAAGTAACTCCTACAGCAATTAAACAAATGAGTACAAAAACTACTATCAAAAAAGATAATTGGCATCTCTGCTAAGGCATCTTCAAAAGTATGGGGGGGGGGGGGCATAAGTTCCAGCAGTGGATGACTGCTAGGTGCTTCCCTGAAGTTGCATGACCGAAATACATGAAATCTTCCATGGTCACGTCTAGATCACATTGTTGTGTAATGATGCACAAAGTCATCAATACCCCCTTCTATTCCACTGATAGGATGACCAGATATTATATGTCACTTCACTTCCAGCCTGTCAATGGCCTCTAACAATACTCTCCTCCTCCAGTGAGTCACTGACCTTCAACATTCATCCCTCCAGAACACCAGAATGTTAGAATGATCCCATTGTTTCCTCACTGTATCAAGCAACATCTAGCCCTGTCTAATTTACAACCAGGTTGAGTCACACCCAAACATCCTGCCCTTCCCCCATAGCTTACTTAGAATTACAGTTAAACTCGCCTAAGTCGACGTCGCATATGTCGAATAATCGCTTAAGTCGAAGATTTTAAAAAGTCCCGATTTTTCCCAATTGACTTACGTGTATTAATTCACTCACAAGTCGAATTCTTTAAGTCGAATACTCGCCTTAAGTCGATGAAATTTCAAGAACACTTTCACGGAAAAACCAATGAATTCTCTGTGCCTAAGTCGAATAAGATTTTATTGTGTAATAAATCACTGTCAAAATCACGAGACACCAGTTTTTATTTACATACAGTATATACCAAAAGAAACTTTGCGTTAATAGACATTAACGTTTCATTAATGCAAGCGTTTTCACCTGAATCGTTAGTAACGCAAACTAACGATCGGGAAAATTAATGTTTGTAGTAACGATGAGTAACGATCCCAAGCGCAAATTAACAATGTTTCGTTGACATTAACGATAGGTAACGCAAGAACTCACACGAGATTTTTGTTTCCGTTACCCAGACCTGGTGATAGGACGACGTAGCCCCTGCTGAGTGTAGCGATCTATGCCTTATACTTAGCGAAGTCTTTTCGCGAATCGAATCACGATTTCGCAAGTGGTTAAATATGCGACCGGGGTCACCAAAAACGCACGCCGGGCCACCAAAAAAAGCCGGATGTTTGCCTTCAGTTTTGGATATGCACAGTGGTAACAATCAGCTCCATAAGATGCTAGAATAAATGTCAGATGTTTGCTCTTAATTTTGGAAATGAATAACGGTAATATTCGACACCGTATAATACTAAAATAAATGTCGGATGTTTGCTTATACTTTTGGAAATGAATAATGGTAAGATTCAGTTCCGTACGGTGCTGAAATTAACGTCAGATATATGATTTTGCGTTCGGAAATGAATAAGGATAAAATACGGCTCCGGAAGATGCTGAAATAAATGTCGAATGTTTGCTTTGACGTTCGGATATGAATAATAATGATATTCAACTCCATACGATGATAAAATAAATGTCGGATGTTGACTTTTACTTTCGAAAATAAATAACAATAAAATTCATCTCCGGAAGGTGCTAAAGTAAATGTCGAATTATCCCTTTGACGTTCGGAAATGAATAACAATGATAATCAACTTCGTATGATGATAAAATAAATGCCGGATGTTTACTTTTACGTTCGAAAGTAAATAACAATAACATTCAGCTCCGGAAGATGCTAAAGTAATGTCGAATTATCCCTTTGACGTTCGGAAATGAATAACAATAATAATCAACTTCGTACGACAATGAGATAAATGTCGGATGTTTGCTTTTACTTTCGAAAGTAAATAGCAATAAAATTCGGCTCCAGAAGATGCTAAAATAAATGTCAGATGATTGTTTTTACGTTCGGAAGTGAATACGTGTAGCAGTAATATTCTTCTCCATACGATGCTATATAACTGTCGGATGTTTGCTTTCAAATTTCGAAATGAATAACAGTAACATTTAGCTGCATTTGATGTTAAAGTTAATGTTTGATATTTGCTTTGACGTTCGGAAATGAATAACAATAACATTCAACTCCATACGATGATGAAATAAATGCCGAATGTTCGCTTTTTTTTACGTTCGAAAGTAAAAAGCATGTTACATTCGGCTCAGGAAGATGCCAAAATAAATGTCAGATGATTGCTTTTACGTTCGGAAGTGAATAGCAGTAACATTCTGCTTCATAATTAAGATGTTAAAATAAATATCAGACATTTGCTATTTAACACTTCGAAATGAATAACAATACATTCAGCTGCGTTTGATGGTAAAGTAAATGTCGGATGTCTGCCTTGACGTTCGAATATGAAAAACAGTGTAACATTTGGCTCCTTACGATGCTGAAATGATTGTTAGATGATTCATTTCACTTTCGGAAGTGGACAGCAGTAACATTCGGCTCCTTACGATCATAAAATATGTCGGGCGTTTGCTTTTGAATTTGGAGATCAAATAAAGGAAATATTCTGCTCCGTACGATGCTAAAGTAACAGATTGTTTCTTTTACAGTTTGAAATGATTAACGGTATCAATCGGCTCAGATGATAAAATAAAAAGCGGATGTTTGCTTTCACGTTCGGAAATGAATAAGGATGATATTCAGCTCCATAAAATCCTAGAATGAATGTCGGTTGCTTGTTTTTACATTTGAAAATGATTAGCGGTAAATTCGGCTCCGGAAGGTGTTAAAATACTTGTAAATGGTGGATGATTGCTTTTACAATCAGAAATAAATAACGGTCACTTTCGGCTCTTTACGATGCTAAAACAAATGTCGGATGTTTACAAAAGTCTGCAAATGCTCCCACTTTCTCATTTCAAACGTAAATTTTGACCACCTAAATAGGCATCAACTTTTATGATAATCAATAAGCCTATTTGCTAAATCTTAGAGCTCAGAATAACGGTATAAGATGATTAAATTTTCTATTTATTTATTTTAGACGTGGGTACCGTCCTGTATCACTTCAGTAATACTTAATATTAATTTTTCTATGTTTAGTAGGACTGATTTAGTTTTGCTTTTTTTTCGGGCCACCAAAAAATAAAAATCAATCATTTTGGTGGCCCGATCGGGCCACCAAAATAAAAGTTAGTGTGGAGCCCTGGCCTGCATCAATGTGGATAAAGTGTCTTGCTGAAGGGCAAATATCGGGCACACCGCTCCAGCTCTCGGCTCCAGAGTAGACAACATACATACATGTTCATTATACATGTGTACACGTGGTGTAACTGTAAGTCGATTTTTTTCGACTTACGCACAAGTCGAAACTCGCCTAAGTCGATGTGTTTTGCTCAGTCCCGAGAAGATCGACTTATGGGAGTTTAACTGTACTCAAAATACTCTTTGAAGCAACTTGTTCATGCTGTGCTTAATTTCCCAAAAATTGCCACAAAAAAAAAAAAACAGCGGTTAGTAAGTGATGATGCAATAAACACCAGGTGAATGTCACGAACAAATACATTGCTGGCTGTAATACCATCGTAACTAAGTACACTCGCATGCAACGACTTTGTATAATGTACATTCCTATTCTGACATTCCGTGACACTCTACACAAACACAAGCATTTTTTTAACCCTTTAATTCCAACACACTAGTATTGATCGACTGGCCCGTGATTACTGTTTCCACCTGGGTTTCGATTTTTTTTTGTCTTCTCTTTTTTTCCTCACTCTATGCGGTAAACACCAGGTGAATGTCACGTTCAATTGCATTTCTGGCTGCATGTACCACTATTCAAAGCAAAGTACATTAGAACGCTGTTGACTCTGTACATTCATACTCACACGTTCTGGAACATTATACACAAGCACAACCCCCCCCCCCCTTTTATTTTTCTACAACATGATTTGATCCCACTGAAATCGATCGCCTGATTATGAAGTTCAGGATATAATGTATTATTTGGGAGTAAGTTTTTTTTTTTCTCTCTCTCTCTTAATTATATTTTGACCTAAACTTTGGAGCTGTGAAATATGAATTGATAACACGGTGCATGCTTTCTATTACATATCATATTGTATGCATGTAGACCTTCAGTATGCATGTAGACCTTCAGTAAGCGCCTGTCTGTGATTCGTTTTCCGAATCGATCCATTTGTTGACAATAATTAGTGCACCTGCAGTTTAAATATGAGCAACTCTTTATCTGTCACTGGTGTACATACGGAAACAACTGCTAAAACCATACGAGTTGTTTCCATATTTTTACATGCATCGCAATAACTGTTTCGAATATCAGTTGGTGTTTTCATTATTCGGTGTATTCTGTTGCCATATCGGACCGCTTGAGGGGATGTGTAGTACATTTGTACCACATGCTTCACATTTGCCGATTTTGTTTTCTCTTACAATATGCTTGATGAATGCCACGATCAGTTTATGCATCCATTGAATATACACCAATCGTAAATTGTACATTTATAAGTTATGATAATGTACATTTCTTTTCTGTGCAAGTGTTTAAGGTCTTAAATGCCGTCTTGTGCTCATCTATGACCTATAGTACATCGCCCAATGTTATCCATGACCTCTTTTACACTTTTGAGGTATAAAGGACAGCTATTCTATCTTTGGTTGTTAAGTTTTCCTTCTAATTCATGATTTGGGTATACACCGAAATGATCTGATTGATTGATAGCCCCACCTGGGTAGTCTTCTTTCCTGGCGCACTGTCACTGGGACAACCTATTTTGGCACTGTCTTTAAATCATATCGTATAAACACAATTTGCTTTACAATGTATATCTGTGAGCTTGTTATATTGTCAGGATTATAACTGATAATTTTTATTACTCCAAATATTTGAGATTGAACTATTTATAGCAAGATGGCTTTCTGCAGTCAGCTACAGTACCTTTATTAACGGGAGTGAGTGTAGAGGCAGTTGCATTTTTATTTTGTACCCACATTTCAACATTGCAGATAACATACAGCAGTCAGTTAACTTCTATGGTTCAGATAGTTTGAGGCGGTATGCAGGTAACCAACTGGGTGCCTTATCTTTTCCACCCTATTAAATCAAATGATTAATGAGAGTTATGAATAGTTGGAATGTAATGTTTGACACCCATCGTTCAAGCTAAAGCCAGTTTGTACGTTATGATACTGTACATGTATATTGCTTCTATTTGCTATTGAATACGTGTATATAGCAAGTTGGCTGTCTGTAGTGTCAGCTTCGGTATCCTTATTTGTGTCGTGTTTTTTCTTCTTCTTTTTTGTACCCACATTTTAATATTGCTCCGCAGTTATTATACAACACTTAGTAAATTTCTATGGTTTTGGATAGCTTGAGGCAGTATGTAGATCTCAATCTAGGCTCTTTTTTCCATTCACTCTAACTAAATCCCTAATGAATTATATGAATAGTAGGAATGCAATGTTTGACACCAACCTTCTGATCGTCTGAGCTAAAGTAACCTTTATGTTATGATACTCTTCTGGTATGCATACTGTTACAAGAGTCTTTATAAGAGTCGTTGTCTTAGATGTTGTTGTTGGATATAATAAACTAAACGGAAAGGTTGTTTATTAATGAAGTTTATTTGACATGCTTGATAACAGATATAATTTGGAAAAGATATATTTTTTGATACAAACTATAACATTGAGACACCGTGTTGGAAATGCGGGATATCTTACTTGTAAGTCGCAGATTTGAGTATTGTATCACAGTCCTTACATTACATTCCAGTGTATTCCACTGCATTTGTACCCTCCAGACATCAATTTTAACGAGTGGCGGCAGTTCCTTAAATGTCGAGTGTGTAGCTTATATTCATTGCTTCTACTCCTATCAAAGTGTAAAATGTATTCCTTGTTTCATTTATTTTTTTCGTGTGTTTGTCTAGTCATATTGTCTTGCGAGTTTAAAATGTCGATGCGCCGCTCTCCTGCATACCGTATATTACTGCCCCTGTTCCTCCTCCACTTCTCTCTGGGTCTTTGCCTCATACACTTGAATGCACTCTTATTCTTACCATCAACGAATATGGTAATGCCATCTATTTATGATGGATAGTACGACTCAGGTTGTGAATTTTCCTTATCACTCTCTAAACAATGATGATTTTTTTGTTATGTTTAATCATGGTTCGGTAACTCATGAAACAAATGAATCCTACAGTAAACGTTTCTGTGCAAACTATGATTTTAATTCTCATACTAAAAGTGTAAATTTTGGTGAAGATAATAATGAACAATATCTTAGTTCTGAATATTTTACAATCAATCAATTCAAAGCTTTAACTGAAATTACTCAAAGTTTTTCGTTGATGCAACTCAATATAAGGAGTTTGAATCGTAATTTTGATAATTTTTGCTGTTTCATGAATGACATTCATAAATCATCTTTCTCTGTAATTGGTCTGAGTGAAACATGGATCAGTCCGACTTCTATGCCTACGTTCTCTCTTCCCGGGTATGATTTTATAGAAAACAGTCGTCAGCACAAGAAAGGCGGAGGAGTTGCCCTGTATATAAAGCAAAACCTTGATTATATTATTCATAGTGGATTGAACTGCATGAGTGAAGCTGTAGAATCACTCTTTATTGAAATTAACGTGCCTGGTTCTAGGAACATACTTGTATTAGTCATGTACCGACCTCCGAATTCTGAGGTTCAAGATTTCTTTACTTATCTGCAATCGTTATTGCAAAATCCAATTTTTAACAATAAAGATTGTTATATTATGGGAGATTTTAACGTAGATTTATCTAAGTTTCAGACATCAAATTCTGCTCAGAATTTATTAGATATTATGATGTCCTCATCTTTTTTACCCCTTATAACAAAGCCAACTAGAGTAACTAATCATTCAGCAACACTTATTGATAATATATTCTGCAATATCAACCCATTACCCTTTTCTGGCATTGTTTTATCAGATTTGTCCGACCATTACCCCATATTTACTCATATTCCAGTTAATCGCAAATTTAATTTGAATTCTTCTGTAGTGTATTTTCGAAAAGTTACACCAGATAATATAGCTCGGTTGCAAGATAGTTTTAATGCAGTAGATTGGTCTGAGGTATATGATGCTGAGGACCCAAATTATGCTTATAATTTATTTATGAGAAAATTGAATTTACTCTTAGATAAGTATGTTCCTTTAGTTAAGAAAAATAATAGTAATTATAAAAGATTCCCGAGACTCCCGTGGATATCAAAGTCCTTGTTGCGGTCAATTAACCGAAAAAATAATTTGTATTACGCTGATAAAATCAAACGTACTGAGGAATCTCGTCATAAATATATTTCATATAAGAATGTTCTTACTCAAATTTTGCGTTGTGCAAAGCGAAAATATTTCAGTGATCAGATAACATTATTTTAAACATGATATCCAAAATACTTGGAAAGTTATTGATTCGGCCATTAATAGAAACAAAGAAACATCCCGTATTACTACAATCAAACATAATGATCTTACAATTGTTGATTCAAGGTTTATAGCTGATGTTTTTAATCAATATTTTTCACAAATAGGAAATAATTTTGCTAAAAAGATTCCTAAATCTCAAAAGTTATTTGTTGATTTTTTACAAACGCCTAATCCCAGCTCCTGTTTTTTTGCTCCCACTCACCGGAACGAACTAATTGATATAGTTCGGAATTTAAAGAGTAAAAAAAGTGTTGGTTATGATAATATTGATAATGTTCTTTTAAAAAATATCATAGAGTTTGTTGTTGACCCTTTGGTTCATGTGTTTAATTTGTCTTTAAGTAATGGCGTTGTCCCCGAGGCTATGAAAGTATCTAAGGTTATTCCTATTTTTAAGAAAGGGGATAGGGAAGACATCAGTAATTATAGACCAATATCTTTGTTATCCACTATCTCTAAATTACTGGAAAAAGTTGTACATTTTAGACTTTTGGATTTTCTTAATAAGCATAACATTATTTCTAATAATCAGTTTGGTTTTCGGCAAGAACACAACACATCTCATGTAGTCCTTACTTTCTTAGATAAAGTCTCCAAAGCCATCGATAAATTTCATCATACTATAGGTGTGTTCCTGGACTTCTCCAAGGCCTTCGATACCATTGACCACAAAATACTCCTTTACAAATTATCCCATTATGGTATTCGAGGCATGGCCTTGGAGTGGTTCAGGAGCTACCTTACTAATCGCAAACAATTTGTTTATATTAATGGTCATAAATCTGTTATGCATGATATCACTTGTGGTGTACCGCAAGGAAGTTTACTTGGTCCACTTTTATTTGTTCTTTACATCAATGATATTGAACATTCATCAAGTATTCTTTCCTTTCTATTATTTGCTGATGATACAAATGTGTTCTTTTCGAGTTCTGATCCTGTGTTATTGATTGATACTATGAATATCGAGATAAAAAAGTTACTTTACTGGATTAGAGCCAACAAATTATCAATCAATTTTCAAAAAACTAAATATATGCTTTTTAGTAATTCTTTGGAAAAGTTATCTCAGAACATTTATTTGGATAATGAAGTTGCAGAAGAAGTTTCTTCAATTCGATTTTTAGGTTTGATCCTTGATAATAAGCTCACTTGGAACTTGCATATTGATTCAATTTGCCGTACAATTTCTAGAAATGTCGGCGTAATCAATAAAGTTAAATTTTATTTCCCCCAAAATGTTTTATTTATGTTATATTCATCTTTAATTTTACCCTATCTGAACTATGGCATTCTCGCCTGGGGCAACACTTACTCCTCATATCTAGAAAGAATATTATTATTGCAGAAAAAAGCTCTTCGTATTATTTGTAGAGAGTCGTGGAGATGTCATACAAACGATTTGTTTTATCAAAATAATATTTTAAAAATTAAGGATTTGTATTGTTTGAATTTAGGTCAGTTTATGTACAAATTGATAAATAATTCCCTTCCTTTTGCGCTTGATTCCATGTTTATTCAAAATAAAACTGTACATTCATACCCCACGAGACAAATCAATGAATTCCATTTACCACTCTCTAGGACGGTTTTGGCAAAGTCTATATTCTCCTTCGCTGGACCTAAATTTTGGAACTCCCTTGACAGCAGCATAAAAGAATCTCTAAGTTTTAACACTTTTACTTTGAAATTAAAGAAAATGTTTATCAATTCTTATATCACTGGGGATTTGCATTTCGAAAGTTGCTAACTGACTTCTTTGCTGTTAATGTCTTTACTTCGTTTAATCTATTTCATAACTGTTATATATATTACTTATAGATAGTCCACTTCTTGGTAAGACCAAAGTCTCATGTGCCCTGGCATTGGCCCTTGAACTTTTCTGTGTGCGTATACTTGTTTTATTTTCTGTTTCCCGAGGACTATGTCAAATTGTCTTGTTACATTATTACTATAATTTTCACGACTCACGAGGGGACTGCATTCTACAAGCTTGGCTTTTTAGCAGTCCCCTCCATTTCCGACCTTTTCTTTCTTATGATTCAGTCACATTTTGCCCATGTATTTTTTCAGCTAGTATGTTTATTGAGTCATGTAAACAAATGACGTGCATCTAAATTTCATTTGGAAATGTAATAGTTACATTGTACTTAATTTGTTTATATGAAATTGTCATATTATATGTTTTGGCCGGAAATGAAATGAAAAAAAAAAAAAAAAGTAATAAAAAGAGTTTGTCATTTTATCACGTTGTGTGTTTATTACCCGTTTGAGGACAAGTCCCATGTATACTCGGGCAAGTGTCTATGGGAAATGGGTGTTGTAGCAAAATCAGCTCGTCGTCAATGGGTTAAGATTGATTGATCAAATATGTTGTATGATACTGAGTTGATAATTGGCACATTGCATAGTCCCTTACATGACGTGTGTTTTTCAGCAGCTTATGGGTTATTCTTCGCTAAGTGTTTATTTTTGGCATTACAAATTATTGAAAGTAAAAAGTGTCTCAGAAATGGAAAATCTTTCATAAAGTGGAAAAATCACGATGAATGTTGACTTCATTTGATATATAACTTTCAATTTTTTAGTGCTGCAAGTAATAAATATATGCAAAATGTGACGTGACAGAGATGACATCTTGTAATCTAATATGGTATAAACAAATTTACGGATAGATATTTAATGCAACTGACCAAAACAAAAATAGCAGTGGTTAAAGGACTTCCAATATGATTAACACCATGCATTTTTAATATAAGTTATTTTGTACTAAAGAAAAAATTCCATCAATGTCATCTCTGTCACTTTTCGTGATGGAGATGACGTGATGGAGATGACGGGTCCAACAGTTAATGGCCTCATATCATCTTCCTAATCAATTCACCTGTGGTAAGAACCATGTGTACTGGTAGAAGGTATGCTCTTCTCTTCCGTTATGCCACCAAAACTATGAATTAATTTGATTTCATATGTAATCTTAAAGACAGCCAATCCTTTTGCATGCAAATTTTTGAAAAATTGGTGAGAACACTTAGGTATTGAAGAAAACACTATTTGGAAACCTCCTGTAAATTTTAAACTCAAGAGGGTCTTTATTTGTTTAGTTAAATTGACCGTTAAGATTTGAATAATTTTTGCAAACTTCGCAAAAATTACAAATCTAAATACTATCTAGTTTTACAGACCTGTGTGATGCACTTAGTTGTACATGTAGTTCATGTAAGTGGTGTGTTGTTATTTGATAACAAAGTAAGAGAAGCTAGTGAATTCGGCGCTTGTGTACTTTTGCATCTGTTTGTCAAATGACCTCCAAACATGCACAAACTCACCTTAGTTATTTAGTAACCTAAATACTTGCATCTCAGCGAGATTCAAGTCCAGTAGAAATGGAATTTTTCACCATTTTGTCATTTATCTACTTCTTGGAATAATCTCGATCGCAGCTACTCGCTCAGCGATAACTGCGTTGCACAGGAGCAGACAGCGCAGCATGATGTACAAAACACACGGCAGCACAGCAGCAAGGCACCGTGATTGATCTGAATGTAGCTATCTCACAGTTGTAGTGATGTAGGTCTGAATTTGTAGACTACAGCAACCTAGTACATTGTGATCAATGCATGTGTTTATTAATGTATTGCCATCACCTATGTAGTAATGCATGCAGTGTGTAAACACACACACCATGACACCTCAGTTGTAAGCAGACTGCAGACATGAGCAGACGTGTAGCACATGCTACAGAATAAACAGCTATGCCACAGCATGAGTAACTCAACATTACTTCTGTATTGGTCATCTGTATGTCCAAGAGTTGGATATTAGAACAAGATCTCTACATGATGGCAACAAGTGGGATCTCAACTAACAAACATGGCTGATCAAATGCCCAGGATGGATTGGGAAGGCCCAAATGTAGCAGAGAACTTTAGACCGTTCAAACAAAGGCTGCAGCTGTACTTTCAAGTGAAACACACTCCAGAAAGGGACAGAGTGCCCACATTGCTGTTATCAGTCGGCGAGTAAGGTTTGAAACGCTTCAATTGCTGGAATTTATCCGAACAGCAGCAAGCTGACATCAACACCATACTTGGTAAGTTTGAGGAGCAACTTGAGCCACAAGAGAACTTTCGTGTGTGTAGACTGAAATTATCAAAATTGAAGCAAAATCTGAACGAAAAGCTGGATGACTTTGTGAATAGATGCAGAGTTGTTGCGTCAAAGTGTAACTTTGCTGAGCCTGAAATGAATGAGCGATTGATTGAACTGATTATAAACAGCACGCCAATCCCAGAATATCAAAAAGAGCTATTAACTAAGAGCAAGCAGTTCACATTGCACCAGGACATTGCAGCTTGGGCGCACGTATGAGGCATCACAGGCGCACATTCAAGCATTGCTTTCGCAGGAAGCTGAAGCCTCTTCAACGCTGACAGCAGCAAACATTGCGTCGATGGGCCTGAAACACAAGCAGGTTCAGAGGGAAACAGTCCCAGCTACCACGTGCGAGAACTGTGAAGGTAGCCACATGAAAGACAGACAACACTGTCCAGCAGCACACATCACCTGTTATAGTTGTGGAAAAGTGGGGCATTACGGCAAGATGTGCCTATCGTCAAAGAAAGCTACTGCAAACAAAGTGAAATTCAGAGGCAATTTCAAACGTAGTTCATCACGTGGTGGAACTAACAACGTGCGTCGTGATGATCGTCGAGATGATCGCCGTGGACAAGCAGTACATAACATGAGTGAACATGATGAATTTGCTTCTGCTCAAGATTCTCGACAGCCTTGATGACAAGACGTTTGATGTGATCAACAAACCGAAGACGAATTCAAATGCATCTAAGCGAGATGAAGTCATCACAAGCTTGAACATTAGACTCCACAACCGCCCTGGAGTTTGCTGCACACTAAACGGGAAAGTTGACACAGGCGCACAAGTCAACACCTTGCCACTACGAATCTTCAGCAGGATGTTCCTGAGAAAATGACAGCTGCAGGAACACCAGATTTGGATGCCTCACCACATGCACATCAAGTTTGACGGCCTACAATGGCACCCCAATCAAACAGTATGGAACAACAACAATTCCATGCCAACATGCAAACGGACCGTGGGTGGAGACAACATTTTACGTCGTAGAATCAGACGGACCTGTGATTTTTGGCCTGCACACCTCACTGCACTTTGGCCTTATCACGCTCCACTGCCCAGTGAGCATTGATATGCCTGTAGCAGATATCAACTCATTGAAAACAGCCTACCCAGAGCAATTTGACCGTGTAGGAGAATTCGAAGGAGAGCAACATTCAGTCGTTGACCCTAACATCCCAAGCCATAAAGATGCTCCGAGAAAGATGCCTATTGCACTAGCAGACAAGGTCAAGCGTGAACTCGACAGAATGGTGGCGCAAAGTGTAATCAGAAAGATCACCGAGCCAACAGAGTGGGTCAACTCCTTGACGTATGTGACGAAGAAAGATGGGTCAATCCGGATATGCCTTGATCCACGACACCTAAACAAGTCGCTGATCAGACCAAACTATCCTCACGCAACATTAGAGGAGCTGAACCACAAATTCCACGGAGCACAGACATTCTCAAAACTTGATGCGAAGTCAGGGTACTGGTCGGTGAAGTTGGACACTGAAAGTCAAAAACTGACGACCTTTCAAACACCATTCGGACGATATGCATTCATGAGACTACCATTTGGACTCAACGTAAGCCAAGACATCTTCCAGCTTGAGATGGACCGCGTCCTAGAAGGATGTCCTGGTACTGTGTGTATTGCAGACGACATCGTGGTATACGGAGCCACTGAAGCAGAAGATGATCGCAACCTGCTACACCTCATGAACGCAGCCAAGAAGCATGGCCTGACATTCAACTCGTCGAAGTGCAGCATCAAGCAAAATAGGGTCACCTTCTTTGGTAATGTGTACACCAAGGATGGCATCAAACCAGACCCGGAAAAGGTCTCTGATCTTCAGTCCGTGCCAGCACTGACATGTAAGACTGAACTCCAGCACTTCCTAGGCATGATGACGTATCTGTCGCCGTTCATCAAGGACTTCAGCACCAAGTCAGCCGAGCTAAGGGACCTGCTGAAGAAGAACGCAGACTTTCTGTGGGAAGTTCACCACCGAGCCTTTGAGAGCCTGAAGGATGAAGTATCAACGACTTCAGTTCTGCAGTATTATGATACCCAAGCCCCAGTATATCTGCAGTGTGATGCTAGTATGCGTGGTCTAGGGGCAGCACTCCTACAACGCGATGATCAACAGCACCTACGACCAATTGCCTTTGCAAGCAAGACACTGTCACCAACTGAGCAAAGGTACTCCTGTATTGAGAGAGAGCTCCTAGCCATAGTGTTCGGTGTGGAAAGGTTTCATACTTACCTGTATGGACGAGGATTCCACATCATCACAGATCACAAGCCCTTGATCCAAGTGACACAGAAACCACTAACAGTGGCACCAGCACGTCTCCAACGAATGCTTATTCGTCTTCAGGGCTACAACTTTGATGTAACATACCAACGAGGACAGGACAACACCCTCGCAGATGGGCTCTCACGTATGCCAAATGAACAGAACGCAGAAACCATCAACCTAGATGTGCGGGTGGACCTGGTTCAATTCTCCACAGAGAGAGCAGACGAGCTGAAACAAGCAACATGACAGGATCCAATCCTAAGCAGCCTGATGGAAGTGATCATCACTGGATGGCCGAACACCATCCAGGACCTGCCAACGGACCTGAGACCGTACTGGAACATCCGTAATGATCTCACCGTGGGAGACGGCCTTATCTTCAAGGACAACCGTGTGCTTATTCCCAAGCACATGCAGCCATACATCTTAGCGAAACTGCACATCAGTCACCTAGATCAGCAGAAGACTAAATTACTCGCGAGAAACAGTGTGTATTGGGTCAACATCAACAGGGACATTGACAAATTGGTCCAGTCCTGTGAAAAGTGTCAGTATCATCAACCATCGCAGACATCTGAGCCTCTGATGCAGCATGAAATCCCCTCCAAGCCATGGGAAATCGTGGCGACTGATTTGTTTGAGTTCAACAACACCCAATACCTTATCGTAGCAGACTACTACAGCAAATTTCCTATCATCAGGACACTACCTGAACCAGCCCCAAGCAGTGCGGTTGTAACAAAGATGAAAGGAATATTCTCAGAACATGGCGTTCCACGTGTGGTAGTGAGCGATAATGGACCACACTATGCCAGCCACCAGTTCCAGGAGTTTGCCAGGACGTGGAATTTCAACCACAACACATCTTCTCCACGACGCCCCCAAGGAAATGGCTTCATCGAAAGGCAGATACGAACAGTAAAAAACATGATGAAAAAAACAACCAATCTGCCTCTAGCCCTCCTACACTGGAGAATGACGCCGATCAACGAAAACCTGCCTAGCCCAGCAGAGCTGCTAATGGGTCGCAAGCTCCAATGTGACCTTCCTACCAGAGCTGTGAACAGCAACCCCAATGCTGACAACATACGGTAGCATCTCCAGCAACGCCAGAAAGAGCAGAAACAGCAGTTCGATCAGCATGCCAGGGCAGTGGGACTCCCGCCGCTGTACAATGGTCAACCAGTGAGGGTACAGCATCCAGTAAACAAAATGCTGGGAGCCAGCAACAGTGCATTCCAGAGCAGAAGAACCACGCTCATACGTCCTCCAGAGTCCCAACGGAAGATTATTCAGACGTAACAGGCAGCATATCAGGCCAGACTACACTAACCAGACTGACAGCAGGCCTGTGACCATAAGCAGATCCAGCGCAGAAGCAAGTACCCCGTTGCCTGGCAACCAGATCCCTGCGAGTGCAGCTCGCAGTCCGAGGAGACAACGTCAACCAGATGTTGGCCATGCAGCATCATCTCATCGCTATGGAGCAACCAGCCCAGCAGCTGTGACCGCAGGAGCTGACAAACCATCGTCATGGCAACAGCAAACCCGCCCACAGCGTGAAACCCGTCTACCAGCCAGGTTCAAGGATTACAAAATGTAAAATTCACGCAAGGATCTAAGCTAGGTGATCCATATAATGATGTAACCATGTCATGATTTGAAATAGTGATCTATGCAGGATTCAGAAATCAAAGCATTATGTGTAACATGGTGTTTCCACATGTGTTAAGTCACACATGGATTCCTGAGTAGTTTTTCTTTTTCTTATGAAGATATGCAGAAGTGATTATGCATCACCCAAATATGTTAAACACAGGAATTTTCTTTTCAGACATGTTCCAAATGAATAAGAAAGCTTTTTCGTGAAAGAAACGATAATTGTGAGGAGTATGGAAAATGTTTTCGCATGTCTTTATGGTCACATGATTAGAGTTGAGGGATCATTATTTGGATAGAAAGCCAGTTGTGTTTGATATGTGCATATGTACACAAATGAGTCTTTATCTAGATCAATCTAACATTTGACATGATACTTCTGTGTATGTTACATGATTATGTGACAATTACGTGACATACATGTATTGAGCGTATTTGACATTGTACCATAATATGTGAATGACGAAGGAGCATGAAATATGCTTCATCTGTATTGAGCACGTCACATCATTCAACCGCCAGCAATCCTGGAGCGGACTTCGCGACAACACATTCAATACAGCACTATTCCGCGAAGGCCAGCCAGTTGAGGGTGGATGACACCAGCTATAGAATAGGGAACCTAGGTGGTAAAGACCTAGGATGAGGGTGTACGTTCTGGAACCTCTCCCCTCTTATTTGAGCTGTTATGATGATGAACTGCAAAGACTCACAGCTATGAAGCTTATGAGACTCAATGAACAATGAAAAGAATTTCAGAGATTTTGTTGATTTTTTTTGTTGTGTTACAAAAAACAAGGCAAGAAAGGTGTGTTCATGGTCTTGTTTAAAATAGTGATGAATATTCTTTTTTATCTGGTCAACATGCAGATTTTTATATGTACTCTGTGTATACGGCAGATGCATGCATGTTTGCTTGGATTTGAAACATATATTGTTATACTTGCCAGTTTTGTATGAATGGTAAGCATTACGCCCATCATAAAGACACTATGATGGCAACAGTTTGACTGAAGAAAAAAAAAATGGGTATGATATAAAGTAACAGTAAATCAGATAGATAGCCTATGATTTATTGTATCGTGTTATTCGTATAAAATATGGCACACGGATACTTTTGTCGTAGATTATTTTGAATTATTAGGAAAGGCAGGGGCCTACAAAGTGTAACAACACAGCCTTTTACATTGGTTTGCAAATTTTTGGAGTTTTATGCAAGTATTGTGTATGGTGAATGGGGAACAAGAATTGGATAGCATTACTGATATGGTACAAACTGAAACACATCAAGTAGCAGTTTCACAGACATAATGTGTATATTGTACCGGTATATCAATGTAGACAAGTGCGCATTTCGTTCAATCAGTTATGATGTAGTTTTGTGGGTTAAGCGACAGTGTGTAAGAAGTTTTGAAGGTCAATGTGAGTACAGTTTTAATAGGGCATGTTTGTATTGATTGAACTGACAGTGTAACGTAACAAGACAAGTTGAATTTAAACATGGCTCATAATAAGCCAAGCCAAGTTGCATGCGTTGGCTATTGTTATGTTAGTTGAGGTTGGAAAGTTTCCAGAGTTTTGAGTTGCATACAAAGGGTTATTGACAATATGAGGCATGGCAACAACAAAACTCATTACCCACGTGCGACAGTATGAACATGGTGAAGCAGTTGTACTGTAATAACGGATACAAAGAAAAGTTTTTAGATCAGTAGACAATGATCAATCAATGCTACTTCTTTGGTGGAAAGGGAGATGTAGTGATGTAGGTCTGAATTTGTAAGACTACAGCAACCTAGTACATTGTGATCAATGCATGTGTTTATTAATGTATTGCCATCACCTATGTAGTAATGCATGCAGTGTGTAAACACACACGGTTTGGTGTAAAAATGGCAGAGGTAAAAATGGCAGGGGTAAAAATGGCAGAGGTAAAAATGGCAGAGGTAAAAATGGCAGGGGTAAAAATGGCAGGGGTAAAAATGGCAGAGGTAAAAATGGCAGGGGTAAAAATGGCAGGGGTAAAAATGGCAGAGGTAAAAATGGCAGAGGTAAAAATGGCAGGGGTAAAAATGGCAGGGGTAAAAATGGCAGGGGTAAAAATGGCAGAGGTAAAAATGGCAGAGGTAAAAATGGCAGGGGTAAAAATGGCAGAGGTAAAAATGGCAGGGGTAAAAATGGCAGGGGTAAAAATGGCAGAGGTAAAAATGGCAGAGGTAAAAATGGCAGGGGTAAAAATGGCAGGGGTAAAAATGGCAGAGGTAAAAATGGCAGGGGTAAAAATGGCAGAGGTAAAAATGGCAGGGGTAATGTCAGAGGTAAATAATTATGTCAGTGGTAAAAATGTCAGAGGTAAAGTTGTCAGTGGTCGAAATGTCAATGGTCAAAATGCTAGAGATAAAAATGCCATTGATAAAAATTTAGTCGTTGAAATGCAAAAGGACGAGGTAAAAGTGACAGATTTTTTTTGCTTCATGTTTCTGACACCTTTCTCGCAATACGCGCTTTTCGTGCCTTCTGAAATAAAGCATGGGGGAGACCGGGGAGAAATGGGACACGAGAAATATGTGACACTCATGTTACTTGAAAAATGCTCGGCCAGTCAACAATCCAATTATATCAGTAAAAAGATGAGCCTCGGTACACCTGAAAATTGACATATTATTAACCACTATACAGCTCTACAGGTATCTTGTCAGTAAAATATCAAACTTACTTTAGATCTGGTAGGTCCTATACTATTTTAATATAGGTATCTTAATATCAGTGTGCAATCTTCTGAAAATAAAATTGCTTGATAACAAACATGCAGGTATGAAAAATTGGCAGGGATCTTTTACTGTTTCTGTTACCACTGGGAGAAATTTAACAGGGCAGTGTTACATTTATCCCCGCGGCACATGTAAATCCTACTTTGGTCATGATGGTTATCCAATTTCTTTCCAGGTTGTCTCATTTCTCCCCGCTTGATGTCCCGCTCCCCAAAAATTAGGGGTTAAAGAAATAATTAATGACACGAAAATGTTTTGGGGTATCACTATAAAATACTCTAAGTCGGGCAGCTTAGCAAACCTATCGTGCATTTTGGGATACAAGCACCAAATTTAGCACAAAATGTACATTAACATATTGCAAACATTTTCAGATATTGGGCCACTTGGAATTCTCTCTTTCCGCCATATTGAATTTCAAAATGGTCGCCATTTGAAATCTACAGTTGCGATTATCTCAGGGTCTAATGGTGCTATTGACCTGATTCTGGTGTGTTCCGGGATTTACACCCATGCTTTGGGGCAACAGCTAAGTTTGAGAGGCATCAAACATTTACATTTTTTCGTCTGCGGATTCGTTCAACAATAGTTGAAAGAAATCCAATGGCAAACTATCGGTTTTTACTCTCACTAGAACAGTCTATTGCTAATGTTCCTCTCCAGTTTTGCGTAAGTTTGTAAAATGACCACAAAGTGTTCATTAAACTTCGAGATATTTTTTTTTTTGCGTCATGTGATACTTGTAATAATGTAATAAAATGTTTTGCAAGAGCTTACTTATGTCTGCCGGTACATCTGCTATAGTTTTTTTTTTTTTTTTTGCGTTTTGTATTTTTACTTGTACATTATGTCGCGATCAGGCCTTGTGAGATAAATAGACTCCTACGAAACATGAATGTGAGAAAATAACATATAGAACAGATGACAATTTAACGACTATGTCTCCTTCACTTCTTTACACTAAACAGTTCAAAAAATGAAAAATAATGACAATATATATTTATATATATATATAATGACAATAGCCTGGACGTGAGCGGAATTCGTTTGTGTAAGGGTGTGTATGTGAGAGTATGTACATGTGTATATCTGCGTATAGAAGTATATGTTTATACCAAAAGTGGGTTCGTGCATGTGTGTGTGTGTGTGTGTGTGTGTGATAACTTCATTGGGCGAAACAATGTAGGATTATACTGTTTAAGGGCTTTGCAGCGTTGTTGCAACCCCCTTATAATGATAGATAACATTAATAATAATAATGATAATAATAATACTGAATAATAAAAATAATTTCCCATAGGCCTACTAGGCTCTCAGCTGGTTTATCATTCCTCTGAACAGACAGATTACACCACTGCACTTGAATCAAACTCAAATACTCAATCAAACTCAATCAAATAGAGTGCTATAATCTTTTTAAAACATAATCCAATGAACTTTCTTCAAATCTGCAGTTTGGATTTGATAATTCGATAACAGTTTGATCTGGCTAGGTTATCATTCAAAACCTCTTCATACGCTTATCTCTGACGAAATCACTCTCATTACTTCTAACATTTTACCTCTGCCATTTTTACCTCTGCCGTTTTTACCTCTGCCATTTTTACCCCTGCCATTTTTACCCCTGCCATTTTTACCTCTGCCATTTTTACCTCTGCCATTTTTACCCCTGCCATTTTTACCTCTGCCATTTTTACCCCTGCCATTTTTACCTCTGCCATTTCTACCCCTGCCATTTTTACCCCTGCCATTTTTACCTCTGCCATTTTTACCTCTGCCATTTTTACTTCTGCCATTTTTACCTCTGCCATTTTTACCTCTGCCATTTTTACCTCTGCCATTTTTACCTCTGCCATTTTTACCCCTGCCATTTTTACCCCTGCCATTTTTACCCCTGCCATTTTTACCTCTGCCATTTTTACCCCTGCCATTTTTACCCCTGCCATTTTTACCCCTGCCATTTTTACCCCTGCCATTTCTACCCCTGCCATTTTTACCCCTGCCATTTTTACCCCTGCCATTTTTACTTCTGCCATTTTTACCTCTGCCATTTTTACCCCTGCCATTTTTACCTCTTGCCATTTTTACCTCTGCCATTTTTACCTCTGCCATTTTTACCCCTGCCATTTTTACCCCTGCCATTTTTACCCCTGCCATTTTTACCCCTGCCATTTTTACCTCTGCCATTTTTACCCCTGCCATTTTTACCTCTGCCATTTTTACCCCTGCCATTTTTACCTCTGCCATTTTTACCCCTGCCATTTTTACCTCTGCCATTTTTACCTCTGCCATTTCTACCCCTGCCATTTTTACCTCTGCCATTTTTACCTCTGCCATTTTTACCCCTGCCATTTATACCTCTGCCATTTTTACCTGGCACCACACACACACCATGACACCTCAGTTGTAAGCAGACTGCAGACATGAGCAGACGTGTAGCACATGCTACAGAATAAACAGCTATGCCACAGCATGAGTAACTCAACATTACTTCTGTATTGGTCATCTGTATGTCCAAGAGTTGGAGATTAGAACAAGATCTCTACAACAGTGACCACGGCAAGTTCTTCTATGGTGTCTTTAAAAAGAAAATACAATTTCTAGGAAGGGGGAATAGATTCTACCTGAAAATAAAAGAAGAAAAGAAAGAGAATGATATAAGTGGCAGCATACACTTGCGCACATGCTCAACCGCTGCCATGAATCTACAACCGCTAACGCAAGACTTTGCCACAACCGCTAACGGAAAAAATTGGCCGATTACAAGGAAAAAAACAAATTTTAGCTTTTCAACGACACCATAGAAAAAGCCGCTGTGTCGCTACATTCAGACCGATTCGTAATTGTGCTTGTGCACCGAGCAGCAATTCCAGCGATAGCGATGAAGATTTTCCAACGATTTTCCGCCACTTGTAAACGCTAAAAGTGGACTTTGGAGACTCAGATGGAAGTATTTTAGGTTACTGAAAAACCAGGTTGAGTTTGTGGTTGTTTGGAGGTTGTTTGACAAACAGGTGCGAAAGTACACTAGCGCCGTGAATTCTTCTTTTCTGACAATGCATATCTGTTGTTCGAAGTATAAGTATCATATTACAACCACAGGAGGATTAATGTATGCAGCTGTGCCTAGTACACAGAATACGTTACGGTGAGCGTTTGGTGCATTATTTGAATTTTAACGGCTAACAACCTTCAAATATCACAGAAATGTTATAGATTTACAATAGTCTTGTCATTCTTGGGGAATATATCATGTTCTGTGCTATTTAGGAAGGAATGCAAAAGGGAAGGGCCATCTTTAAGCGTTCAGTGATGATGCTGAATAAAGGTACGACCTGGATTTTGTCACAAATTTCAAAAAAAAAAAAAACTTTCTTGATTAAAATAGGGGGAAAACCAGGCGAGTTCTTCAACTTCAGCATGTAACTGTCATTTAGCACTAAAATCGATACTTAGGGTACCGGACATTTTTTTGTTAATGGCGCCCTAAATGTTCGTCACGAAGATGACGCAAAATGGCAGGACACAATTTTGAATTATTGATTTCATTTTTTTTCAATCGTTTGATATTGGTATATTTTATGCTAATGATTTAATAGTACGCTCTAAAATGAAATAAATAAGCATTTAACAACGTTCCAACATGCTCCCATCTTGAAATGGGACATTAGGATATTCATTTGTAGTATCACCGGGACATGGGGTTTTCAGTGGTACGGATACAGGAAAATCAAAATAATAGGTCAGGATAAATAAAGTCAAGGATCAGTTATTGGACCTTTAATCTTTACAATATACACTGCTCCTTTGGAAAAGATAATTGAAGCACACGGTTTCTCTAAAACGTTCTATGCAGATGATACACAAATATATGTATCTTTCACTGCATCAGACATGTCAGAACTACTTCCCAGAGTAACAAACTGAATTAGAGTATAGTATTTGAATAGTAAGAAAACAGAAGTTCTTCATATCACGTCCAGATTTCGTTCTCATATGTGTAGTTCTTTTCCAGCCATTGATATTGATGGCTGACAGGTTCTCGATCCCTGTAAAAATGGCAAAAAATCTTGGGGTTGTGTTTGATAATCATTTCACGTTGCATGAGTATATTACCTCTAGATGCAGGTCAGCCTCATTTGCTTTGTATAAGATCAACAAAATTTGACCGTATATTGACAAAGGAACCACTGAAAGATTAGTTCATGCATTTGTAATGTGCTACATTGATTATTGCAACAGTCTTTTGTATGGTTTACCAGACAACCAACTCCAGAAACTACAAGTTATTCAGAACGCTGCTGCAACGCTAGTGACAAAGACCAAGAAATATGAGTCAATATCACCTATCTTACGTGCCTTGCATTGGCTTCCTGTCAGATCACGTATTGAATTTAAGATCTTATTGCTTGTTTATCAATGTTTCCACAAAACTGCTCCTTCTTACCTTGTAAGATATGAGCCTATGAGAGTTCTTAGGTCATCACAGGATGATCTATATGTGATACCCTCCATTTCAACAAACTACTATGGCAAACGTAGTTTCAGGCATGCCGCCCCAGAACTGTGGAACAGCATCCCAAGTGATATAAAACATGCGAGTTCCATCAATAAGTTAAAAACGCTTTTAAAAACGTAAAGTAACATAGTGATTGTAGATGATGATTTATGCAGCATTTTATTGTTTCTGTAATTACCCTTTTCTGTTTATCTCTTTGTTTCCCCTCTAAAGTGCATAGAGACCTCGCCAAAGGTATTATGCGCTATATAAGAACGGTAATAATAATAATAATAATAATAATAATAATTCATCCCTTGTTTGTATGTTACCTTAATTACATGAATGTCAGTCATTGGAAACAGGACAGAAAGTAATGAAAAGACCTTTATTTTTGTACATATTACATTTAAACTGGAGGGACAAAGAAATATACACTTAGCGAAGAATGACCCTTATTCACCATGCTGCACAGGCCATGTGAACAGGTTGTGCTGGCACATAGGCTGCACCCCGAGTTTACTGCTTCTTTTTTGTAAAAATTAGTGCGGCCTTATTGCCGGAAAGTAATGAAAAGACCTTTATTTTTGTACATATTACATTTAAACTGGAGGGACAAAGAAATATACACTTAGCGAAGAATGACCCTTATTCACCATGCTGCACAGGCCATGTGAACAGGTTGTGCTGGCACATAGGCTGCACCCCGAGTTTACTGCTTCTTTTTTGTAAAAATTAGTGCGGCCTTATTGCCGGTAAATACGCTATGTCAAAATGCCAAATTGCTCAAAATGAGTCATTTTTCCTTAATATGCATACATTTCAAGCCATTTTGAGCATTTGAAAAATAAATTGTTGCATGCACCTGAGTACATGTAAATGCAAAGCTCATATGCAATAGATTTTTCCCTTTTTTACTCATGGATCTGATATCTAAGATAACTTTGAATAGGTTCATCAAATTTCAAGTCCATCGTAACAAACCAAAATTTAAACATATAAACTTTCGTGTAAAATGCCCCATGGAGAAGTTTCAAATGAAATTCCCAAAGCTTTGGTATAGTAATTGTAATTCTTGGTCTTAGAAAAATATCTTAGATTACTTTTGGAGAGAAAAGAAAATGATTCCCTCCCCCATACCCAGTCTGGATGACTTTTTAGGCCAAAGTATTGTAGCAGGATACAATGAAATCCGGTGAGAAATGAGGCTGGTATAACATATACAAGAAATATGACATGTCATCCTATTAAAGTCAGAACAATGAGGGCGCTGTCAATAAAAACTTTTGTTGCCTACAATAACTCCCAGTAAACTTTCACAGCAAGTTTGAATACAAATTGACAAAGAAATGTGGCTGATAGAGTACATACAAGAAATGTGACATGGCATACCCAAATCCGAGCACTGAGGGTGCCATCATCAAAAACTGTTGTGTCCTATATGTACATGTAGAATGACCACCCGTTCACCTCCCAATAGCAAGTCTGAATAAAATCCGACAAGAAATGTGGCTGATAGAGCACATAAAATGATACAAGAAATTCCTATAATCCCTCTAACTTAACCAATTGAGGACAAGTCCCGAGTATACATGTACTCCTTGGGCAGGTGTCTTTGGGAAATGCGTGTTGTAGAAAAATCAGTCTGTCCTCAACGGGTTAATCATTTAAATAAACTGGAACACGGAGTAGCATTTCACTCTAATACTCTTTACTTCCAGGTTGAGCACTGTCAAGGCTTAAAAGTAGTACTACAGTGTGTACTTGGGCAGGTGTCTTTGGGAAATGCGTGTTGTAGAAAAATCAGTCTGTCCTCCATGGGTTAATCATTTAAATAAACTGGGACACAGAGTAGCATTTCACTCTAATACTCTTTACTTCCAGGTTGAGCACTGTCAAGGCTTTAAAGTAGTACTACAGTGTGTCCCAGAAAAAATGAAACCGATCGAGTTTCATTTCAACTTTTTGATATTAAAATCATAAATTTGCTTCATGAGATGAACATCAATGGAAAGTTATGCTCCCTTCTTTCATTTGATGCAAAACTCAGTATAACTCAGAAATGACAGTCAATTATATAAATATGATAAACAGTCAAACATACAGTTGTACTTCAGCTTTGAGCCTGTGTAGCTTCAGGAAGGGGGCTTATCATACTGTTCCTCACATCCTGCTCCGCTGGCTAGAGACCCATTATTGCACCCCTAGGTGAACAGTTACACCACTGTACTGCACTGTCCATTGTCAATACGACATATCTGTCTTTTCTATACTAGTACATTTCTAAATACTTATGAGGCCGACATTACCTGAATCATACCCCTTCACAGAATTTAAAGATGCTCTGATCCCTATCCTGAATGTTTTCAATTCATATTTATTTTTTTGACTGTTGTATCAGTTTAATCAGTTGTAATTTCTTTTTTTTCTGGAGGCACACACAGTCAGTTATTAATTATTGTATCACTGTATCACATGTATTGTTTTTTCTTCTTCTTCTTTAGTGACTGTAATTTTCAGAACTGTACGCAATGCACTGCAGTCAGCATTCAAATAAAGGCGGGCTGCTTGGTCTTTGAGAGGGCACTTCTGATTAGATAACAGATAGGGATGATGCTTTTTTTCTGACTAGATATCATCAGCTTACACTGTCAGCCAATCAGAAATATGATGCCCTCTGTTGAAATGAGTCAAAAGTCGCAGGAAATGAAATGTGAGTTAGGCCTATATGTAATTTCTACAGATTCCTAGCTTTACAATGATATATAATACAACCCAATTCCACATCCCTATAAACCTTACAAACGGATATAAACTGCGGTAATGGTGTCAGTTCACTATCTAAACAACAGAGAAAATCGCCCTCAAAGTTAAGGCTATGTTCAGGCTCAAAACCTGTTTCTTTTCTGGAACAAAACATCACAGTCCACTCATTGATGACGTTCATGCTATACCACATGCACTACCATATATAGGCGATGGCATGGGTGTGTGAGAAAATTATCCAATCAAAGGACAGGTCTATAATCGATGGTTCCGACCAATATGGCAGCCCAAATGTAAACTTCAGTGTGTTTGTGTCCATACCGCTGTAAGAATGGGTCGGTGAGCAATGTAGTTTTCCCCAAGTTTTTAACACACCCCCCAAGTTTTTAACACACCAAAAATAGGAAACAGGAAAAGTCGCTATGGTGACAGGTATGCCTCTGCCGCAATGCATGGTTCTCCTCATACATTGTAGTTCTATATTATGTTTTGACAATGTGTGATGACAGTTTCACATAACTGGCAAAATATTAAAATGACATGTTTGTCACAAATGTGTTGAATGTTCACTTTCCTTGAACTATGTTTAATACAATGAATGTCTATATTTTCTAAGAGAGCAGGTATTTGGGGATTTGAGGATTTTTCTTGACATTTGACACTTTCATACGTTCATGCATTGAGTAATTTTCAAGGTATGGAAAAAAGTGTAATTTCAGTATCAAATAGTAAAATTCTAGCATTTTAATCTGACCTTTGACCCAATGACCTTAAAATTTCCAAGAGAATCACTGCCAGGCAGAACTTGCATAAATTTCATGATACCTTGAGCAGCTTTTGAGATATGGAGGAAAAAGTGAAATTTAGGACTTTCACTTGACCTTTGACCTTTTGGCAAGAAATTTCCCAGAAAATCTCTATTGGGTAAGACATGCATATGCTATGTTTCACGAAAAATCCTGCAAGCATTGCACAAATACGACGGAAATAAATGTTGAGGAGTTGACCTTGACCTTTGAATCCTGAACGTTGACCCTAAAATTCCCTTGATAATCACTGCCAGTCAGTACATGCATATATACTATAAAGTTCCATGAAAATACCTTGAACCATTTTCAAGATATGGAGAAAAAAGTGAAATTTAACATTTTCACTTGACATTTGACCTTCGACCTCATGACTCGAAACTCTCTCCAGAGAATCTTTATTTGGTAGTACATGTACAACCATACACTAAGTTTTAAGAAAATAGCTTGGGGGAAATGAAGCAATTTTGAGAAACTGACCTTGACCTTTGACCTTGAGCATGTGCACCCAAAAGTTGATAGGCACATCTTTGCCCATGCACTCATAACATATACAGGTACATGCCAAATTTCATTACGATACCTCAAATGGTTCTTTAGTTACGCTGTCCACAAAATTGATTACCGGTACGTCCGTGATAGCATGATTGAGAATCTACGTTTCAACAAGGTACCATGCCAGTTCCAAGATAAACTCAAAACTATTGATCATGAAGATTCAAAGCTTGGATAAATTACTAATCTGTGGCGACAAAACGAGAAACTTCCACGAGATGGATTGACCTCTCTACCAAAAACTCCTTTGGGAAAACATCACCAAAAGCTACGAATCTATCATTGAACATGAGAGGGGCCGATAATATTAATGCTGAAGTTTAAACCATCGTCGCTGACTTGAGAATAGACGACTGTATGGAGCCCATGGCTAAGAAGCAAGCCTTCATAACTTTGAAAGATCACAAGCAGAATTTTGGAAATACACTCCTTTGCAGGTTGATTAACCTTGCCAAAAGTGAAACGGGCATCATTAGCCAAATCAATCCGGGACAACATCAATGATGCTGCTAGAAGAGCCTCAAGGGTAAACCAATGGCGGGATTCCACGGACGTGATGGCATGGTTCAAGAACACAAAGGAAAGAGGCAAACACACATTCATCTACTTCGACATAATAAACTTCTACCCTCTATCTCTGAGAACCTGTAAATGAAAGCCATTGGCTTCTCTCGAGAGTACATCAATATTCCCAACAAGGACGTCAAGATTATAATGCATGCAAGGAAGTCCCTACTCTTCGACAAAGGTACCCCCTGGAAGAAAGCGGATAATAACAGTCTGTTTGATTTCACAATGGAAGTTTTGATGGTGTCAAAGTCCAAGAACTTGTGGGCCTCTACATCCTGAACATCCTGTCCAAAGAGAACAGCAGACAGAGCATTGGCCTGTACAGATCTTCAAAAACATCTCTGGCAGCGAAGTGGATCGCATCAGGAAAAACATGACTAAAACATTCCAAAATCTTGGCCTCAAAATGGATGTTCGGTATCAAACATTTCATCTATGAGAGAGCTTTACTTACCTATTCATATAATAATTGTAATTCTAATGCCAATTAGAATTGCCCGCGGTAGCTAAAAAATTCTTTGAATCCCTGTTGCCCTGGCAATGACAGGGAAACCCCTCACACACTCCCCTATCTAGGCCCGTGCAGGTGCAATCTCTTCCTCTTTCGATGCCGGCGTACAGGCTGAAACCACAGAGCAGGAGGAGGGGGGGGGGGGGGGGACCCACAGGTAAGTAAAGCTCTCTAGATAAAATGTTCGACACCGAACATACATATCTACTTCCTTTCCCTTTACTTACCAATCCATATAATAATTGCCAGATTCCAACAGATCCAAGGACGGAGGGACTGCGGGAGAGGCCTTGTGGAGGATTTTAACTACTTATATATTGATATAATATATTCTTGCGTGTATTACCTCCAAAAACGTACTTTATATAAGAGATCGGTTGAGACAACACAAAAGACAAATGTAAACAAAACGGAAATTAATTAAATAAACAATTATGTTCTTTCATTATTTGAAAAATAAAACTCTGCAGTGAATTTCTTATCGGGAACTTGAAATTATATTTGTTTGAAATTAATGACAAAAAAAAAAGAGGATTTGATACTTATATTGGGATCAGAATAAATCTAATACACTTCTCTTTGATTATAAACAACTTCAATATACACTCTACAAGTTAGATTACTTTGAACTGTACGTATTATAACTAAAATAAGGCAATTAAATTAGAGTTGTATGTTGCCGTAACTATTGAGATAATTATTAAATATATATGAACAATCAGGAGAGTTCAGGGAGATGTTGCGATAATCTGTGAAGTCTTTGATGAGGAGGTAGAAAGGGATGTCCTGGCAGCCGGAAACCGAGGATGTTGAAGTTCTGGTAGCGATGAAACAGGAGAGTTCATGGAGATGATGAATTTCTGGAAGCAATGAAACAGTCAGGAGAGTTCGCAGAGATGATGAAGTTCTGGTAGCGATGAAACAGTCAGGAGAGTTCGGGTAGCGATTAAACTGAGGAGGTGTAAAAACTGTCTCTGAAGAAAAACTGAGTCACTGAACGATGATGGGAAAAAGGAGTCTATAAGCAGACGGAAATAAGCTACTCCAGAAGAACCTTGTTTTGATACAGCATGTATTTAGCATAAAGTTCGGCAAACTGTCGAATATATTCCCACAGTTTTCTCCGTGCAAGTTTATCGGGCAAGGGTTATCTCCTCTCTAGTAAGTACATGTAAGTAAGTATCTGCATACACAATCTCTTTGCTTCTATTTACTGTAATTCGTGTTTTCTCCTTTCAGTATTCTTTGCTGGTAATTAACATTTAGATTTGACTTTACGAAGGTTGCTAGCACGTGGTTCTTCTTGTGAGGTGTATGTATTTTCTTTTTTATCATTCTTGGGAGGGGAACGAAGAGTAAGAGGGAAAAATGAAATAAACGAAGGACACGTATACTCAGCATTCACAGCAAGCCGTCTTTTACACCAGCATCGTTGATTATCATCACCATCAGGCATCACTCCGACAATTTTGTCCTTTTCCTATCAACATTTAGAAACAAGATCACCATCATCACTCGAGATAAACGCCTACCAAAATAAATCAAAAATACAATGTATCAACAACCTCCCAACAACAATGCTAGACATTACAAAAGATAACACACAGCACACCGAAGCGGCTGGGATCAAACTCACTTCAAATATTGCAGCAAAGCAGAGAAATTGCCGTTTCGAAAATGCATGCACAGTGCGAGACATTCGAAAGAATTACATTTAAATACTTCAGAGTATAAAGGAAACGGATAAAGTGATATCAAACGGAAGAAATCGTACCAAACGAGAGGTATGAGAAACGACAGAAATAAAACGATAAGTAGGCCCTAGCAGAAGTTTGCAGCACCGAAAGCTAGGCGAAAATAAAACAGTGGAAACTCGGTATTGCGACGAGATCTTTGGGATCAGCAGTCAATAAACGAAACAAAACAAAGGAAATTAATTCATTTGGACTGGAAAAATAGTTTGTTATAAGTATTCTGTTATATGACATCTCTTTTAATAGGCCTAGAAATATATCGAGTTTCCACGATACACGGGGTAGAAAATTCGAATCCTTTTCACCTGCACTACTGCAGTGCACATCAACACATGAACAGAAACTCGCCTCTTACTTGTAGAAAAATGATGGAATAACATTGTAAAAAAACACACGATACTCTAAAAGTCATTTCGCACTTGGGAGGCAAGGGAAAAGCGGATGAAGAAGAAAAGAAAAAGAAGCAGACATTGTGCAACGGAACGCCTTCTATCCCGCCGGAGTACACAGTACGCAAGCAGCGATTTGCATATGCGCCAACTTTTCTATTCAGCGCTTTCTACATACAGTGCGTATGCATTGCATCGATATCCCAGCTGAGTACAGATAACATGGCACATAATGCCATGTGCGTTTGTCATTTTTTTACCCATTATTTTTTCCCACTGTGAATTCGTACATTTTAAGGATGTTTTTGTATTTTCGTATTCCCTTCAATTTTTCGAAACAAATATGAATTTTTCGGAACGGTTGGCAGCTCCGCAAGGCGTAGTTTTAGGTCGAGTTTGGCGCCCAAGAATTCTGGACTCTGAGTTCGAGCTGGGACTTCTCGTAGTTTATAAGAAACTCTAACTTGGTAACCAGATCTAGTTTTATGTTTAAGTGATAGTGCAGCGTGTCTGCAGTGTCTGCTACTACAAGCCAGTCATCTAGACAGATGACAATTTGTGATGCCCCTTTCTCGTAAGTGGGCTGCGATTGTCTGTACAATTCGTGTAAAGATGCGGGGTGCAGTCTTGAGAATGAACAGCAGAGCCCGATACTGGTACATTTTGTTTCCCACTGCGAAACTAAAGAGATGCCGTGCAGTGCGAGCAATGGGGACACGAAGATAGGTGTCTACTAGATCTATGGATGCCGCCCAGTCATTTGCTTTGATGAGCTAGAGGAAGTGTGTTGCGAAGATTTTCCATTTTGAAAGTTGAGTTCGCAATGTATCTGTTCAGCTTTTTTATATTCAACACCATGCGGAAACTGCCTTTTCGCTTGGGAGTCAGGAAGACTGGGGAGATTACGAGATACCTTCTTGTGTGAACCCGCTTGATTGCCAGTTTGATTAATAAGGACTCTATTTCTTGTAACAAGGCCCTTCTTTTTCTCGGGTTTGTTGGCAGATTGGTTTTCTTGCTTATGTTTGGAAGCAACTTGGGTATATATCCCTTCTGGATTACTGAAAGCACCAATTTGTCTGTTGTTATCTGTGACCATTGATGGGCAAAAACTTGCCCTGAACGCTGTTTGAGATAGTCATAACTGTGGTGAGTGGTCCTATGTTTGGAAGCAACTTGGGTACACATCCCTTCTGGATTACTGAAAGCACCAATTTGTCTGTTGTTATCTGTGACCATTGATGGGCAAAAACTTGCCCTGAACAATGTTTGAGATAGTCATAACTGTGAGGCAGATGACTGCATTTTATTGGGGGGGGGGGGGCAGAGTGCTGTCCCGGGATCTTCTGAATGGTCTTCCACCACGCTCTCTAACTTCTGGCCTGCGAGAATCGAAAGATGGCCGGTAAGACTGACTGTACGGTTGTCTCCAATACAAGAAACCTTGGGAAGAGCAACCCTCACGGAGGGATCCCGACTGTGGGGGTATTTAGTCTCTCGAGGGTCAAAAGGAGCGGTTGAGTTTGCTCAGCTTGTAGGTGGTCTTGTCTGCTGTGCAAGATGTCGCGATGGTGTCCTCCAGTACCTGCTGGAACTTTCCAGCAAAAAGATCTGGGCCCGCGTAACGCAGTTTTGCGAGTATGGTGTCAGCTTCTTTCTCTAGCTTGAGCTGTTCCATCACCCGAGTTCTGCAGAATTTGAAACACAGTAATGCTGTTCGTGTGGCCTGTTCAAACTGAAGGTCCGAGATACACAGAAGTAGGTCAGAAATCTTTTTCTGATCCTCTTTGTCGATAGCTAGGCAGTCTGCCTCCCTTTGGGCTGTGATCAGGTAACTCTGGTATGCTGCTAGCATCATAGAGGTGCGTGCTACCTTGTCAATGAGAGCAATCTGCGAGTCTGTCTTTTGGAGCTACTCCTGGTGGGCAAGTACTCATCACGAGCGGCGGCAGAAGAAAGAGGAAGAGATCGCGCGCGCACGGGCCTATATAGGGGAGTGTGTGAGGGGTTCCCTGTCATTGCCAGGGTAACGCAGGGTTCAAAGAAATTTTTAGCTACCGAGGGCAATTCTAATCGGCATTAGAATGGCAATCATTATATGGATAGGTAAGTAAAGCGAAATGGAGTAGATATCACAATCGCCTGCAACCTCAAAGTCATGAACTTCCTCGACATTAACCTCAACCTCAGCAACAGTAAGTACTACCCGTACCGAAAGCCAAACGATCAACCGATGTACATTCACTGAAAATCCAACCACCCACCATCAATCATCAGGAACCTCCCAGCACCTATCAGTAGATGCCTATAACACATGTCCTGTGATGAAGACACTTTTGCTAAAGCCACTCCACTTTACGCCGCCGCCCTGAAAGCTAGTGGCCATTCAGATGGCCTATTCTACACAGTCGAGCAGCCCAAAAAGAAAACAAGAAATAGGAAGTGTAACATAATCTGGTTCAATCATCTGTTTAGCAGGAACGTCACGACGAACATCGGTAGCGCATTCCTGAAACTTGTGGACAAGCACTTCCCCAGAAAATCAAAGCTGAAGAAACTAGAACTATCACTCAATGTGATTAATACCCCCACCTAACACTGAGGGAGTGAGCTCAACCAGCAATTGCTTTGGGGTGTTGTTCGTTATTCCGAAGGTTCGTTATTTTGAAGGTTCGTTAATCCGAAACACACAAATTCCCCATACCTAGAGGTTCATTAATCCAAAAATAAAAAAGGGTTTGTTAATCCAAACATTTGTGGTATTATTCCGAAGGTTCGTTAGTCAAAAAATGAAATAGGGTTTGCTATTCCGAAGGCTCGTCTATCCGAAAATGAAATAGGGTTCGTTATTCCGAAGGTTCGTTAATCCGAAAATGAAATGGGGTTCATTATTCCGAAGGTTCGTTGATCCGAAGTGATATAGGGTCCGTAACGAACCTTCGGAACAACGAGCTTTGTTTCATTTCGGATCAACGAACCTTCGGAATAACGAACCTTCTTTCATTTTCGGATTAATGAACCTTCGGAATAACAAACCTCATCACATTTTCGGATTAACGAACCTTCAGAATAACGAACCTTCGGACTAAAGAACCTTCGGAATAACGAACCTTCGGAATAACGAGCTGTAACCTTACTTTGTATGCTTTTCACTGGAAAAAAAAATACCATGGCAATGTATTGTTCAACATTGAATAAATGTATATTTTGCTAACTGATATTCACATTTGCCATATCTAAAGTCAAGTGCTCAAAAAATTGGCAATTTCTATGATTTTCATAAAAGATGCTGTTACCATGGCAACACAATGTTTGACATTAACAAAAACAAAGTTTGCACAACTATATACCATAGCTGTCACATGTGCCAAATTTCAAGTCAAATGCTCAAAAGCTGAGGGAGTTAGCTGAAATCACATCATTGCATGATTTTCATTCAAAATATGTTGTTACCATGGCAACACATCTTTCAACAATGACAAAAAATAAAGTTCGCACATCTTCGTACTACAGCTGTCACATGAGCCAAATCTCAAGCCAAATGCTGAAAGACTGAGGGAGTTAAATGAATCCAAAATATTTTTTGTATAATTTTCATTAAAAATATGCTGTTACCATAGCAACGCATTGTTCAACATTGACTAAAGATTAAGTTTACACATCTATGTACTATAGCAGTCACATGTGCCAAATTTCAAGCCAAATGCTTAAAGACTGAGGGAGTTGAATGAATCCAAAATATTTTTTGTATGATTTTCATTAAAAATATGCTGTTACCATAGCAATGCATTGTTCAACATTGACTAAAGATTAAGTTTACACATCTATGTACTATAGCGGTCACATGTGCCAAATTTCAAGCCAAATGCTCTAAGACTGAGGGAGCAGTTGACCAAATCCACAGTATTTTTGTAATGATTTTCATGCAGAATATGCTGTTACCATGGCAATGCATTATTCAACAATGACGAAAGAATACGTTTGTACAACTATGTACTATAGTAGTCACATGTACCAAATTTCAAGCCAAAGACTGAGGGTATAAACTGAATCCACAGTATTTGTGTTTAATTTTCATTCAAAATATGCTGTTACAGTGGCAATGCAGTGTTTAACAATGACAAATGATTAGGTTTGCATATCTAGGTACTGTAATGGTCACATGCGCCAAATTTCAAGCCAAATACTCAAAGACTGAGGGAGTTAACTGAATCCACAATGTTTTTGTATGATTTTTATTCAAAATATGCTGTTACCATGGCAACGCAGTGTTCAACAATGACCAAAAAAAAAATCAAGTTTGCACATCTACGCACCATAGCGGTCACATGTGCCAAATTTCAAGCCATTTGCTCAAAGACTGAGGGAGTTAGCTGAATTGACATTATTTTTGTATTCTTTTTAGTAAAGCGCTCACCTGAGTATCGCAATTTCACCTTCCATGCATTCTTGCACACTCTTACCTGAGAACATTGGAAACTTACATAGGTCTGCATATGGATCCCCCCCCCCCCCCCTCCCCTCAACTCCAGGGAGTGGGGGGCAGGCAGCCCTGGATCTGCAATGAACAAACTTGGAACTAAAGTCATCAATGTACAAACTCATGTTATTAACTTTGCTTTATCATTCCTTGTTCTAGAGTAGAAGATTTTAAATATTCCTTAATGTGCGGGGGGGGGGGGGGGGGGGGCTCTAGGGGCCCCCCAAGAGGGACATGGTGCCCATTTGAAGTAATCGAGATTCTATCCCCCTAGAGATGCTACCTGCTAAGTTTGGTCAAAATTCATCATGAGGTTTTCAAGAAGAAGATGAACATGTACAATTCAGGCCCCATTAGGACCCATCCCACTCCCCTCTCCTGGGTCCCAAGGGGGGGGGGGGTACCCCTGATCCTTGAAAAGACAGTCATCAATGTACTAACTCATAGTATTATCTAAGCCCTATCACTTCTGGTTCTAGAGTAGATTTTTAAATATTCCTTAATTTTAGGGGGTTTGGGGGCCCCCTGGGGGCCCCCCAGGTGGGCCATGGTGCCCATTTCAAGTAATTGAGATCCTATCCCCCTAGGGATGCTACCTACCAAGTTTGGTGAAAATCAGACATGGGGATCTCAAAGTGAAGATGAAAATGTACAATTTAGGCCCCATTAGGACCCCTCTAAAGCCCCCTCCCCTGGGTCCCAAGGGGGGCACCCCTGATTCCCCCATGAACAAACTTGAAACTACAGTCATCCATGTACTAACTCATAGTATTAACTAAGCCCTATCACTTCTGAATCTAGAGAAGAAGATTTTTAAAGATTCCTTAATTTTAGGGGGTTTGGGCCCCCCTGGGGCCCCCCAGGTGGGCCATGGTGCCCATTTGAACAAATTGAGATCCTATCCCCCTAGGGATGCTACCTGCCAAGTTTGGTGAAAATCGGTCATGGGGTTCTCAAAGTGAAGATGAAAATGTACAATTTAGGCCCCATTAGGACCCCTCTAAAGCCCCCTCCCCTGGGTCCCAAGGGGGGCACCCCTGATTCCCCCATGAACAAACTTGAAACTACAGTCAATCATGTACTAACTCATAGTATTAACTAAGCCCTATCACTTCTGAATCTAGAGAAGAAGATTTTTAAAGATTCCTTAATTTTAGGGGGTTTGGGCCCCCCTGGGGCCCCCCAGGTGGGCCATGGTGCCCATTTGAACAAATTGAGATCCTATCCCCCTAGGGATGCTACCTGCCAAGTTTGGTGAAAATCGGTCATGGGGTTCTCAAGAAGAAGATGAAAATGTAAAAAGTTTACGCACGACGCACGACGGACGACGGACGACGGACGACGGACGACGGACGACGGACGACGGACGCCGGACGAAGAGCGATCGCAATAGCTCACTTGAGCCTTCGGCTCAGGTGAGCTAAAAAATGCTGTTACCATGGAAACACATTGTTCAACAATGACAGAAGATGTGTTCTGCACATCTACACACTGTAGTGGTCACATGTACCAAAATTCAAGTCAAATATTGGTACTAAAAAACTTAGGGAGCTAGATCAATCCACATATTTTGTATGATTTTTATACAAATGCTGTTGTAACAGATTTATTCACAAAAAAAGGCATCCTCCACAACTACATTACATTGATCACATAATCTAAATTTCAATTGAATTGCTATCAAAAATACGCCATTGCCATGGCAACGCATTATGCGATACTAACAAAAAAGGTTTCTTGCACATCTACCTTTGATAGCAGTCACACATACAAAATTTGGGGTCAATTGCTCAAAAAATGAGAAAGCAGTTCGATCCACAACATTTTGTAAGATTTTTTACAAATTTGCCATTGCCATGGCAACTCATTATGTAATACTAACGACAAAGGTGTCTTGCACATCTTCCTTTGATAGCGGTCACACATGCCCAATTTGAGGTTAATTGCTCAAAAAATGAGAGTAGCTCAATCCACAATTTTTTAGGAAAGTATGCCGTAGCCATGGCAACGCATTATGTCATAATAATGAAAAAGATGTCTTGCACATCTACCTTTGATAGTGGTCACACATGCCAAATTTGGGGTCAATTGCTCAAAAAATGAGAGAGGAGCTCGATCCACAAGATTTTGCAACGGACCGACCGCCTGACCGCCAAACCGACCGACCGGCCACCCGACCTCAGAGTGATTCCTATATACCCCCATACACACTATGTGTGGGTGGGGGTATAAATATTTACCCGGTAACAAATTCTTCAAAGGTCAGCTACAGCTGCATGCCCGACAAAGACACAATAATCAAGGCACAAAACAAATGCACCCTCAACAAAGGTAGGAAGTCCGCCAACAGTAAACTGTGCAACTGCTGTAACAAACCCGCATGCACCCTCGATGGGAAGTGCTTAATACCAAACGTCGTCTATAATGCCGAAGTTACTGAGCCTAACGCATCAAAAGTCTACATTGGCATCTCAGAGCCCCCTTTCCAATTCCGGTACAACAACCACCTCGAATCATTCAGGAATGAAAGGCACCAAATTAGTACGGAGTTGTGCAAGTACATCTGGAGTTTGAAGCGGTGTGGCATTCCCTACACCATCAAGTGGTCTATCTCCAGGCTAGCTACACTATAAGGTGGATAGCAACGAATCAAAGAGATGTGATCTGTGTTTTACTGAAAAGCTGTTAATTATGAACACCAACAAGCAAGCACTACTCACCAAAAAAACAAACAAACAGAACTAGTGTCTAAATGCTGGCATGAAAATAAGTTCTGCGGTGAGCCCCCTTTCATTTCCCTCCAAATTATAGTACAAGTACAAACAGTTCAGTTAACATAGCAGGCCACCCCCATCACCAGTAATGTGCACACCACCCCTTATGCATTCATGTTTTGCACTTAACGTGCCTCTCACTAAATTGCGTGATGGTAGTATCATTTGATGCTACATGTTGTGCTCTCAATTGCCTGATGATCGCATTCCAAGCGGTGCTTGAAACTTGAAGTAGCAATAAAGCACTGATGAACCTTTAGTCATCTTCTCGTGTAAACGTCATTATTACATGCTCTGCCACCTGGACATCAAGCACTCTGTATGAAGATAGCCTATCCAAAGTGTGTATATATATATATATATATATATATATATATGAATGGCTATCAAACATTGAAAGACGACATAACATTCGCAAAACACTATAAATCTGTACGTTGTGATAAAGAACCGTTCTTTTCGAATAACCTCAATCTCTTGGTCCGTGGTAAGATTAAAAAAAAATAGTGCAGTGTATCACTCTGTTGTCAAATCTGGATGATCGTGATAAGGGTGTATTCTCGTCTTTTCTAGTCAGGTAAACGCCCGGGTTAAATGATTAAAAGCTTCATGGTATGCCATTATATAAAAGTCTGGAGCCAGAAGAACTGACTTGCAATCACCTTTAACCTTTCATAGACTTCACCTTTTAACTTTTAACTTTTAGCAAGAGCTTGTATGAGATAAAGCGAGTTAGTATCCCTGACTGTGGTTCCTTTGTTGAGGCAAAACATTAACACAAAAGGGAACGGAACAATTCTTTTACAAATTAGCAGACATAATGCCGATTCTCCCACAATATCGCTCCATTACGTCACCGTGTACATTCACCGACTCCTGCTATCAACGGCAAAGAAAGAATGATGATTGCTTGATTATCAGCTCACCTCTCATTGCTCAAGGTTTTGTTACACATGGTTTAGTGGGATGCAAGGCGGGAACAGTGTTGTCCTACAGAATACAAAATACGCTTTTCAAAAAGCAATTAGCGCTGCTATTTTGCGAAGCTGTTAAGGCAAATTCTTTGCAGACTTGACCTCTCGACTGTCAGTTACACGTAGTACACAGCTATCCTTCCAACATTCGGATTACAAAAATGAAGAAGCACGCTTTCAGTAGTGACATAGCTTTCTCTCACTTTCTCAAATATGTTTAACCCATTGAGGATGGGCTGATTTTGATACAACACATATTTCCCAAAGACCCTAGCCCGAGTATACTCGCGAATTGTCCTCAACGGGTTAAAAAGACTCAGATGACAAGAGTTAAATACCCTTCAAATAGAACATGAGCTAAAGATGGGCATTACTTATTTCTTGTCTTCCAATATCTCTCTCTGCTGTCTCCGCCCAGCCCATCCTAACAAAAAAGGATTAAGGCTTTGAACCAGGAAACTTACACTTAACATACATTTGGCTACTTAGTGAATTATTCTACATGTATTACACAAATTGTCATCTTTACGAAAATGAAAACTACTTCCAAAGATGGACTTTGAACA
This sequence comes from Diadema antillarum, assembly GCF_040938485.1. Classification (NCBI taxonomy): domain Eukaryota; kingdom Metazoa; phylum Echinodermata; class Echinoidea; order Diadematoida; family Diadematidae; genus Diadema; species Diadema antillarum. Next base: position 180,627 of record NW_027271963.1, on the reverse strand, counting down.
GCCTGTCACATGCGAGGAAACAGTGATAATCATAATTTGAATGAATTTATTAATGAGGCCAATAATCTTTCTAAAAGTACACACACAGAGCACTCGCAAATTGGATACTTCATGTATTAGCTCAGTCACAAAGAATCAGAAATGTTGCGGCTTGATTGAGCGTTGCCTTGAACTTTTTTAGGGCCATCTGCATTTCACATCAATCACCACAAACGAAATGTGGTGCATGTATTATTTCAAATACACCTTGCTGATCAGAGTCCTGCTCAGATCATGAGCATTTCGCAATTCTGGAGCCCTCACTGCCATGCAGACACCATACTTTTTGTCTTCAATCAGTTCACGAATAATTGGGCAAGGACAATAAGTGTGAAATGAAATGCAAAGGCCAGGGTTGGGAAAATTGTAACTGAAAAAAACTGTCTCAGAACAAGGCAAGTGCCAAAATGTGTCTCGCCCATTTGCGTAGAAAAAAATACTATTTTACTAACTCCCGGAAGTTCATTGACTCCGCCTATGACCTTTGACCTTGTGGTGACCTTCAACTCCCCAAGGGACATTTAAATGCCAGCCAAGTTTGGTCATAAACGGACATAGGGATCAAAAGTGAAGAGTGTCAAAATGAATCTGACATTGATGAGGGTGTAGATTTCGTTTTGGTGTCAATAGAGGGAGCTTATGATAGATAGACAAATATTTTGGAGAAAATGATTTGAATATGATTTGAATGTTATGTAGGAGGAATGTGTGGCTAGGGTGCGGTTGTGCATTGAGATAGAAGAGATCGAGAGTGAGCAGTTGCTTGTGAGTCATGCTGGCGGGAAGGTGCAGACGGGTTGACACGCCAAGACCAGGGCCTGAGCATCTTTGCGATAATTCGGCTGCTTCGCTTGGTGCATTTCCCCGTGGACACCGCTTGCCGGACATTCAAAAAGGAAAAGGGACCGAGAAGCTGTCAGTTTTGCACACTTTGTTATTATTACTAAAATTAGCACCTGGTAGGAAAGAAGAGTTTCTTCTTTTCTCTCTGAATTAGAATTAGTAGTACAGGTATGTTAATATCAAATGAGTACATAGCAAGTACACCACACGATGTCCTCGAAAGTAGCTCTAAAATGATGCTTTTTGTGTACGTAATGTGCCGAAAAGTATTCAAGCCAGAAGGAAAACTGGTCGACAGTGAGAAGGTTAGGTTGCTTGTTATACGCCAAAAGTCAAACCGTTTGAATAGAAGAAATGGCAGTGAGGTTCTTACTCGTAACGACAAGTCCTGTTTTTGGTGTAATTGCTACCATAATGATGTTCATTTTTTTTTTGTAATAATCGTAATAACTACGATATTACTGATTATTACGATCTGCATACTATATCGATATACATATATACGATCAGTGCGACACGTATGAGGATCGATAAAGCGTAGCTGTGAATCGATTCAGAAATTAATGTTAAGAGAGAGTATGTTTTCTGTGAAATTAGGATGTGAACTCCAGAAATACAAGAGACATTGTGTAAAGAGCATACATGTGAAGTTAGTAATAGAAGCTGGTAAGAAGTGAGTGGTTATGGGAGAGATTTGTACTTTTGGTAGATTAATTCGATCACTGGATTTTAATACCCGCCCCATCAATAATGTGATTTTCCAATTACTTGCAGAGGTTACAGTATTTTTGTGCATTGCTAACACATTGCTTATGTATTTCATTGTATGGCAATTTAATGCAAAAGAACCTGAAAAGTGACACAAATTTTTGTTTTCTTTTGCAAGAAAGAATAAAGTGAATATGAAAGAAGAAAGTTGTTGTGATGATAATTTCAGCTGAGGATATTTGGATATATCTTAATACATTACTGCAGGGGTAAGCACAAGTGTTATATTAGGAGTTGAGGATTAGAAGTTACAGTTAGAGTTGTATTTTGACAAGGGTTTTGTTGCTATATTTTGTAGCCGTCCATTATCCAGGCACTCAGTATCCAGGACGTATCCAGAGTCGGATACTGCCCAGTCATCCAATAGTTGTCACACACCCAGCTGTAGACTGAGACAGGCAGACACCCACGAACCAGACAGGAACCCACGACTACCGACCGTGTGTATCCGGCCACGCTGTGCTGCCACACCTGTAAACGCTTCAACGCCGTGACGGACTGCAGGAACAGACGTCAGCCACCCCGCGAGAACTGGCTATCCGACACCAGTATCCGGCTTCGCCTGAGCTATACAGTCATCGCGCGGCTAGCAACAACATGGAAGCGCATCTAAGATGTAGAGACTTCATTCATTAGGGGATTTCAATGGTGCTTAGGGACTTATCAGAATTTAGGATATTGTGAAGTAATTTGTTCATATTTTTTGTCTTGCTTTTTTCTTCCCGAAAGAACATTTTCGGTGAGTTTGTATTACAATTCGGGAGACAGCATCCGACATTGCACCGACTTTGCTCAAATAAAAGAGTCGGATGACACAACTGATTTGAAATGATAATTCACTGTGTTCAGTTTATTATTGCGGTCGTCCTCCGAGAAACCCTTTGACAATGAGCCATAATCGAAACGTGCTGCAAAAGTTAACATTGGGCCCTTAAAGTTTATTGACCCCTGTCTGTGACCTTTGACCTTGTGATGAACTTCAACTCCTCAAGGGACATCTACCATCCAAGTTTGGTCACAAACGGAAATAGGGATACAAAAGTTATGAGCCATAATTGAAATCGCCGTAAAAACTTAATATTGAGCCCTAAAAGTTTGTTGACCCCTGTCTGTGACCTTTGACCTTATGGTGACCTTCAACTCTCCAAGAGACATCTACCATCCAAATTTTGTCACAAACGGACATATACATCAAAAGTTATGAGCCATAATCAAAACGCGCCGTAAAAACTTAATATTGGGCCCTAAAGTTCATTGACCCCTGCCTGTGACCTTTGAACTTGAGGTGACCTTCATGTTTGGTAAAATGTGTAACTTTGCATAACCACTCTTCCCTCCAAGTTTGATAGAAATTGAAGTCCTCAATAGAGTTATTCAAGTTTTTGTAGCGTTACGGACGGACAACGGACGGACGGACAGACGCTGCGGGCAATCCCTTAGTCTCCCCGCACCTCCGGTGGGTTTGACAAAAACCATGATATGGGGTACTTTTACTCATTTTTTCACACTGAAATTTAATGTACAGGTAGATACAACATCAATGAATCAGCATCCATCACATAAAGATTTTGATCAGAGGAGTGCTTCCCCTCCATTTTTGGCTCATAACAGGGAAACTCCTATGTGACTTACAACTCATTTTGACAGTGTGCCACACAAATTAGCAGAGTGGTATCATAACAGCTTTCAGAGTAATCTGTTAATCAAAATAGAGCCAATTAAATTGGCCTTTGTAATCTGGTAGCAGACTTGGAGCTGATTTGCATAACACATACTAGGTTAAAGGCATTGTTTACCATTGGGAGCACTGATTTAAAAAATGCTTGATTATCATATTATATGCATATGTATAGGTACGTTGTATCAAAAACATCCTACCATATAAAAATTTTGCAATAAAGCCTGAAATATAAGGATATATCACAGTGACTACTTTTCTCAATAAACCATAACTAAAGATGGTTTCTTCTAGTAATGATTTTATATAGCATGTATACGTCTATTTATTTCTTCCTTAATTCATGGTGTTTATATATTTCTATGTATTGAGAATATGTATTTTTGTTATCATATTATTTGTTCTTTTTTCTTGATATGTTTGTACATTGTAAATCTTTGTTGAAAATGAAATAAACGAAATGAAACGACACAATTAGACCTATTGTTCACATTATGTATATTTAACAACGCTTAACATTGATTACACTGATTTACATTTTAATATTGGTTGTTTCTGTCCATAACTCACATTTTAGAACTATTTTGGTTTTTGTTTCATCTGCAAATGGTAAATAGTGCCTTTAAGTACTGACTAATATGACCAGGAAATCAGAAGAATCAGTAGCTTACCGTGCGCACCCTCTGTGCGCCCGCCGCGCACGCAGGCGGCGTGCGGGAGACCGCTATTGAATCGTCCTCTGTAGTAGCGCAGAAGAGGGCCCTCTGACAGGAGCAACAGCCCGGTGCGAAGCGAGGCAAGGGGATGGTGGGTGGGTGCCTGAGACAGGCGGCCAGTTGTATCTCGTAGATAAGAGAATCACTACTAATTCTTCTGATCTACACTCAATACAACTGGCCGCCTGTCTCTCAAAAGTATGCTAGACCGGCACAGATGTGGGTGGTCGGCTGTCGAGGCCCGGAGGGAGGGTGTCTTAGGTTTTGGGAGTGGCTGTGAAGGCTCCGCGTTGGAAGGAACCTTCGGAGGCCGGAATGTCCTTCAAGTAGAAGGACGTGAAGGTGTTGGAGGAAGACCAGTACCTGGCAGTCTGGATCTCCTCCACGAAGACGCCTTCAAAGAGCGCCCAGGAGGCGCTGATGCCGCGTGTATCATATGCGCGGGGCATCGCATTCGAGATGATGGCCGCCGGGCCTGTGGCCTTCATTGCCGCCACAATCCATGCGGAGATCGTATCTCTAGAAGCAGGCGTGAAGGGCTCCTTGGTAATCACGAACAGCTGCTGTCCTTGTCGTTTCGGCTTCGTGCGAGCCATATACCATTTCAATGCACGAACCGGGCACCAAACTTTGTCCTCGGGGACCGAGGACAGGTCAGTGAGCAGGCGAAGGAGGATCTTGAGAGGGCCGAGAAGGCCGTTTGATATTTGGCAAGAAAATCATCACGGGGAATGAGGCGAACGGTGCTCCGTTCCCAGCGGATGTGACTGGGCACAGTGGAAAGAGCGTGGATCGTGGATCTCTTCTGCCCTGAGGCGATGGCCAACAGGAAGACAGTTTTGATGGTGAGGTCTCTGAGAGAAGCCTTGGCGAGGGGCTCAAAGGGCTTTTTAGAGAGCGCCTCGAGGACCTTTGGCAGGCTCGATGATGGGAGGAGCCTGTGTGAAGGGGGCCGTTGTAGAAAAAAGGCCTTGGAGAGGCACGTAAGATTAGGGGAGCTGGAGATGGACATGCCTTCATCAAAACCAGCATGGATGGCCGTTATGGCCGACCTGTACCCCTTGATCGTGGCTAGCGCTAGACCCTGTAGGTGTAGTGCTGCAGTAGGTGGAGCTGCAGGGGATGCATGCGCAGCCTGCAGTCGGGTAGTATGTCTATGAGGCTGGCTAGAAACCCAAGAAAGTGGAGCCAGAGTTTGGCTGGAGCGCTGTTCCTGGCGCTGAGCGAACAAGCGTTGCTCACCATGGTGTCGATACGCTGTGGGGTTGGCCGGCCAGACCTTGCGGGACATCGATCACTGCGCGAGGAATGTGGGGTGTTGCGTGGGAGTAAGTTCTGATTTCTCCCAGTTCACTAGCCAGCCAAGGCACTGTAAGATCTCGAGTAGAGACCGCAGCTGTCGATTGAGAAGCTGTGGTGACGCAGCCACTGCCAACCAATCGTTGAGATAGCAATACACGTGAAGGCCGTGTTAATGAAGGAAGCCCAGTACAGTGGTAGCTAGGCCATGAAGAGCTGCGGGGAGGACTTGAGCCCGAATGGGAGGGCTTTGTATCGGTATGTCTTGCCCCCCCCGACGCGAAGCCGAGCAGGTCTCGTGACTGAGGGGCAATGGGTACATGGAGGTACGCATCCTTGAGGTCGATCGATACCGTCCAGTCTCCCGGGCGAAGGGGTGGGATCAACGCAAGGGTTTCCATCCAAAACGATGGAGCGAACACAAAATGATTGATCCGTTTGAGATTGAGGATCATGCGAAATTCGCCTGAGCACTTGGGGACGAGGAAGATGGGGGAGAGGGAGAGGCGCGGATGGTCCGATACCTCCTCGACCACCCCCTCAGCAAGCAGGGATGCAATCTCCCTGGCGAGAGCCTGGCGTTTGCTGGCTTCAGGGGGGAGGGGAGATGGAGGGCCCCTTCGGGAAGTTTGTGTGTAAGGTCTACGGAGCAGCCTCTCCGTACGACCGACAACATGAAGGGGTCTCCGTGATGCCACGCCAGGCTTGGGCAAAGGCTAGCAAGCGGCCGCCCACGTGTCCCACCTGTCCCACCTGTCCCAGCACTCGGGCTTGAATTTCAAAATCCGCCGCACTGCTTCGCGGCGGGGCAGGTACTGGGGAAGGACGAGCCACACCCACGGTTCCTGCCAAGAGAGGCACGCCGCTGACCGGTCAGCTGGGCGTTCTTGTGCTCGGAAAAGCCGAGCGTGCGCAGGGTTAGGTCGCGGCAGCGGAATGTGGTGTACAGCGCCGCTTGCATGGACTGCTGCCATAGGAGTTCAGTAAGGGTGATGAGAAGGGAGGCCAGGAGGGAGCGGTCCTCGGTGGTGACCGCGAAGGCGTCGGCCTGCACAGAAAGGTTGGCCAGGGCGCCTATATAGGCCACTAGCCGCATGGTGGATCTAGTGAGAAGAGCCATCTGAACCCAGCGGTGATTGTCCTTGGTAAAGGGACGCCGGCGCAGGGGTTGCCCCCCCGCCACATGGTCACCGAGCATTAAGACGTCGGGCGCGAGTTGTTCAGGCGCAAAGTAGTGCTCATAATCGGCTGGGCGAAAGAGGAAGGCTCAGCAGAGGCCAATAGGGCCCCCACAGAACTGTTCTTCCGTCGCCAGCCGATTATATTCCTGGCTGAAATCCACCATAAGAGGAATACTGGTGGTTGGGGAGGGGGGCAAGTGGAACAGCAAGGAAACAGATTGGTCTTGTTCCCTTGGGGCCGCATCCGCATTGTAAAATTCTCCCAGATACCGGAGGAGGAGCGCCTCTGCTTCCTCTCCGAGGAGGCGGAGGCGGCGTGAAGGCTCCGGGCCGGGTGGGGGCTCGGTGATGGATGGCGGATCATCGCAAAATGACCAGTCGGAGTCCGCCGATGCGTTCAGCTTGAATGAGCGAGAGAGGCTAGTGGGGGGCAAGGGTAACACACCCCTAGGGTCTGGAGCGGGAGCGACCGGGTGTGCGGTAGGAGCGAGAGCGCCCGGGTTAGCTGGCGGCGCTGTCGGAGCAGGCGGCAGGCGGCGGGCAGCGCTCTGGGGGAGCATCCGCAGCTGCTGGTTTGGGAGCACCAGCAGCTGCCGGGGCGGGGGGGGGGGGGGGGGGTGGGGGGAGCGTCCAAGACAGCCCAGCCGTGTTGGCCGGATTGGAAGATTGCGTGGAGGGTAACCAGGGGCGAGACGGTTCATCTGGGTCGGTATCCGACGCCGAGGTGAGTTTTGTGGAGCGGGAGGGGGGAGCATGTTGGGCCGGGGTGCGGCCAGCGAGCCCGATGGCTCCGTGGGGGCGGGAGGGCTGACCTGGCAGAAAGCCAGGCCTCCCTGGCCGCCCACGCAGTAGGTGTCCACCTCACACAGGTCTCGCACAGGGATGCGCGATTACACGAGCGGTGGTGTGGGCACCGAGTGTGAGAGTCGCCCTCGGGGAGAGGGCGGCAGCAGATGTCGCAATGAGGCATTGTGAGTGACTGTAGGGGAGAACAACGGGAAAGAACGTGATACTTACAACCCTGTAGGGGAAGGTGAGTCAAAGACGAAAATATACAACATAGATTCATGTTTATCGCGTAAGTTTCGTTCCCGTAACATTTAACTTGAATTGAACATGAGAAAGTCGTAATAAATAAGTTCACTCCCCTTAAGATGGAAACTATTGGGCATATGAAGGGGTGGGGCTCGGTACTGGGAAGGGGGAGGGAAGCCCACCCCTGGGCCAGCGGCAGGGCAAGGTTGGGGAACCCGGTTACGGGAAAGAAAATTCGCGAAGCCCGACAACTAATTTTGAGGCTCGGAGTAGCAAAAAATTTTTTTTCCAAAGTCCAGCCAAAGCTACATAAGCGTGAATGTGGTGGAATATGCCCAAGCGGCGTGTGCCATATGGCCGCGGTGGAAAAGTACAGAGACCCGTCCACGCTGTACCAAGGTATGGCATTGACAGCACAAACAACTAAGGTGGCGGGAAATTGGAACATTACCTAAGTAAGAAAAGCCGCCGGGAGGACTGTGAGCGTAACTAGAATTACTTATAAGAGTAACGCTCGTATCCTAAGGTGTCCTGCCCGGTGGAGAAACCAGGGCGGAGGCCGTGGTTTCTCTGTGCCGAAAGTGAAATTTACCGCCGTATTTTTTCTAGTAGCAGGTAAATAACAAGAGACCGGGAGGTCTCGCGCTCACCTGAGTATCGCAAGATCACCTTCCATGCAATCTTGCAGACTCTTAACAGAGAACATCAGAAACTTGTGGTGGGGCTAGCTTTGAGAGCTGGGGGCATGGTGTCCATTTGCATATTCCATCACACTGGTAAAAATACCTGCCAAGTACACTGTACTTTATAGAATGATGGATTATGCACTTTGGGAAAAAAAAAGACTTAGAGCCCTATCACTTTTGATACTAGAGAAGAATATTATACAATATTCCTTAATTCAGTAGGTTTGGACCCCCCTGGGGCCCCCCAGGAAAGCATGGTGCCCATTCAAACACTTTGAGATCCTATCCCCATTGGAATGCTACTTGCCAAGTTTGGTGAAAATCCATTATGTTGTTTTCAGCAAGAAGAAAATTTAGGTCCCCTTCCCTCCCGAGTCGAGGGGGGGGGGGCAGCCCTGGATCTGCAATGAACAAACTTGGAACCCACAGTCATCAATGTACAAACTCAAAGTAACTTTGCTTTAGTACTTCGGGTTTTAGAGAAGAATTGCAAATATTCCTTTATGTGGGGGGGGGGGGAGAATTAGGCCCCTCGGGTCCCCCAAGGGGAGCATGGTGCCCTATTGAACAAATTGAGATCTTAACCCCCTGGCATGCTACCTGTTAAGTTGGTGAATATTCATCAAGGGGCTTTCAACAATGATAAACATGTTAAATTTACATCACCATTTCGACCCATCCCACCCCACTCCCTTGGGTCCCAAAGAGGGGGGGGGGGGGAGGGGCACCCCTGATTCTGCCATGAACAAACTTGAAACAACAGTCATCAATACACTGACTTATTGTATTAACTTAGCTCAATCCCTTCTGGTTCAAGAGAAAATCTTTAAAGATTCCTTACTGGGGGTGGGGCATGGTGCCCATTTGATGGAATTGAGATTCTATCCCCCTAGGGATGCTACCTGCCAAGTTTGGTGAAAATTAATAATGGGGGTTTTCAAGAAAAAGATAATTTATAATTCAGGCCCAAATTTAGGCCCCATGGGGTCCTCCAGGTTGGGCATGGTGCCCATTTGATAAGAATGAAATTCTATCCTCTATAAATGCTACCTGCCAAGTTTGGTGAAAATTCATCGTGGCATTTTCAAGAAAAAGATGAAAATGTACAATTTGGGCCCCATTAGGACCCCTCCCCTGGGTCCCAAGGGGGCACCCCTGATTTCACCATGAAAAAACTTGGAACTACAGTCATCAATGAACTAACTCATAGTATTAACTTAGCTCTATCACTTCCGGTTCTAGAGAAGATTTTTTAAAGATTCCTTATTATTATTATTATTATTTTTTTTTTTTTTGGGGGGGGGTTTTGGCCCCTCTTGGGGCCCCCCAGGTGGGGTATGGTGCCCACTTGTACAAATTGAGATCCTATCCCTCTAGGGATGCTACTTGCAAAGTCTGGTGAAAATCGGTCAAGGGGTTCTCAAGAAGAAGATGAAAATATAAAAAGTTTATGCACGATGCACGACGGACGAAGAGCGGTTATTTAGCAGACTTATTAGCTCACCTAAGCCTTCGGCTCAGGTGAGCTAATAAGTCTGCTAAATAACAGTAGGTTATTGTAAGCTACCAAAAGAAAAAGGGTGGATCTGACCCTAGTGTCTCCCAGTTGTATTTATCAGTTGGGGGGAACTTGTCAGAACGCACGTGGTAGCAGGTTGAAATGAGAGCGATGTTGAAGACGTCTTCACTCTACGGGTCGCGAGCGGTAAAAGAGGACGATTCAATGGCGTTCTCCCGCACGCCACCTGCGTGCACGCGGTAAGTTACTGTTTTTTTTTGGTTTCTCTGTGCTTATATGCTCTTGGGTTTCTTGGCGTAGCCGGAAGAATAGCATACTTTTGAGAGACAGGCGGCCAGTTGTATTGAATGTAGATAATCATGTCTCACAGCCAAAAGTAACATGGCAGACATGGTCACTGTGCTAATCAAGCTTGTCTGATTCATCATGCTGGGAGTGACACAACCTGGGTGGCAAAACAATGTTGAGGATTGTAGATGATATGATGTATCAATAACATTAGGTGTGAGTGAGGGCTTTCAACTGAAATCTTGTCATGGGGAGTTCATATTTGTGCCATACAGAAAGAGGTGTAATGCACTGAAAGTTACAGTATATATTTCTTATGTTTCATTCCATAGGTAGAAAGAATAGTTTACCCGTTTATTAATCTTGATAAGGTTCAGAAATTCAAAATATTTCTTGTAAACTGCTACTGGGTTGATAGGAGCAATAACAGAAAGAGCTTGCATTGTCATATCCACTGTAATCTATGTTTGCCATGGAAAAGTGGGGGAAGATGTAGAGATATGAACAAAGTAATAACTTGATGAATATCAAAAACCACATTACACAAATTGAGGTTATGGTTCACTAACTATGCGTGATGCAAGTTTTTAGCTTGTGAAGATAGAAATTCTACTGTGTTCAAGTTGACATCAGAGAAATAGAAAAGTAACCATTTCATTCTAATAAAAAAAAAACAGAGAGAGAGAGAGAAAGAGAGACAGAGAGAACTACTAGATTTAAGATAAACATATCAATGTAAAGCAGTGATTTTGGTAACAAAATCATGTTGTGGAATTCAAACAAAGCAGTAACATCATTGTTTCACAACTTTCCTTTTAACTGTGTACAAAAGGACATCATTTTTTTTTTCACAGCTCAATAACTGACTCCGTGGATAAAATCATTATAGTGAAATTGTTACGAAATTCTAGAGCAATATGATGTCTAACAAGATGCACACCTTTTGAAATGCATGTCAGCATATTAGACAATACCAAAATGACTATTTAAAAAAAGGTGAAATTTAACCCATCCATTTCAAGATTTTGTAAGTAATTACTTAAAGATTCTGCATTTAATCCACTAGGTTCTTGTATATGAAAAAGTTTCATCTTTTATTGTTGTAATGGTATTTTTACTGCACAGTTTCTATGATTTTTTCCAACGAGAGAAAATTCAACAGAAAATGAGCGTTGAACACTTCCTGCAAAGAAAAGTTTACATCTTCATGACAATTTTGTGACACCAAGCTTTGGGCTTATATCTCGCTTGGGATTCTAAAGAAATGTGATCAAATTGTGAAAGGACATGAGTAACAATACCTTCTGGATTTTCGCTTTTCACTTTACAATTAAAAAGCAAACTACCAGGTAACATTTAAATGGCTACAACAGACAAGTAAAAAAAGCAGAGTGCGGAGTGCAGCTACCTTGATTTATTTAAAGCGTGCAGCATATCTATGCATATCCATGGCAACAATTTCAATAGCACACATTTCAGCAATTTGGAAAGGAACTTAAATAATCACACAAGACTGTGCAAAAGACTTGTGCAGGCGATATAGTTCAAACTACACAGTAATGCACAAAGGCAGGATTCTGCAGACTGACTTTAAACTGCCACCTTTGAACTATTATAGAAGTGATAAATCTTTTACAACTCTAAATGTATTGTATTTCTTAAAAGCAAAGTGCTGTTCGTGGTTAGGTGAGATATATTCTTGTTTGCAGTGTAGCTTAGTAATCTGAATGAAATGAATGCAAATTTTGATTACAAAATTCCAAGTCCTACAAACTTTGAACAAGAAACACTAGGCTGCCATGGGAAAATGGTTAATGATGATATAGTTCCATGTCAAACAGCTTTTATCCTAGAAGCTCCAGTGCAGACATATCAATAGAGTAACTCCCCTTTATCAAAATAGCATAACTTTTCAATACAGTAGTCCTGAGAAAAATAATCATAAAGGGATGTTTATAAACTTATCGACTTACATAGTGTGGAAAATGAGAATATGTTGAGAACTCGACCAGTCAATGTTTCTCTTACCTCTTTTGGTAGATTTCTCTCTTCATGTAACTTATCCTTTTCCCTTACATTTCACAGGAAAGTTGTTCTTTCATCAAGTGAGTTGTGTTTATTCTTGTATCACTCGGTAATTCATCCGCTTTGTTGTAGTAGTTTGAAAAGAGTTCTTCTCACTGCTTTGCCTGCCATGTAGCAGGTCCATGCTTAATATAAGTAGGAATGTGTTTGTCTCACAGTATTCATTTCCCTTCTCTCCCTATCACTCCCCCCCCCCCCCATGAATGATGAAAAATAAACAGGCTCGACGATACTGTGCTATTAACTCCGCAATAAGATGCCAAAGCTTATGAATTCTAACAGCCATCGAAGCACTGTGCGAAGTGAAGAACAAAAAATCTATAAAGTTCAACGCCGCGTATCTCCCTTACTTTACCCTCAAATCCCTTGAAACTTCTCATTTATATGGATATGTTATCCTCCATATGAATTTTGGGCAAAAATGCTGATGTATCTGTTGAGATATTTGTATTTTTCTTTTTGAGTTGATGAGAAAAGGTTAGAATCATTTCTGGGTACAAGTCTGTTCTAGCATAAATATGCAAATAATTACCATATTGCTAGTCTGTATATTCCAGACTGCGAAGTTTTGTGTTTTAAGTGCAAGTAGTAGTGAGGTCAAAATAAGACCAAAATTTAATAGACAACCAAGTTTATGGGAAAATACTGGACATGCACAACTAGATCTTCTTTTTGTAGTCTCTGTTGGTCAGCGCACACTTAGCCAATCAGCAGTGTCAGGTTTGGTGATAGGGTTCGGTTAGGGAGGTGAGACCAACCCTGCAATGTGCTTCAGCTGTTGCATGCAGCACGGAAACCGATACTGCGTAACACTTATGCTATGGATATTATGTGTGCATGCCACGAAGATTGACAATGGGTAACGAATAACGGTGACCTCAATTTTTTCCTGATATAACAGTGTGACATAAATTACAGCAAAAATATTTGGAACACAGTATGGATATACTACAACAAGTCATATACAGTCAGACCGCAGCACGTATGCTAATGAGCCGATCCGGCAAGATTTATTCAGCACTCTCGTTGACGATCTTTGCGTTCGAAAGGTGTCTCGTATGTGCAAGATTTTGCGAGAGTTTGACAGTGCTATGGTTTTCACAGTGTAGCAACTTGTACATACATTCATCATGGCTGCAAGTCACCTTAAGTTGTTCTCCAGACTTTGATCTTTATTTTGATACCAAATTTGCGTGAATCGGTTCTTATCATGACGATATAATCAGTTGAATTTGCGTAAATTTTACCTGCTTTTCACGGAAGATTTTATTGTCTACAGTTCGTTTTTGGTTCCAGACCAGATTAAGAAACTGTTGTTTCTGATTTTGGCTTTTTCATATAGAGGAAACTTAGATGCTCATTATATTTTGGACTCAAGGAGACGCAAGCATGATTTATACTAGTTTTTCCATTTTGAAATGTCTGTAAAATTCACTCCTAAGCCGGCCGGAAGTATGCTCCACGCAAAGTGTACAGTGGCGCGAGAGAGTGTCATTTCGGTGACTGGCGCGCGCTGTACCAAGCTTCTAGCCACTAGCTTCTGTCCGGAGCACAGAACTACACGAGTGCCTGTATGCAAGCATGCGCCATGCACGCACGTGGCATGAAACCGTAGCAGCGTAATGACGTAATGCAAGCGCTGTCCAATGAGAGAGCTTACTCTTGAGTTTGCACAGTTTCAAGCTGACTGGCGCTGACATCGATGTAAATTTTACTGGTTTCTGACCGGATTAAGCAACAAATTGTCAAGACATTTACATGGATACAAAGATTAAGAGATGGACTACCAAATACTGCATTTCCATTGAGACGCAAGGTGAATTTGGTATTCTTTTGATGTCTTCAACGTGTACTACACGAATTACTTTTTTCATCATTTTTCAAGCTCAAATTATGCTATGATATTTTTCATTTACAATAATTAGAGCAACATGTGACGATAGCTTACATATTTTCCTTGAATTTGATACCAAATTTGTGAATATAAGGTGTATTTTTGTCGCCAAAAGTCCAAGGACAAAATCCCCTTCCACAGCTCATTACGTATGCAAGCCTCGAGCGGGCTTGCATACGAGTTGAATAAACACAAGCGAATTATCGGGTGCTGTGGTCTGACTGGATACTGAAGTTTCATTTTGGGCAATAAAGAAAAGAGAAAATACTGGTTTTGCATAAACAGGTTTACTTTATGCAAATTAGGTAGCGAGGGCAAAAGCTTTGGGCGAGTTAAAGGAGAAGTCCTGACGATTTTGAATAAATTTCACCATTATCTACATAAATCATGGACCATAATGACTAAATTTCATTGAAAAATACCCTCCCAACTCGTCACAATTGATTTTTTAGCATCACTAATTTTGAATCGTAACTGTTCAATTTCTGTACGCCGGCGAGAAAGATCACGTGACGGCGTGACGTATTAGCATCACATTGCTTTTTGTTTGGAGCGTCAGCTGGCTCTGGGAGCCCTGCTTGAGCAACAGCGATACGGGCCGAGCAAGCGGTAGCGTTCCGCGCGGTTCCGGCCACGCAGCGGATGCACGCGGCATGATCTATTGCTTCACTTCGAAAAGGCCGATGTGTGAAGCGTTCGGGTGTTCTAATAAACCGGGCAATGGCCAGAAGAAGAGGTTTTTTTTTTGCCATTCCGAACCCAGAAAATGAGCGGGAAAGGTGTGCAAGATGGCTCTCCAATATTTTAATTGACAAGTTTGTCGTCAAAACTTACAAATACTACTTGATGCAGCTCCAGCCTCGTCATACTCCCCATCGACGGCGTAACTGCAACCAGCAGCCCCATATGCATAGCGTAATGGGGCTGCGCACTGTTGCATTCAGGATCATGATAAAGTAGTATCGCTGATAAATATCAACTTAAAATCGAAAAATTTCTTCAATTTGAAGACTTACCAGTGAAGGTGAAGTATTGACAACAAGCTCGGGCAACGCTTGGTTCTGCCAATAGTCCCTTTCTGTTCGAATTAATGACTTAATGTGACTCGGTTGAGAGGAGCCTGGGAGAGCTACACTGAATTGACGGCCAGCGCATAACCGGTCGTCAATGGATTTGATTGTGCGCGTGTGATGTGTGTGCAAAGAGATGTCTCTTTGTGTGTGCGCCTGTTGTCAATACTTTAACTTTACTGTTAAGTCTTCAAATTGAAGAAATATTTCGATTTTAAGTTGATATTTATCCGCGATGGTACCTTCTCATGATCCTGAATGCTACAGTATGCAGTCCCATTACGCTATGTGTATGGGGCTGGTGGTCGCAGTTACCAGCGGCGGTACTATGATGAAGCTGGCGCTGGCGTTTCTTCCGCGGTTCAAGTTATACTGTCGTAATTTACCACCGTCAGACATACTCAACAGTCTCGGACAACAAGAGAGGCAATAATTCTGAAAATGACAGACTAATTTCAGATTGTTCACACTCAGAAGTCGAAAAAAATTACTATACATATAATATTTCAATGAAATGAAAATGTTACAACGTTGCAACTATTTTACATTAATCTTTGACGGATTTTATATAGATATATACCGTAGATCATTTGAATAAAGGAATACAGTATTTGGCAACAGCACTCCTAAAACAGTGTACGGACTCCTGCGGTAGCGCCAACTAGGCAGATCTCGGCAGGCATGCATGCATGATCCTGAATTCTACAGTACGCAGTCCCATTACGCTATGTGTATGGGGCTGGTGGTCGCAGTTACCAGCGGCGGTACTATGATGAAGCTGGCGCTGGCGTTTCTTCCGCGGTTCAAGTTATACTGTCGTAATTTACCACCGTCAGACATACTCAACAGTCTCGGACAACAAGAGAGGCAATAATTCTGAAAATGACAGACTAATTTCAGATTGTTCACACTCAGAAGTCGAAAAAAACTATCGTGGATTGTGATAGCATTTGGCAGCAGCAGACGTAAATGTATGCCTGATCACTCTGATGACAACAATAGCCAGTGAATTGTAAATGATGGGGTGGACACTAATAAGTACAGCAGTATTACTATACATATAATATTTCAATGAAATGAAAATGTTACAACATTGCAACTATTTTACGTTAATCTTTGACGGATTTTATATAGATGTATACCGTAGATCATTTGAATAAAGGAATACAGTATTTGGCAACAGCACTCCTAAAACAGTGTACGGACTCCTGCGGTAGCGCCAACTAGGCAGATCTCGGCAGGCATGCAGATACCGCGCCGCAGTCAGCAGTGCAATGGGAGATCGATGCGTAGCTGGGCTGTGCTCACGGTGCTCTGCTGAGGAAAGTGAGTCTGTGACGTCACACGCAATGCATACTGGGACAGGTAGAACGAAGGGCTGATCACGACGGAATCAAACATGAAGAATTACCTTATTTAAAAAAAAAAATCATA
This sequence comes from Diadema antillarum, assembly GCF_040938485.1. Classification (NCBI taxonomy): domain Eukaryota; kingdom Metazoa; phylum Echinodermata; class Echinoidea; order Diadematoida; family Diadematidae; genus Diadema; species Diadema antillarum. The sequence goes on along the minus strand of NW_027271963.1, from coordinate 164,092 downwards.
GTAAATGTATCTGATGGTCTTTTCTTGTCGGGAAAAGGGTAATAGGTTCATGAAATATTGTTCTTTACACGGGAAATGGCTGATAATCGTCCGGACTTCCCCTTTAATTGCACCATATCGTCGAGCCTGCAAAGACCCCTACAAAGAGGGACCACGTTGCTAATGTACCTTAAGCAAAATGTTGTTAATGACGAATAAGAAATTGAGGACCTGAATATAAGAACGACCCAAGTCCAATTTTTGGCCAAATTCAGTTTGACATGGGAAATTGTAGCTTATGCATGGACTCATCTTGTGTATAAATGATAAATCCTAATCACCCCCGGAAGTGCCTGAAATGAATGAGTTAAATCTTATATTAATGTAAGAATGAAGGACTTGGGTCATTCTTACATTCATATATAGCGCCCTCTCTCATCCTTCTCTCATCTCTATAGCAGAATATCATGTACATGAATCAAAGAACGACCCAAGTCCACCACACAAAATGGCCTCTCCACAATTAATGTAAATGTTAATTGTCATAATAATATATGTTCTAATTTGTATATACAATGTTGCCTTCCCATCACAGTTAAATAGAATATTATTGGACAAATAAAAAAGATATGAATTTTTTTTTAGTTTACTCGAAATGGTCTTACTTGGACTTGGGTCGTTCTTATATTCATATACTCAATTAGAAAATTCAAATGTTGTTATAGCAACTGGTATACCTCCACCATAGTGCATGCTTCTCCCAATATGTCTTGTCAATGGTGAGATGACAGTTTCACTTTCTTGGCCACATGCTTGTCTCAAATGTGTAAAGTGTTTACTTTCCTTTAACTAGGTTTTATTTGGAGGGATAGCTAAATTGTTTTAAAGAGAGTAGCTATTCAGGGATTTCAGCATTTTTACTTGAAATTTGACCCTTGCCCTTTGACCCCCTGGCCCACAATTCTTTAAATAATCCCTAACTAAACTGGTAACATCCATTTTCATAATACTTTGAGCTACTTTCAAAATTTTGGTAAAATTGTGACATTTTAACATTTTCCCTTGAATTTCGACCTCCTGGCCAAAATCTTTCCTTACAGAATCATTGTGCAGTAATGCATGTTCAATATATACCTAGTTTTATTAAGTTTATGCATTGAGTAATCTAAAATGTATGGATAAAAATATGTAAGTTCAGCATCAAATAATAGAATTTTATTATTTTAACCTGAAACTTCACCCTTGACCTTTGATCCCATGACCTCAAAATTCCAAAGAGAATCAATGTCAGGCAGTACATGCATATGCACTACATTTCATAATACAGTACTCTCCGCGTAATCGTGTATCGCTTAAACGGGTACTCCGTTTAATTGGGTAGTACTGTCAAAATCAGTTCCAATGCACATTGAAATTACCTGATAATCGGGTTGCCTCTCCGCATAAATGGCAGGGCTCGAAATTAGCGGGTGCCCGGGTGCCAATGGCAACCTAAAATGCCAGCGGGCAACCCAAAAGTCCCATTTTGGTTTCCCGGCGGGTAACCAAAACAGGACTGTCTAGCGATGTCACGATTTCAATAACTGTCGAACACTTACTCGATGCCACACCAGCAGTCATATTGAAGAAAATCCATTTATATTCCAAAACACAACGTGTGTTTCGCCGAAAAATGCGCGATGATCAAGACAGTATTTTGGCAGTAAAACAGAAGAAACTGCCTGCCGTTTTCTGCTCGCGGTATTAAAGCTGCCAGCAGGTGAGTCGAGTGGTGACTTGCTATGCATCGTGCGTGCTCCACATGACTGTGTAGAATAGAGCACAGTGCATGATTCACAGAAAAAAGAGAATTCCCACGATACCAAGGTGCCAGACTGGGGAATGGGGAGGGGTGGAGAGAGAGAGAGACCAATCAACAGAAGAAACCGCGCATACTGGCGCATTCTTGGAGGTCATGAACTGTCTGGGGTGTTGGAGATGAACAGGGAAAGAATGTTTGATTAAAAGATAGCTCAAGTTGAAGCCCCAGGGCGAAAATTGAGAATTACAAATGTAATGATTCTTTATTTCTTTCATTTAAGCTCCTTAAAATCACTCTCCTGCGATATTTGAGGAGCCAAAAAAGGTGTTAGAATGTCAAATTTAACTACTGCAATACGTGTACTACAATACTCTACCTATTGATTTGATAATCTGTAAAACACGAACGTGACTACTACTACCAGTGACAAAGAAAAAAGGCTTTTTGTGGAGAAATTTTTCTTTTTTTGTCTTTATCCTAACACTTCCAAGTTCATATGAAATTTCTGATGCTTTTACTGCAGCATCAACAGCCTAAAATTAATTACTGAAAGACTGTGTAATTTATGCATTTGAAATGTCAAATTTAGAGGATGCAAATCTATGTGGAAGATCATCGGATGTGGATGGTGATCATGGCCATCCACATTGATTTGTACCCTCTAAATTTGATATTTCAAATGAATATAGTAGGCAATGTTTCAGTAAATTCTGAAGATTTGTGAATCATGAAATTTTTGGCAACCATCCATTTGAACTTACAGGTGTAGGCATGAAAAGCTCCTAAGAATCAGCAAAAACAACTCAACAAATCAGATAAAGTTCCTTCGAAGTAGCACGCAGATTTGCTGGGCGTGATGTTTTGAGATTGTCACAATCGTGTTGTCTGAGTATCTCTATCGGGAAGTTCTCACAAACTCCAGGATCACCCCTCCCTTGCCAACTCCAACATGTTGTTCCCCAACGCAAGGTTGAATGCATGGCATCTCGATGTCACCGTCTTATAGGTACCCGAGGCTGCTTTTTATTGTCTTGAAATCTTGATTCATTTCTTGCCATGACATGAGTGTAGTAATCTTTTTGCATGGCTATGTAAAAATTTGTGATACTCAACTCGTCATTGAGATGTTTTTCTTTCAGTCCAACAGGAACACAAAATGGTATCATGACATTTGCAATTATTCAAAAGGTCTGCTGTTGATAACTCACAGACTAACCCTTGTTTCCCAGGCCCTCCACCCATCGAGCAATGAACACGCGCGCGCAAATTTCTGCCATGTGGTTTTTCCAGCCAGCTGTCGGAATGTGCTTTGAAGTTACATGGCAGCCTGGCCTGGCTGGCATGAATGGGTGTCGAGTTTCAATCAACATCTACTGTTATTTTATTCTTGTAGAGCTGTATTCAAACAGGTCCCACCTCCCTGTTTCACCTGATAGAAACACTGAAATCGGAGGGAGGTTTAGGGGAGAGATTTTTGTTGTGTGTTGCAATGTGTGTGTGTATTTTTCCTCGTTTCTTCTACTTAATTTATTTTCCTATGGGATCGAGGCCAGGGTGGGGAAAGATTGGATTGAAATGAGTACTAGTTCTTGTCTGGATTATTGACTGAAGAAAAGATAGATAGATTTTCCTTTAGTGCTAAAGTTTTTATCTGTTTAGACCTTCTAAAGGAATGAAAAGACTTGACTAGAAAGTAGGAATTCACTTGACTAGCTAGTCAAGTATAGTTGTTGATACTGCAGGCCAGGCTTTGATAGTGATAGTAGGCCCTACTGATACACAATGTGTAATGTCGCACGGCATGATTAAAGGGACTGTACAGTACTGGTTGAGGTAGGGATTTATGTTTTGAACATTTCTAAGTGAGATAATGAAAAGCCTCTAATGAAATATGAAAGAGCAAGTAATCTTAAGAAGGATTCAACGTTTGTTTGACGAAAATTGGTTTTCAAATGGCTGAGATATCCAAAAAAAAGTGTTAATAATAAAAGGCGACATGCCACAACTTTATTAGCATCTCTTTGTTTCATGTTGTTTTTGGATATCTCAGCCATTTCAAAACCGATTTTCATCAAATAAACTTTTGATACCCCTTAGAACTGCATGCTCTTTGACACCTCATAGGGCGGTTTCTGAATATCTCGCAAAATGTTAAAAGCTAAATCTTCACCTCGACCAGAACTGTACACACTCTTTAACCGGATTATTGACTGAACAAAGATCGAGTGTTTATCAACACTGCTTATTAAACTGATTATCATGTATTCTGTTTGCACCTTCTAAAGGAATAAAAAAACACTGCTTATTAAACTGATTATCATGTATTCTGTTTGCAACTTCTAAAGGAATAAAAAAACACTGCTTATTAAACTGATTATCATGTATTCTGTTTGCAACTTCTAAAGGAATAAAAACACTCGACTAGTAAGTCACTAGTTGAGAATCAGAGACTTAGAATTGCTATTTCACTTTGTATTTTTCATAATTTGTAGACAGCAGTGTAAACAGCCCTCTTTATTATCGTCATAATTATAACCTTGCAGATAATATTACGCATTACGCAATACTCTTCGAACATTATCACTGCGGCAACCTAAAACTGCCATTTGGCAACCTAAAAAACTCTACAGGTTGCCCGGCTGGCAACCAAGGAAAAAAGTTAAGTGAGAGCCCTGAATGGGTAAATAATTTTCTTCTTATCTAATTTCTACCCACATTTTATCGCAGATATAACACTTTAAGAAATCATGGATGTCAAAAATTTCCACGGCTAATGTATTCTCTGCTTAATTTGCAAAGAAGACCGATCATTTGGGGAGTGATTAAACATGAAAACACATGTACCAGTACCGACTTACCACATGTAAACGAACATTACACATGAAGTTGGTACTCACAATTGCATAGACAGACAGGAGTTGAACACATTTGCGCTCCTCCTTTGCTCCGCAGCAACGCTCACAATACGAGAAGTTTGCAACGAAAATCAGGCCATGCACCAGCTCCATAATTTTGCTATTCCCTGCCAGTCACTTCTAGAAAAGTACCCGGTAACCCGACGTTCTATGTGACTAATGCACGCAAAGAGACGTATTCATTTCGGAAAACGTCTGCGTGTTAGCGAGGAGTCCATAGTCAAACGACAAAGTTTTCTGAAGATATATTTGTCCATAAAAAGAGTGTAAATTATTCCTCGTGACTGAGCAAGTATAAGGTATGTATTTGTGCCGAACAAGCACGCGTGTTAAGCATAGTGTAGGTGTTTGGTGCGGTGTACAATATACAAACACATTGTGTGTGTAAATATTGTGAATGAGACATGTTCTTCTGTTAATCGGGTACTCTGCTTAATCGGGTAAGAAACGCTCTGCTCGAGCCTACCCGATTAAGCGGAGAGTACTGTACCTTGTCCCATTTTGGAGATATGGAGAAGAAGGTACAATTTCACCATTTTCACTTGACCTTTGACTTTTTACTTTTGATCCTCCATGGCCCAAAACTTACCAAAAAAGTGTTTATCTGGTAATACATGTATACATTGCGTTCTAAGAAAATACCTTCAGACATTGTATGGATATGGGGGAAATAGTGAAATTTTGAGCATTTGACTTTGACCTTTGACCTCATGACCCAGTAAGTCCAAAGAAAATCTCTGACAGGCAGTAGATGCATATTTTATAAGTTTCATGAAGATTACTTGAGCCATTTTTGAAATATGGAAAAAAGTGAAATTTTAGCACTTTCACTTGACCATTGATGTTGCCCCCATAGCCCAAAACTTGAGTAATACATGAATACACTACTTTTCAACAAAATACCTTTAGACATTGCATAGATATGGGGGAAAGAGTGAAATTTTGATAATTTGCCTTGACCTTAAGCAAATCCACATAAAAGTTGATAGGCTTGACTTTGTCAACTCATACATGCATATATACCAAATTTCATTGGGATAGCTCAAATGTTTTTTAAGTTACACTATCCACAAAATTAATTACAGATGGACAACCTGAAAACATTATGCCTCCGGGAACACTTCGTGGCGGAGGCATAAAAACTCAAACAAAAATTTCCGTAAAAGACAGAAGTCACAGACAGGGACCGGGGAGGAGTAGCCAATACAAGAATACAGCCGCAAAATCCTTCTTTCATCAGGTCGTAAAGCAGCTAGCAGCTATACATGGCCTGGGAACAGTGTCAAGAAGCTAATCTCAGCGTGCGTTTATCAACTCTTTTTTTTCGGTAGAAACAGGTTTTCCAAACGGCTTTCAGGGATTTTTTTTTAGAGATGATAAACACAAAGCTGTTTTGATTATGTGGCTTGGAAAGCCTTTTTGAAAAACACAAATTTGTGCTTCAAATTTTGTTTTTTCATTTCCAGAAAAAATTTCTGGAAGTGAGATAAACGCAAAGCTGTTTTGAAACAGCTTTGTACTGCACACGCTGTATAAGACCCCTTTCTCCTCGGGTCAAACGGCACAATGCAGCTGCGCAGTGACAAGGCCAGTTTTTGTGTTGGCAATGAGTTGATAAACGCAAATTATTTTGGAAGACATTTGCAAAGGGCTTTGGAAATGACTTTACATCGTGGGTATGGAAATGACTTTATACAGTGGGTATGGAAAGCTGTTTAAAACTGGAGAAAGAAGATATATGCAGCCTCAGTCAAAGACCCCTGATATTATTGCAAAGGTCATGATTCTATTTTCCTTTCTTTTGCCAAAAAAGGAAACAACAAACAGTCCATTTGTGTACCTCGATCATTCAGTAAAACTGCTAACACTTCATGGGAGATGTTGAATCACATGTCCAAAGGAAACTACAAAGAGCTTGTATACCAAGGTAAATATGGCTAAGCGATACTGCAGGACATGTGCTTGGGCCGAGCACGCTAAGCAAAGATGTACCGAGGAGGAAAGAGACAAACAGAGAATGTCACACTTGCTTTGTTCCATCAGGTGATCGTAATCGTATTGGGTGTTCATGTCAAACAACCTTTCGTAGATTATATTTCCTAGTATACGTAAGGTCGGGTGGAGCGTTTAGAGAATAAGACCCCTATCATTAACGAAGTATTGGGTTCAGCTTACACGACTCTTTGCGAAAAATAAACAGTACAAATTATGAATGTTTGCATGTTTTACGTGATGGTCTTATCAAGCTTTTATTCTTTAAAAAAAATATCACAAGCGTTCGTACACAAGGCTAGCAGCATAGTAAAGCTCAAAAGCTCGCCGTGCATAACTATGGCACAGCCATATGCTCACATGCGATAAACGATGCAGGTATATGTGTGGAAAGGCATCCACGTAGGCCTATATGTGCAAAGAAGTTCTGGTACTGTAAAAGTGGAAATTTTTGTGGTGTTGAAATTTTCACGCATTTCGCGCAATCAGAAACTAGCGCGAAAATAAAAGCACACAAATATTTTTGCTTGCCATACATTCCTGTGCATGATGTCTTGATTTCGCGGAATTATAAACACGCGAAACTCTTCTGACCCGGCCAAGCGCGAAAAATTAGTCGCACGAAAATATCCACTTTTACAGTAAGTCCATTCATGGATTACAATTGATCTGGTCCTTCTTGTTTTATCTAAAGCTCTTTACTTGACAACATTGTAATCAGCATTATCATGTTTTTTTTCCCACTCATTTCATCGTTCATTGTCACTAATGGTGAGAACTACTGTAAAAGTGGACATTTATGTGTTGTGGAAATTTTTGTGAATATCGCGCAACCAGAAGCTATCGTGAAAATAAAAGCATGTGAATACTTTCACATTTCATATGTTCCATTAATTGATTTCCTGTATCCGTGGAATTAATCTTACCTCGTAGAGCGTGAAAAATTACTTGCACGAAAATATCCACTTTTACACTAGCTCATCCCACCTACATAGACTTTATTGTACACAGTTAGGACGTGAGTGCGAGTGAGCAGGAACATAAACCACAATCTGGTCTTATAGGCTGTACTGAGTTATCTTGAAGTATCATTATGGAGACATTCCTTTAGATCACTGTTAATGCAAGTGCTATTTTGACTGACAAGTTGGCATTCTTTTCAGATATGATCAGAATCTAGTTACCTGTCTGTGAAAAGAATCCCTTCAAAACTTGATCAGATTGTAAATTGAAACCATTTCAGTCCTTTTCTGAAATACTATTCAAAATTGATTAGTTTATTTGTTGAGTGTACTGGAACTTTTGATTTGGTGCAGTGAGTGTTCTCTGCAATACCATGTATATTCTGTGGTTTTACATTGTACAAAATGCCAACTTTGAGATTAAATGATCATAGATGCCTTGACGGTGAATTCAGAAGTCATATTCAGTATTCTTTATTGTTTCTTTGTCTGTCAGTGAACACCTTTGAATTAATTATCCTAACTGAGTATGATATCAGGACATTCAGTTTAAAAAGGAAATACAACTTCACATCTATTCTCTCCCTGAATAGGCCCTACAATGTACTCTTTATTAAAAGAAACCATTGAAACAGTCAAAAGATAAGGATTCACATCATGGGTAATGAATCCGAAGGGATGATGGGGAGAAAAAGACATGGTGAGTGTGTGTGGGTGTGTGTGTGCGTGTGCATGTATAGCTGTTTGTGTGTGTACAATTTGTAGGTGCAAACAATGATATAAATGCTCAGCTTTGCTGATTTAATCGTAAGTACACAAAAGCTTTTCCATATATGTGCATCATTTTCTCCATCCCAATTGATAATTCATTTAGTCATAATATTATGTTCATATGAATATTTTGTATTCTTTTATTTGCTTTTACCATTTGTTATTTTGGGGTTTATTTGATGCCTTTTGCTTTGATTTATTCACCACAGATTTGCCGTCCCTGATTCATCCAACACTTCATCACTTGAAGGGTACTTTTTTTTACATATACTCATGTTAAACGATCAGCTAATCTGTATTAAATTGTGATTATATTGCATAACCTTACTGACCCTTCGTATAACAAGAGACCCGGGGGTCTCACGCTCACCTGAGTATCACAAGTTCACCTTTCACGCAGTCACTAATCTAAATTACACACAGCTCTACTAAAATTTGACCAGGCATTCTCAAGTAGAAGATGAAAATGTACAACATTTAAGCACCCAAATTTAGACCCCCTCCCCCCCCCCCCCTCATAGTATCAATTTTAGCTCCATCACTTCTGGTTCTGGAGAAGAATATTTTTAAAGAGTCTTCAATTTTTTGGGGTTGGGGGCCCCCCGGGTGGGGGCATGGTGCCCATTTTAACAAACTGAGATCCTAACCCCCTAGGGATGCTACCTGCCAAGTTTGGTGAAAATCCATCATGAGGTTTTTAAGAAGATGAAAATGTACAATTTAGGCCCAAATTTGGACCTCCGCACCCCTCCCCCCTGCCCCCAATGGGGCACCCCTGGATCTCCTATGAACAAACTTGAAACTACAGTCATTAGTGTACTAACTCATAGTATTAAGTTAGCTCTACCACTTCCTTGGGGGCCCTCCAGGTGGGACACAGTGCCCATTTGAACTGATTGAGATCCTATTCCCTAGGAATGCTACCTGCCTTATCTGGTGAAAATCAGTCATGGGGTTCTCAATAAGAAAATGAACATGTACATTTTAGGTCCCATTAGGATCCCTCCCCACCGCCCTCCCCCTGGGTTCCAAAGGGGGCACCCCTGATTCCGCCATGGACAAACTTGAAACTACAGTCATCAATGTACTTGCACCTAGTATTAACTTAGCTCTATCACTTCTGGTTCTAGAGAAGAAGATTTTTAAAGATTCCTTAATATTGGGGGTTTGGGCCCCCTGGGGCCCCCTGGGTGTGGCAAGGTGCCCATTTTACGAAATTGAGATTCTAACTCCCTAGGGATGCTACCTGCTAAGTTTGGTGAAAATTGGTCATGGGGTTTTCAAGAAGAAGATGAAAATGTAAAAAGTTTATGCACGATGCACGCCGGACAAAGAATGATCGCATTAGCTCACTTGAGCCTTTGGCTCAGGTGAGCTATTTAAGGGCATGTGTGGGCATTTTTTTTTTTTTTTGGGGGGGGGGGGGTACAGACAGTGATCCATAGAAACAATTATATATCAGTACAATGATAATGTGATAATAATAATAATAATAATAATAACAGGTTCTTATATAGTGCATTTCAGACTTGAAAAGAATTTCAATGCGCTTTACAAACAAACAAATTATACCATAATACAAAATATAGCAACAAAAAATTACAATTTACCAAGCACAATATATTACTCTACAATCACTATTTCTTAAACATACATACATTAAAGGTCAGAGTTGCCAGTACTACTGAGAAATGACTTCAAATTTAACAATCATAGGCTACTTCGTAAAGATAGGTTTTGAATTTTTGTTTGAAATTGTCTATTGGCATCTGACTTCTTAGTGGGTCTGGCAGAGAATTCCATAGAGTAGGTGCAGCAAAAGAAAAAAACCCTCTCCCATAAGACTTTGTTTGAATGGTAGGTACAACAAGTAAGTTTCGAGCAGAGGATCGGAGACATCTAGTAGGTGTGATCACTTTATCACATGCATTACAGTAAAATGTAAACTCAAAAGGTCCATGTAATCCCCCCGGAATTGTCCAAAAATGATGTTTGATGCACTGATGAATGATCCCTCCGACGTAAATCAATGGGCACAGGTTACTATAATCCAAAGTATAAATCCACGGCAATACGTGTAGAATCCCGACGTTGTTACAACCGCGTCCAGTAAATGTGTGAGTGATAATCCAGCAAATAATATCCAGCTTTCTTGAAGGTTCTGTAGTTTTTTCCAACCTGGGACTACATACTTGTGATTTCAAGAGCCTTCCAGATACCCTAACTCATTGTCTAGTTATGTGCATAATATCATATCTAAAAATAACTATCAATCACACTGGGCAACAAATACAATGTATGTATTGCATCACTTAGCCAAATATAGGCACTTCCTAGAACATTTCTTTTCACATGCATGTACTGTAGCTATACCAAAAAGAAACTTCTCTGCTAATCTGGTTAACCTGTATACATGCATACATTTAAGCAACCATATAATACATCATATCTACCAGAAAGTACATTCATGACACATGCTATTCACAAAAGGTCGGGTGACGCGACCACCCGACATGAACGTGATCACCCGATGGAACAAAGTAAGCGGAATGTTAGGTGGAAGCACAAAAAAACACAGCATAATCATGACGGTGATCTATCACTTGGTCTACTCCCACTACGTCATAATTTCCTTTTCGTCTCAACCCACATACTCTCATCCTGTTTTGTCTATAACCAGTTCATCTAATGGCCATTTAGTCCAATTGCAACTTAGCCTTATTACTTGTTTGTCTACTTACCAGACTGGCTATGCCCAATTTGTAAATTACACGACTGGTCTAATGCCACTTGATTTATATATATATATATGTATACATTATACACCACATTGACTAATCAGCCGTTTGTCTGATCTTCAATTCTTCCATTTCCCCTTTGTCTAACATTCATTCTGTCTAATTACCACATGAGGCAAATCTCTCGCGAGAGGAGGAGATTGTTTTGGTTTTGGCATGGGCTATGTAGCTCCATGGTGCGTGTGTGTGTCGACAAACTTCTACAATGCTCTCCTTATTCCTGTAGTTTCGTTATTTATGGGTCAAATTTTTTCGTTCGAAATTCAAAACGGATGACTATAGAATTTCTAAAAAGAATATAAAATCTAAAACTTTAGAAAGAATAGAGAAAATTGAGTGCACTTTGAATGGTCTGCCACAGGCAGATATCCTTATCATGCTCTTACGTAATATGACAGCTGTTGCGGTCATTAAACTCTGGCTTGGCCTCCAGGTTTGCCACGCCTGAGTAGAAAGCTATTTTGCAGTGGGCAAAGACATCTACTACCACTTCTCAAACGGCAAATCGTTAGGGGGATATAGCACCCCATCAGCTTCGTTTGGCGATGGGGTCTCGCCTCAAACGGGGGTTTGACGGCATGACTTCATCTAATGTCTACTTGGGCTCCATCCACTTTGGCCAATATCCACATCAGCAATTTATCACTTAGTGTATTAAATCACCATTTGGGCAAAGTTTCATGTAGTCTAAAACCCCGATCACACAGCAATTTACGGCTTAATCACGGCCAAAACACGTTACAAAAAATGGTCTCCCGTGAAGTAGACGATGTTGTTCGTGTTGATGTCGAGTTTAAGACGAGCTACGGTCGATTTTAAGACGTGACAGGACGCGGGGAAAAATCTGAACGGCGTAGGACGTGGTAAAAAGTTTTGAACTACTCAAAATTTTATTCCGTGGACAACCACGGGCGGCACACGTGGTTAAGATGTGCAACACACGTGCAACACATGTGATAATCCATGTTCCGGCAGTGATTAAAACTTGGGGAGACATGGTAAACACGCGAAAGTTTAGCGGTCTGTCACGGGCAGAGCACGGTCATCTGACACGTGTTACGCGTTGGCATCACAGGAAATAGCGTGTGTTTAGCGGCTTATCGCTGACAAATGGATTTTTCTGCGTACACACACGTGGCTGGACGTGGTTAGCCGTGCTTAGGCAATGCTTCAGCAGTGGAACAGCCGCCAACGGCCATACCCCGTACAAAGCACGGCCAAACCAAAATTGACCAAAAAATTATCACTTACGACCACGTGCACCAGATTTTCATAACTTTCTGTACATGATTTGGACGTGGAGTGCTGTGTGACTGGGGCTTAATAACCAGTTGGGCTACTTATTGATTAGTTTACTAGTCACTTGGTCTAATGGTCACTTAGTCTAATGCGCACATGGTCTAATTACAATTCAGTCTAAAGCATACTTTATCTAATGTTCCCTTGACCTAATTTAGTTGTTTGTTGTCTATCATTCAAATCCAAGTCCTGGTGCAGTGACAGTGTTGCTAGGTTCAACAAATGAAAATGATGATGACACGACTTTTGCTTCCGCGACAATCGCTCCGGTCTTATTTTCCCAGAGGACTCAGGGTTAGGGATATGGTTGTGATAGGGTTTTAGGTTTATTTTGATATGAGGATTAGGAATAGGGTTATGGTTATATTTGTTGGTGGAACTTATGTTTGGCTTAGTGTGCAAATATTTCATGGGAGCAATTGTCTCAGGGGCAAATGTCATGGAACCAAAAATCAAATTATCATATCAGAGACTCAGAATAATTGTTTATAAAAGAAAATTATTGCATACCCGGGGTTACTGTCATTGGAACGTGTTTCACATCCACAAGAAAAAACTAAACAAGCATGGAAAAGTGAATGTTTGATTGATTCTGAAACAATGATTGATTCTGAAACGATGATGCATATGGCACACAATTGCATATATGCTTTCCCCAGTTACCATATGTCCCTCCAAACAATTACAATTGGACCCTCCGCAATGATAAATTTGAAGATAGTGAATCAATCCAAATACAATTTCAGGGTATGGCACTATAACTTATTACCCATGTCTTTGAGAAAACCCCATCCGATTTGCTTCAGAGGTCAAAGAGAAATGAGGATTTTTGTAGAGCACGTCAGGAATCCTTTCCCTCCAAGTTCTGTCCATTGTGTTCACACATTAATATGCAGTTCCAAGAGCATCCAAGCACTAAACTTGGAAGAATCACATCCACGACATGCTTCACAACGATTAACATTTCTCTGTGACTACTTAACCAAATTAAATTGGTTTTCTGCAAAATATAGGTAAGATGTTATATTTTTAGACCCTGAATTAGCATTCAGACAGTTTAATCATATTGGAAGTTATCAATGCAAAATCTGATCGTAATTTTTTTGGGGGACACCATGTTTGACTGAAGTACTCATGATAGCAGTCCAATGGCAAGACAAGCACTGTCATGCAAAATAGGTCTACAAGATCTGGTGGATTAACACTTTGCCAGAAAACCTTTGTATTCTGGGGATGATGCCATCGCTCAGCTGCTTGCTCATGCACATACACTGTAGTTTGAATTTTATGTTGCAAACTAATGATTGTTAAATTTGATAACACTAGAATCAATCATGTTGTCATTATTATTCTTGCCAGCATCTTATCATCCGTAGTCCTGTGAAATAAATGCAAAATTAATCATTGGTTAATTTTCTCAATACTTTTTGGGCATCCCCCCATTTCATAAAGCTGGCTACGCTGGTGAGAAACACGGTGGAACAGGGAACATAGTATCTAGCAGGATCATCGCTAAGATTTTTTGATTGGAGGGGGTGTAGTAAGGCCACTGAGTGAAATTGATGTGTAAGTTCGCGACTATTTGGTCTTTAACAACCAATACAATACAACAGTCTACTTACCATATCGTATACCACACTGCCTATTAAGGCCATGTCACATCTTTCCGGGTAAGCTACGCGGGCTTGTTGCAAGTAGGGATTTTCCAGCATGCAGAATTTTCTGCCGGTGAATGAGGATGTAGGCGAGTTCCGTACTTCTGTCTTACTGCTAGAGGCGTGCTATTCACCTGCTACTTGCGTGTATTCATGTGACCTGCGTGGGAGCTTTGAAACCGATTCATTTTCAGCTACGAGCGACATACGGGGACTGCGAAGTACCTGCGTTACAGCTGTGAAGTACCTGCGTGGGAGTTGCCTGCGAGATGCTGCCGCTAAGGGCTTCCTACTGGTGTTCTGCATGTACCTCTGCGGGCAAACCCCTGCGACTCACCCGGAAAGAGTTTTGAGCATGCTCAAGGCATCCAGGATAGCCTCTTCAGTGTTACCACTGCTATATCAGAGGGAACTTCCATTATTATAACCCTAGTGTTGCCAGGTACCAATTTATACAGGTGCACATTGGGACCGACACCTGCGAATCACAGAGCCCATGAGTCATAAAGCCCACGAGATGTACAGCCCATGAGTTTGACACCGAGCAAACAAATTAAGCCCCATGTTGTAATGTCGAACGCGAGGGCAATTTTTACCTAGCGTCAAACTATATGGGCCTTATTTGCCTAGTGTCGAATTCAAGGGCTGTATGACTCGTAAGCTGTGTGACTCATGGACCTTTTTTCAGTGTTGCTTGTGGGCTGTATTAAACACATGTGTGTCAGTTTCGTGGGATGACCCCATTCATACACCTGGGTCAAGAGAGACAATGTGGGGTAAAAACATAAGCACGGACTGGATTCGAACTCGGGTCCTCCAATTGGGAGTCAAGAGTCAGGAGTCTTATCCACTATGCCATGGTGGCTGCTGGCTGTGTTGAACAGGTGGCTGCTATGCACAGTGTCTTTAACATGGATTTTCTCTTGGGGATTTTTACTTTATTTTATTTTTTTCAGTGGCCACATTAGACAGGTAGCTGCTATAGACAGCTGGCTGCTGCGGCAGGTTTGACTGTATCAATATACTAAGTTTAACTAGAACTATTACTCAATGTGATTAATACCCCAAACCTAACACTGAGGGAGTTAGCTCAATCAGCAATAACTTTGTATGCTTTTTATTGAAAAAAAAATTACCATGGCAATGTATTGTTCAACATTGAATAAATGTATGTTTTGCTCACTGATAGTCACAAGTGCTCTATCTCAAGTCAAGTGCTCAAAACCTGAGGGAGTAAGACAAGTAAATCGCCAATTTCTATGATTTTCATTAAAAAATGTTACCATGGCAACACAATGTTTGACATTAACAAAAACTAAAGTTTGCACAACTATACATCATTTCCCTCACATGTGCCGAATTTCAAACCAAATGCTCAAAGACTGAGGGAGTCAGACTGAATTCACATTATCGCATGATTTTCATTCAAAGTATGCTGTTACCATGGTAACACATTTTTCAACAATGACGAAAGATAACATTTTGCACATCTAGGTAATATAGTGTCACATGTGCCCAAAATATAAGCCAAATGATCTAAAAAACCTGACAGAGTTAGTTGAACCCAAATTTTTATATGAATTTCATTCAAAATATACTGTTACCATGGCAACAAATTGTTCAACCAATGATGAAAGATAAAGTTTGCACATTTAGACTAAGTGACATGTACCAAATTTCATTCAAAGTAAAAGATTAAAAAGCTAAGGAGCGTGCAAAAGCCACAGGTAATTTGTATAATTTCCAATTGACAAAATGTCACCATGGTGACAGATGGTATTGACATTGATGAAAGATGAAGTTTGCAAATCTACATACTAAAGCAGTGACATGTGTCAAATTTCAAGGCAAATGCTGAAAAACTGAGGGAGTTAGCTAGATCCACAATACATTTGTATGATTTACATACGAAATATGCTGTTACCATGGCAGCAAATTGTTAAACAATGATAAAAAACAAAATGTTTATCTTTGTACTACACCAGTTACATGTGCCAAATTTAAAGCCAAATGCTCAAAAACTGAGGGAAATAGCTCAATCCACAATATTTGTATGCTTAAAGCCCTCTGCACAGTACACAACCTGAGGTCGTATGACCTTCCGACTGTCGGAAACACCCAAGTGTCAGGTTGTAGGACTAGGTCGCACGACCTGGTCGGATGGTTTTAGCATGTTGAATCTTTTGAAGTGGTCGAGCACTTATAGCTAGCTAGCTAGCTGGCTGCTAGCTGTGGATGTGCTAAAGCACGTGGGAGGCAGGCTGCACTCTGTCCTAAGGTCAAGTCGTATAGTGTGCAACCTGGTTTCATGGTCAGAAGGTTGTAAATTGTGTTCGTCCTCAGGTCATGTAGTGTGCGTTGGGCTTTACAATGAAAAATGTTGCTACCATGGCAACAACAAATTGTCTGACAATGACAAAATATGAAATCTGCACATCTACGTGCTACAGTGATCACATGTGCCAAATTTTGAGTCAAATGTTAAAAAACTGGGGAATTAGCAAAATCTACAATATTTCTGATATCTCTGTAGTAGTTCTGAATGATTTTCATTAAAGAATGCGTTTACCACAGCAACACATTGTTCAACGATGACAAAAGATAAGGTCTGCACTTGCACATACTGTAGCCGTCACATGTGCCAAATCAAGAAGAATTGGAAGTGATTCTCTTATCTATGAGATACAACTGGCCGCCTGCCTCTCAAGAGTATGCTATTCTTACGGCTACGCCAGGAAACCCGAGAGCATATAAGCACAGAGGAACCAAAACAAAAACAGTCACTTACCACACGCACCCTCCATGCGCCTGCCGCGCATGTAGGCGGCATGCGGGATTCCACCATTGATTCATCCTCTGTAGTAGTGCAGAAGAGGGCCCTCCGACAGGAGCGACAGCCCGGTGCAGAGTGAGGCAAGGGGACGGTGGGCGGGTGCCTGAGACAGGTGGCCAGTTGTACCTTGTAGATAAGAGAATCACTTCTGATCTACATTCAATACAACTGGCCACCTGTCTCTCAAAAGTATGCTTGACCGGCACAGATGTGGGTGGCCGGCTGTTGAGGCCCGGAGGAGGGTGTTAAAGACTTGGGAATGGCCGCGAAAGGTCTGCGCTGGAAGGAACTTTCTGAGGCGGGGATGTCCTGCAGATAGGAGATGAAAGTATTGGAAGACCAGTATGCAGCGGTCTGAATCTCCTCCGGGGACGCCCTCGAATAGAGCCCAGGAGGCGCTAATGCCTCACGTGTCATGGGCGCGGGGCATCGCGTCCCAGATAATGGCTGCCGGGCCTGCAGCTTCGATTGCCGCTACGATCCACGTCGAGATTGAGTCCCGGGACGCAGGTGAGAAGGGCTCTTTGGTGATAATGAAGAGCTGCTGACCCAGCCACTTCGTTTTCGTGTGCACAATGTACCATTTGAGCGTGCGGACGGGACACCATACTTTGTCCTCGGGAACCGAGGAGAGGTCGGAGAGTGGTCAGAGCAGGATCTCAAGCAGGCCCGAGCTGGCTGTTTGGTTCTTAGCCAGGAAGTCGGGACAAGGAATAAGACGAACGGCATTCCGCTCCCACCTAATATGGTCGGGAGCGGTGGAAAGGGCGTGGAGCATAGGGCGCCACTGCCCTGAGGCACTGGCCAACAGGAACAGGGTCTTGATCATGAGGTCTCTGAGGGAGGCCTCAGCGAGGGGCTCGAAAGGCTTCCTGGCCAGAGCTTCGAGAACTTTCGGCAAGCTCCACGAAGGGAGGAGCTTGCATGACTGTAAGAAGAAGGCTTCGGAAAGGTGCGTCAACATGTGTGCATTGGAGACCGTAGACCCATCTTCGAAACCAGAGTGACGGCCGCAATGGGGCTGACCTGTAGCCCCTGATGGTGGCTAAGGCTAGCCCATTATCAAGAGGTGGATGAGAAAGTTGGCTATTTTGTCTAAAGGGCAGAGCAGGGCTCAAGCCCACACTCCTGACACCACTTAAAGTAGCCTGCAAGGCGCAAGTTATATGTATGTGTAGTGGACTGTCTGTGTGAGGCCGTACCAGGGAGGTGGCGCCAGCCTCCCTGATAAGGGCCATGCAGTCAGGTGTAATGGTCGCAATCGGGGGTGCGGGCTCCGGAGACGGGTTGGGAGAAGAGGTCTGGCCTGAGTGGAAGTGGGATGGGTTGTCCCACTAGCAGGCTCCTTACTTCGGGATACCAGACTCTCTTTGGCCACAGTGGTGCTATGAGCACCACTGTGGCTTGGTCCTCCCGGATCTTCTGCAAGACTCGCAGGAGAAGGGGGATGGGAGGGAACGCGTAGGTGCGAAGGTGTCTCCAGTTGAGGGAGAACGCGTCTAGGGCTGCGGCTGCCGGGTCTTGAACCCGAGAGCAGTACCGTGGGAGCCTCGAATTCAGGGCTGATGCGAAGAGGTCTATTTTGAGCGGCCCCAGTGTCTGAATGTTTGACTATGTCCATGTGGAGGGTCCAATCGGATGGGAGATGTTGCCCTTGAGACAGATTCTTGTTGCCGGGGATGTAGGAGGCTATTGGAGTGATGGCCTGAGTCCAGCACTACATCCATAGCTGAGCTGCTAGGGCATTCAGTTGGATGGAGCATGTGCCCCCAATCTGTCTATGTAGGCGGCAACTATAGTGTTGTCCGTACAGACGAGAACAGTGCGGCCGTGCACACACGGCTGGAAGTGGCAGAGAGCTAGTCGTACCACCTGCAGTTCAAGCACATTGATGTGTTGGTGAACATGGGGGGGGGGGCCACGTGCCATGGGCAGTATGCCCGTCGCAGTGAGCACCCCAGCCCTGCAGTGGGGCGTCCGTTGCCACTGTGACAGACGGGGAAAGCGTGCGGGTGGGCTTGCCCTGAGAGAGGGAGGCAGCAGCACTCCACTGTCGGAGCAGGGCACAGGTGTGTGGGGAGACCAGGATAGGTTTGGTCAGTGCAAAACGTAGTACTGCAAGGAGATGAAGCTGCAGAGAGCGCATGCGCAGTCTGCAGTGGGGGAGTACGTTGACTAGGCTGACCAGAAAGCCGAGAAATCGAAGCCAAAGTTTGGCTGGGGCGCTGTTTCTGGTGCTGAGTGAGAGTGCAGTGTTACGATAGCGTCGTATGTCTATCACCTCACCTAAAAACGTGAGGTGCTGCATGGGAGTGAGTTCTGACTTTTCCCACTTCACTAGCCAGCCCAGTCGCTGTACCACCTCGAGTAGGTACCGCAGCTGACAATTGAGTAACTGACGCAATGCAGCCACTAGTAGCCGATCGTCATGGTAACAAGACACGCAAAGCTGTGCTGTCATATGAAACCGACTATGCAGGTGGCAAGGCAGGTAAAGAGCTGCGGGGAAGACTTGAGCCCGAATGGGAGGGCCTTGTAGCAGTAGGTCTTGCCCCCTTAGACGAAGCCGAGCAGGTCTCGCGACCGGGGGGCGATGGGTACGTGCAAGTTCGCATCTTTGAGGTCAATTGAAAAAATTCAATCTCCCGGGTGGAGAAGGGGGAGAATTGTAGCATGCGTTTCCATCGGGAAGGATGGGGTAAACACAAAATGATTGATCCGCTTGAAGTTTAGATCATACGAAGGTCGCCCGAGTGCTTGGGTATGAGAAAGATGGGGGAGAGGGAAAGGCGTGGGTGGTCTTCTACTTCCTCTACTGCCCCCTTCGCAAGCAGGGAGGTGGTCTCCCTGGTGAGGGCCTGGCGTTCTGCTGACTTCGGGGGGGGGGGGGGTAGGGAGACAGACGGCCCCTTCGGGAAGCTCGTGTATATGTATGTTCGGTATCGGTTAGACTTATCCCTCATGCCAAATTCCTGGCTAAGAACCAAACCATGAACTCTACACCAGGTGAGGTCTTCATCCCCTCCCTTAAGATTCTGTCCTCCATCTCCCAAGACAAACTATGGTGCCCAGTGTGGGCCCTTAAATGGTATCCTCACAAAACCGAAGAATTGCGTACTTCAGACAATCTATTTATCAGTATCAATTCCCCCCATGGCTCGGTCTCCCCTGATACTATTTCTCTCTGGATAGTTCAGGCTATTAAAGCTGGAGGTACGACTTCGATCCTCTCTCAAAGGGTGCGGGCCCATGACACTAGGGGTATGGCCTCCTCATGGGCCCCGTTAGTTTCCCAACGAATGTGGCCAGGTTTGGTAGAGAGAGCATGCAGAAAACTGCGTCTTCTCCCACTAGCGACTGCTACGAGGAGGATGGTTTTGATGGTTAAGTTAGCAAGAGAACTGCTGTGCATAGGTTCAAAGGGGGCCCTGGACAGAGCACGCAAAACTCTTGATAAACTCAAAGAGGGACTCAGTTTCTTCTGAGGAGGCCTAGACAAAAAGAGGGATTTCATTAGTCTAGTCAGATGGGGAGAGGATCCTACAGTTTCTCCCCCTCGGAAGCCTTTATGTAAGGCTGAAATAGCAGATGTTTGTTTACGTAAGATACTACCGTGAGGTTGTCTGACTTTATCAGAACCGTTTTCCTCCGAACTCTGTCTTTGAAAGCAAACAGAGCATTCTGTATCACCCGCATTTCCAGTACATTTATGTGCTGACCCCTGTCTCTTTCTCCCCAAGTTCCTTGAACCTGGTCCGAGTTTAGTACTGCACCCCACCCCATAATCGACGCGTCTGTGAGAATGGTCAGGGAGGGGGCTGGGGCAGTGAAGGATTTTCCCACTTGTAGGGTATTTGGGGGCATCCACCAGCAAACTGCCTGGGACAATGTCCTTGTAAGACGGATAATTTGTGTCATCGGGTCTGTTTGTGGGCAATACTGACTGAGAAAGGCCATTTGGATTTGCCTCATTCTCCTTCTGCAATCTGGGACTGTGTCCAAGAGACTTGCAAGGAGGCCCAAAAAACGCAGCCAGTGCTTGGCTTGCGCGTGAGACGTGCGGAGCAGGAACCCCCCTGCTAGATGTACCTTGTCTATTCTGTGGGGGAGGGGATGGGCGAGCCTTAGGTTTAGGTCTAGTTTGGTGCCCAAGAACTCCAGACTCTGAGAGGGTTCAAACTGGGACTTTTTGTAGTTTAGGAGAAACCCAGCTTGGAGACTAGGTTTAACGTAATGTCTAAGTGATGGCGTAGTGTGTCTGCAGAGTCTGCTAATACCAGCCAGTCGTCTAGATAAACAAAAATTCGAATGCCCCTTTCTCATAAGTGGGCCGCGAGTGCCTGTACAATTCGAGTGAAGATGCGTGTGGCAGTCTTGAGACCAAAGGGCAGAGCACGATATTGGTACACTTTGTTTGCCACTGCGAAACCGAAAAAATGCTGTGCAGTGTGGGCAATGGGTACATGAAGGAAGGCATCTACTAAATCTATGGAGACCGCCCAATCGTCTGCCTTGATGAGAGGCAGAATGTTGCAGAGATTTTCCATTTTGAAAGTGGAGTTTGCGATGTATCGATTCAGCTTTTCTACATTTAACACCATGCGGAATCCGCCTTTCTGCTTGGGAGTGACAAAAACTGGGGATATCACAAGATGCCTTCTTGTGTGGACCCTAACAATCACCTGTTTGGTTAATAGAGACTCTACCTCTTGTAACAAAGCCCTTCTATTTCTGGGGTTGTTGGCAGGTTGGTTTTCTTGCTTATATCCGGAAGCAATTCTGGGTGAATGAGTCTGCGAACATATCCCTTCTGGATTATTGAGAGCACCAATTAGTCTGTGGTGATTTGTTACCATTGATGGGCAAAAACTTTGAGTCTGCCCCCTACTGGGGGTTGCCCTGCGTGCTGATTCGGATAGTCATAACTGCGATGAAAGGTCCCGCTGGGGGGCAGTCGACTGCGTTCGGGGGGGGGGGGGGGGGGTAGGGTGCTGTCCCCGGGATCGTCTATACGATTTTCCACCCCGCTCTCTGCCTTCGGGCCTGCGAGAGTCGGATGATGACTTGTAAGACTGCCTGTACGGTTGTCTCCGATAAGGGGAACCTTGAGGTGATCGTCCCTCGCGGAAGAACCCTGACCGAGGGGGCATATGGTCCCTAGAGGGTCGAAAGGGGCTGTTGGGTTTGATCAGTTTGTAGGCGGTCTTGGCTGCAGTGCTAGACGCCGCGACGGTGTCCTCCAGTACCTGTTGAAACTTTCCCGCAAAGAGATCTGGGCCCGTAAGGGGCAATTTTGCGAGTATGGTGTCAGCCTCTTTCTCAAGTTTGAGCTGTTCCATCACCTGAGTTCTGCGAAACTTGGAACATAGTAATGCTGTTCGGGCGGCCTGTTTGAATTGGAGGTCTGAAATTCGCAAGAGCAAATCAGAGATCCTTTTCAGGTCCTCCCCGTCTATGGCCAAAGGGCTTGCTTCTCGTTGCGCCGTAATTAGATAGCTTTGGTAAGCCACGAGCCTCATCGAGCTACGAGCTGTCTTCTCTATATGGGCAATCTGCGAAACTATCCTTCGGAAGGCTAGAGATCTCATACCGTTGAAATTGGATTTGCGAGCGCAAGCGTCACCCACACGGAACGCTGCCTCTGGGACTACGGGTGTGTTGAACACCGCGTTGAAATCATTACTGCCAAACCGAAAACCGGACAAAGTGTCATAACGGCTAGATCGGGATTTCAGGGACGAATGGGCTAGTTTAGTGTAACAAGTAGCAAAGGGGGTATCAAGTTTCACCGCGCTGGGTCCTTGGCTACGAACAGACAATTCAGATTCCAAGCAAAATATGGGCTTGGCCTCTTCTTTTTCCTCAGTAGCAGTCAATTCTGCCTTTAACTGGGGGCAGTATTTTATCAGTAGTTCGGCGGCTATCTGGTCGTCCCTTCTACCTGTCTGTTTCGTTGATTCTTTATCAGAGGGAGGAAGCTCGTCAGTAAATATGCTTTCCCGACCATCTGAGCTGATAAGAGTGTACTGAGTGAGAAGATGGGAAACTAACACCAGTATCATCGTCTGCCCAGTTTCTCGCACGAGATGCTATTTGGGGGGGGGGGGGCGATATCCAAACTCATCATCGGAATAGCCACACAAACTGATCGTCGGAACGCGAGAGTGGAAGTGAGACCCGATATCTTCCCCCTCTCTCCGGCGGGGGGAAGCCCTATCGCGGGTTCGGCATCGGGATTGTCGAAGTACGGGGGCCGAGTCGGAACGTGCCGCATTATCACGTGTGGGCAGGCCGACGGACCCGGGGGAGGATGGAGCTCGCGATACGGTAGCTGGGGCGAGATTCCGGGGGCCTGTCGCATTGCCCGCTTGTGCGGGAAAGGACCCCGGAGGATAACTGACAGATTGCGGGGGGATCGGAAAGACCGAGGGACCTGTAGGATCGCCCGCCAGTGCGGGAAGGGTTCCCTGGTTTTGTGTAAGAAGAACCGATTGTAGGGCCTGTATGAAGAAATTGCAGGCCGCTGTGGGATCAATTGAACTGGCTGTTACAACGCTTGTACTGCAGGTATCAACGCTAGCAGGCTGGTTGACATTCGTAGGTACACTGGAGCCTAACGACTAGGTCGGCGGGGCCAGAGTAGTTTCGGTAGGTCTAACGGCAGGAGAAACCGCTAAATTGGAGCCTGGTTTCTCGTCCAGACCGGGAAGAGAATGCTTTTTCGGGGCACTCTTCTTTCCCTTCTTAGATGGAGGCGAAGAGGCAGGAAGCACAGGATTACTACATGACAGTCTCTTTTGTGTGCCCTGCCCTGCTTTAGCGGTGTTGGATCCCGCCTTCATTGTATCGCTCAGTGCAGCCTCCGACGTAGTGTCTGTGCGGGGCGGCGAAGAGCGAGACGAATCAGGCATCTTAAATGCCTTAACCCGTCACTAAAAACAAGAAAACAACCAAACTCGGCTAAACAGCCAATAGAACAAGGAATATAACTCAAGTAAATACAAAAACAAACACAATAAGGTAAAAAGGGAACTATCTTATCTGTATGTGCGTAGAGCTACACCGTGGGGAACTCGTAGTGAGCAGCGGCAGCAGAAGAAAGAGGACGAAATCACCTGTGCAGGAGCTTATATAGGGGAGTGTGTGAGGGGTTTCCCTGCCGTTGCCGAGGCAACGAGGGGGTTCAAAGAAATTTTAGCTACCGGAGGCAATTCTAATGGGCATTAGAATGGCAATTGTTTTATCAATAGGTAAGTAAAGTGAAATGAAGTAGATAAGGTCCACGGAGTAGC
This sequence comes from Diadema antillarum, assembly GCF_040938485.1. Lineage (NCBI taxonomy): Eukaryota > Metazoa > Echinodermata > Echinoidea > Diadematoida > Diadematidae > Diadema > Diadema antillarum. The sequence continues at coordinate 139,795 of NW_027271963.1, read as the reverse complement.
CTCTCCGTACGACTGACAACATGAAGGGGTCTTCCGTAATGCCACGCCAGGCGGGGGTATAGGCGAGCAAGTGGCTGCCCACGCACTCGGGCCTGTCTTTCAAAAGCTGCCCCGTTGCTTGGTGGCTGAGGTGCCGGGGCAGGACGAGCCATGCCCACAGCCCTGCTGCTCACCGCTGGCCCGTGGCCAGGTCTGCCCTCAGTGCCGGGGCGGCTGCTACCGGCAGAGGGAGGGTGGCCGGGCGGGGCTTGGTGCGGTTGCCGCCGCGGTTGCGAGTTCAGTTCCCTCGCCTCTTGGCGGACGGCGATCTCCTCCCCGAGGCACGGCGCAAACTGGCCCGAGAACAGGTGGGGTCCCTCAAAGTAAACACCCTGGTAAGCTCAGCGCTGTGGCACTCGGAAAACCCGAGCACCCGCAGGGTTAGGTCGCGGAGGCGGCGGGTGGTGTAAAGCGCCGCTCGCATAGATTGCTGCCATAGCAGTTCAGTAAGCGCAGTCACTAGGGAAGCCAGAAGGGAGCGGTCCTCTGCGGTGACCGCGAGGGCATGGGCTTGGGTGAAGGGGTTGGTTAACGTGCCCGTGTAAGCTGCGAGTCGCATAGTGGAGCGAGTGAGTAGGGCCATCTGAGCCCACCGGCGGTCATTGTCCATGAACGGGTGCCTGTGAAGGGGGTTGCCCCCACTACATGGTCGCCGAGCGCTAGCACGTCAGGCCCAGTCCGGCAGGGCCTCCGCGGAACTGGTCCTCCCCACCTAGCTGGTAGTACTCTTGGCAGAAGTCTGCCATGAGCGGAATGCCGGGGGCTGGGGAAGGGGGTGTGTGGAAGAGCAGGGAGGCTGACTACTCCTGCTCGGTGTGGTCTGCATCTGATGTGTAAAACTCACCCAGGTAGCGGAGCGGCGCCTCTGCTTCCTCCCTGAGGCGGAGGCTGCGAGAGGACTCTGGGCCGGTTGGGGTGTCGGCAGCGTAGAGTGGATGGTCATCACAGTAGGGCCAGTCAGAGTCCACCGACCCAAAAGGGTCGAGGGAGTGGGGAAGACTGGTAGGGGGTATGGCTCCCCGAGGGTCCAGAGCGAGAGGTTTTGGGCGTGAGGTGTTGACTGATGTGCCCGGGTTAAGTGGCAGCGCCGCGGGTGGGGGAAGCGGCTGCTGGGGCGGGGGCGAGAGCCCATGACAGCCCAGCTGTGTTGCCGGCAATGGCTTGGACCAGAGAAAGAAGGGCGTTCGCCGAGAGGGGGGGGGGGGAATGCGTCCCGCTGGGGCGGGGACACTTAGGGGCAGCATAGGGGGTGGGCAGGGGAGCACGACATCTGCGCTTCCTAATCACATGGGGGCTCCGGTTTGGAGCCCTCCGTGAGGTCCAGTAGGGTGGATTCCTCAGTGGCAGGCGCGGCCAGCCCAGCGGGGGATGAGAGCCGTCGGTGAGACTGGCCTCCGGCGCTGGCGGTCTTGGCCAGGCAGTCACAGTTGGCGAGCACCCAGGCGCACAAAGACTGGGCGGCGACAGCGTACTGGGGGCGAAGAGGCTTGGGGATACCCCATGGTGCGGCGCAGGTGTGAGTCGCGAAGGGTACCCTCTTGCGCACTTTCTTTAGAAGAGTGTGCTGAGGGTAACCAGGGGCGGGAAGGTTCGTCGGGGTATGCAATGCCGATGAGGATTAAGGTGGAGTGGCAGCAGGAAGCGTATCGGGCCAAGGCGTGGCCACTGAGCCCGATGACTCTGTAGTGGCGGGGGACGGCAGGGCAGACCTGGCGGTGAGCCAGGTCTCCCTAGCCGCCCACGCAGCTGATGTCCACCTCGCGCAGGTATCGCACAGGGCTGCGCGATTACACGAACGGTGATGCGGGCACCGGGCGTGAGAGTCGCCCTTGGGAAGGGGGCGGCAGCAGACGTTGCAGCAAGGCATCGGTGTGACTGTGTGGGAGAACAACGGGAAGGAAGATGTGATACTTACCTCCCTGTGAGGGAAAAGGTGAGTCATGAAAACAGTATCTTATGTAGTATACGCCTAAGGTGTGAGTCCCATTAAAAGGTAGTGTACGGGAGCGGATGGCTCCATTCACCAGGACAAACATTAAGTTTTATATCGTTATATAAATATTTGCTTCAACTTCTCAGGTAAGTATCTACTTAACCTATCCGATTAAGGAGCAGGGTTTGGTGCTAGTGTGGGGGGGGGGGGGGGGGGTAAGCCACCCCTGGGCCGACGGCAGGCTAAGATTGGGGACCCCAAGTACGGAGAAGGGAGTTTAACGGAGCCTGGTAATTCAAGTCCAAGGTTCTGAATTAAAGTTTGAAAAGCCAGCCAAAGCTACGAGATGGTACGAGTAGTATGAATAATGACCGTGTGGCTTGCCATAGGGCCTAATGGAAAAGTACCGAACCCCGCTCTCGCTGTACGAGTGTACGGAGTTAACAGCAAAGTACGAAAATATGGTGGCGGGAAATTCCAAAGTTTCCTGCAACTAAAAACTGCCACGAGGACTGAGGAAGCGTGACCTAACAGGAATCTACACTCATACACTAAAAGGTGTCCTGCCCAGCTAAGAAACCAGGGTGGAGGCCGTGGTTTCTCTGTACCATAAATAAAATTTACCGCTGAATTTTTCTACTTAGCAGGTAAATAACAGCTCTTGCAAAATAACACTAGGTTATTTTTAGCTACCAAAATAAATAGGGTGGGTCTGAACTTAGCATCTTCCTTGCCTACGCAGGGGGAGGATGCTTGGTAGAACGCACGAGGTAGCTGTTTTTTGCAAGCATGGGAGCGTCTCAGCAGACACGTCTGAGCTCTGCAGGTCATGAGTGTGAAAAGGGGACGAATCAATGGTGGACTCCCGCATGCCGCCTGCGTGCGCACGGAGGGTGCACGCGGTAAATGACTGTTTTTGTTTTGGTTTCTCTGTGCTTATATGCTCTCGGGTTTCTCGGCGTAGCTGTAAGAATAGCATACTTTTGAGAGATAGGCGGCCAGTTGTATTGAATGTAAATTTCATGTTCAATGCTCAAAAACTGAGGGAGTTACATCAGTCCCCATATTTTTGTATGATTTGGATAAAACTGCTGTTGCCATGGGAACTGGTTTCTTCATACTCAGGAAAAAAAGGTGTCTTGCACAAGTACATACTACATTGATAGCATGTGCCAAATTTCAGCTGAATTATTTAAAAACTGAGAGTAGTTTGATCCACAACATTTCATGAGCTTTTTATGAAAAATTGCCATTGTCATGGCAATGCATTATATGATCCTGATGAAAAAGGTCTTTTGCACATCTACCAAGAAAGTAGTCACACAGTGGCGGATCCAGAGGGGGCGCACCGGGCGTGCGCCCCCTATTTTTTTTTTGTTAAAACAAAAGAAATAAAAAGAAAAAAATGGGGGGGGGGGTTCGTGCACCCCCTTTAATTTTGTAAAGGCGCCTCCCCTTTACGGAATTCCTGGATCCGCCCCCGTCACATATCCCAAATTTGGGGCCAATTGCTCAAAAACTGATGGAGTTAGGTCAATCCACATCTGTATGATTTGTATAAAAACTGCTTATGCCATGGCAACAGATTACTTAACATTCATGAAAAAGGTGTCTTACACAACTACACATTACATTGATTGCATGTGCAAAATTTCAGTTGAATTGCTTGCCAAAACTGAGAGTAGTTCAATCCACAACATTTCGTGATTTTTATGAAAATTTGTGGTTGCCATGGCCATGCATTATACGATACTAATGAAAAAGATGTCTTGCACATCTACCTATGATAGTGGTCCCACATGTCAAAAACACAGGTCAATTGCTCGAAAAATGAGAGAGTAGTTTGAGCAACAAGGGCATTGAAGGCACTCAGAAAACTGCAGGAGGAATAGGTTAAGTTATAAAATCAATTATGGATGGAAAAGAGTGACAGACTGATGGACAACCCAAAAACATAATGCCTCCAGCGACACTTTGTTGCAGAGACATGATGAAAAGAAAGTATTACTGACTGGAAATAGAATATATAAACATACTAATATGTATATTTGACCCAGTTTGCATAGCTAAAATGGTGTCTGATCAAGGTTTTAGCTTGAAAAAGTCATCACTTGACATTGTCTCAGAAAGTGCATATTATGAAAACAAGAGACCTGGGGGTCTCGCGCTCACCTAAGTATTGCAAGTTCACCCTCCATGCATTCTTGCAGACTCTTACCTGAGGACATTGGAAACTTGGGCGGGGGAAGCTTTGAGAGCTGGGGGCATGGTGTCCATTTGCATATTCCATCACACCGATAAAAATACCTGCCAGGTACATTGTACCTAGAAAGTTGGACTCCGTAGGTTGGAAAAAATAAGACTTAAAGCTCCATCACTTCTGATTCTAGAGAAGAATATTATTGAAATGTAGGAGGTTTAGGGCCCCTTGGGGCCCCCAAGGTGAGCATGGTGCCCATTCGAAAACATTGAGATCCTATCCTCCTAGGAATGCTACTTGCCAAGTTTGGTGAAAATCCATTATGTTGTTTTCAAAAAGAAGATTAAAAAGTACAATTTAGGCCCACATTTGGACCCCCCATGACTCAGAGAGTGGGGGGCACCCAAGGATCTGCAATGAACAAACTTGGGACTACAGTCATCAATGTACTAACTTACTTGGGACTACAGTCATCAATGTACTAACTCATCGTATTAACTTTGCTTTATCACTTCTGGTTGAAGAGAAGAAGATTTGTAAATATTCCTCTCTTTTTTTTTTGCAGGGAGGGGGGGGGGGGGGGAGATGGGTCCCGTGCCCAGTTAAACAAATTGAGATTCTAACCCCCTAGGCATGCTACCTGCCAAGTTTGGTGAAAATTCATCAAGGGGTTTTCAAGAATAATATGAATAAGTACAATTTAAATCCCCACTTGGACCCATCCCACCCTCTCCCCGCCCCCCCCCCCCCCTTCTCCTCTGGGTCCCAAAGGGGGCACCCATGATTCTGCCATGAACAAACTCCAAACAACAGTCATCAATATACTACGTCACTGTATAAACTTAGCTCTACCATTTCTGGTTCTAGAGAAGATCTTCAAAGATTCCTTAATGGGGAGAAGGGTTGCCCCCCCCCCCCTCCCCCCCCGTGAGGCACATTTGAAGGAATTGATATTCTATCCCCCGAGGAATGCTACCTTTCATCATGGGATTTTAGGGATTTAGGTCCCTATTAGGACCCTTCCCATGGGTCCCAAGGGGGGGGGGGGGCACCCCTGGTTCCACCATGAACAAACATGAAACTACAGTCATCAATGTACTAACTCACAGTATTAACTTAGCTCTATCACTTCTGGGTCTAGAGAAGAAGATTTCTTTAAGATTCCTTAATTGGGGGGGGGGGGGGGGGCATGGTGCCCATTTGAACAAGTTGAGAACCTTTTCCCCTAGGGATGCTACCTGCCAAGTTTGGCGAAAATTTGTCGCAGGGATTTCAAGAAGAAGATGAAAATGTAAAAAGTTTACGCACGCCGGACGACGCATCCCGGACGACGCACGCTGTATGCCAGACGAAGAGTGATCACAAAGGCTCACTTGAGCTGAATATGTAGTTTATCGAATAGTGTTAAACTAGAGTATTTTACCTTTGACACTTACTTGCATAGTCACTGATGACCTCTGATGAGAAAAGTGATATGTCACAAAATCATTCATTTGACATTGACCCAGCATTACAATACCAACAAAAAGTTGCACACATTCAAAATAGGCAAGATGGGTCAACATAGTAAATCTTGAGTTTTTCCTATTTTCTGAAAGAGCAAGACTTCATCTACATCATGTTAAAGTGTGGGAATATAAAATGAATGGGAAATTGGGTTTTAAGGAGCTTTTCTAGAAAACATCTTTTTTTTAGATAGTGTGATTAGGTGTGTCTAAGAGTCCCCTTTTCATTTCTCCATTGTTTATGCAGCAGAGTTTCATATCCTGTTTTCTGTCCCATTCATTGCATAGCTAGCACGGCTTGGTTTAAGCACTTGAATAGACCCTTATACTTCAGAGCCTCTTTTCTCAGTAAACTTTTCCACAGTATGTGTTTGCTTTTCAATGTTTAGGTGGGTTAAGATAGTCTATTTGACTTGAGTTATACATCACGTTAAAGCTTAAAGTCTGCTCTGTCAGAATCTGTCCTTAGCCAGAAATCCATATCTGGTGACTTTTTGTTGATTCTGTGGTGCCGGGTCACATGTGGAAGAGGGCATTCACTTCTCAAGATACAGAAATAAAGATTTTTTTCCCCTTTGACCCTAGTTTGCATAGCCAAGATATCTCTGATCTAGACGTTGTTATTCTATGGAATTATTCATTCAGCATCGTCTGTGTGTAAAATATGGGGATGACAGGACAAATTGCTCCCAAGAAAAAAAAAATGGCAGAAAGGAGAATTAGTAACAGTAAAATGTAAAGATAGGAAGAAATCGGACATGATGCACAGGTGTAAGGTGACGGTAACAAGTCGTCTTAAGGGGGTCATCCTATGAGACCAACACCAACGAGTCATACGGTCCATGAGACCGACATAAAAAATAGGTCCATAAGTCATACAGCCTTCGCTTCCTTATTAGATATCCTACCTGCCTGCTAAGACATTTTAGAGTTCAATTTGTAATTTTCTATGTAACTATAATGTGTGACATTCAATGGATGGAAACATTTTATTTTGCAATTCACCTCGATTTGTGGCATGTGTTTGTAAAATTATTCTCCTAAAAATGTCACATTTTTCATGAAATAGAATTGCTGTTTTCATCAATGCATCTTCCTTTTTCGAATCCTTAATGGTACCTTAAAGACCTAATAAAATGCGTGCAAAATGTTTTAATATGCAAAAGAAATGTAAAATATAGGTCATGATTATCAATGCAAATATATTTTCAGTGTCGTTCCGTCTTTTATTGCTCCTAGAAACTCCCCCAAATATCACATTTTTGGAGGACCTCGTTGCAGTTTTTGCGAAAAAATATGTCACGTGACCAACACCCCTGAACCGATTGATGACGTATAAGCACAGAGTTGTGCTCAGTTAGCAGACGCCGCTCAGCACTAGCACTTAACTAGCTTGGTACACGTGCATACACGTTAGCTAGCCCGGCCAGGCCCGGGCTTGGGATGTGCGCTCCCGGTCGACCCACTGACTGTCGACATGTACGCATTAGTAACATGTACATTATCACTAAGTTAGCTTGCACAACGAGCATAATGTCTTCCCCTATATGGGTAAACTTCGACATTGATGATGATGATGATGAAGACTGCAGCTCTGACGATAGCGGAGAAGAAGAGGAGGCACATGAAGTTGTTGAAGGGGAAGATGGGGAGGGAGAGGCAGTCGATGAACCAGAACGTTATCGTGGAGCTGCACCTTACCGATATGAACCAGCTGCATCTCCCGCTGCCAGTGCAAGAGCGAATGAACATGGCACCAAGTCCGAGAGTAGACCTCACAGAAACAATCGCCTGGGAAATACAGAGTGGTATGTGTGGTATGCCCCCATAGTTTAACATTAGAAAGGATATAGGGCCTATTGTATTCTACACGATTGACACTGTAAGTTGTACTAGTACGGGTAACTGTTTGTCTAGTACTAGTAAGTACATATGTAGTAGCAGAACAGACCCAGCTCGCTCACAAAGTGAGCGGCTACTCCGGCCGCCGCAAGCGGGAGCGTCCCGGCCGTGGCCTAACCTGTCGGCCAGCGCTAACAAGTTAAACTAGAAGTCCTTTTTGCCGCATTCACGAGTATTATACTGTGGAAGGAAGCCCCACCACCGTGCTTATCTACCGATGAACGCCACATAGTGGGGCTGAATTTAAGAGTATAAACAGGCGGGTCGCAGAAGTATTAGTACAGACACGCAGTGGTGGGGCCTATTTCACGAGTTTGCCTACAAATCTATGAAAGCTTAGCGTTGTCCGAGTGCGAAGTATCCTTTTCTCGCCACAGTCTTCATGGTCTTAAAAGTGAAAATAATGGATATTCAAGTGTACCACAGTTGTAATCTGTATTATTGGCAGTATTAAATCCGATACAATTCATTAGATATTCTTTTGTCCAAAGGATTAGCCAATGGCAATAGTGCAGCGCAGCGCTAGCTATGCGCTCGCTAGCTTGCTCCCCCGCCAGCGCTAGCCGCCGGCCGGTGCTGTCGCTGCGCTGCGCTAGCCTTGCTAGCTCGCTGGCTATGGCTAGGCTGGTCGGACAATCGCTATCGACAACTCCAATCTTTGACGTCATCACAATTTAGAAGTGATAGTGCGCCGCATGCGGCGAAAGTATAGAAAGTTTTCCAAAACCGAGGAAATTGCATCCATTATGTTAACAAATATAGAACAAAATTCAGAACAGTAAAAAAACCCGCACAACCACAGAATTACTTAGAATTTAACATTTAATATCATTACATCATTAAGAAAACAATGTCTAAACCATTTTATTAGGTCTGTAATAGACGATTACATTATCATCTATGAATTTACACTAAATCAACACCTTTGCAGATGACTACGCCCCCTCCAGATCATGTAAAGCAGGTGTGCATGGCAACATTGACCATTTTGTGAAATATTTCCATGTAAACTTCATTTCACAGCTGGGTACTTTTCTAGTTGGTTGATCTGAAAGTCCATATCATTTCTTTTTTTTTTCTTTCTTCTAAGTGAGTGTAAATGTGCTTTGAGGAAAGGGAAACAAGGGTATTTGGGCATTTTTTGAATTAATGTGGAAAGATCTGATGCACACTTTTACTGAATTTTGTTAATTTTTTCATAAACACTCAGACACGCAAACACAATTAAAGATCTTGAACATTTCAGGGATTTAGAGGGAGGGCAACTGACAGGGTAACACCCTAGCAACTCTCCTTTTCAATCTCTCATTTCTTCCTTATGCCATTATCTGGACACCCTATATGATTAACTGGTCTATAAGTAGCGCTGTTCATCCTGTCGGTCTTGTAAGCCTTCTTTGCCTAGTGTCGGTCTTGTGAGCCTCTTTCATGTAGTGTTGTTCTCGCAAGCTTTGTTTGCGTAGTGTCGGTCTCATGAGCCCTTATTGTGTAGTGTTGGCCTTGTGGGCTTTGTTTGCGTAGTGTCGGTCTCATGAGCCTTTATTGTGTAGTGTTGGTCTTGTGGGCTTTGTTTGCGTAGTGTCGGTCTCGTGAGCCTTTTGCTCCTAGTGTCAAACTCATGGGCTGTAAAACTCATGGGCTGTATAACTTGATGTCGAACTCGCAAGCTTTATTTATTTAGAGCTGAATTCGTGGGCTGTATAACTAGTGGGCTGTATGACTTGTGAGCTGTATGACTTGTGGGCTGTATAACTTGTGGGCTGTATGACTAGTGGGTATCAGTCTCATGACGTGCACCCGTCTTAAGACCATAGCAGCACTAGGATTTGAATCTGGCACATTATGGACAATAAGCTAAAAGTTCTACCCACAGACAACAGGTAACACAAAAAATATCCCTAAATCAAATCCTATGATTCAATTTCAACTAATACTCTAGGTGTGATCCTGATATCATATGAAACAACAGGAAAAAAAATAATTATGAAAGCCAAATGCCAGCTACAACATGGTCAAAAGCTGGGATTCATTCATGCATATGGCACAACGTGCCTGGTTGATACCATTTTCTGACTATTGCTAGTTACCTCCGCCAAACCACAAGGGGTCCGCATCATTTGCCTGTTTTTGTCGTGTGGGTAGGTAGGTGGACCACTTCACCTGGTTAACATCCTGCTTTTTGCAAAGAATGAATAAAGTGGATTCCTTTATGTACAGGAGTTGAACGTGGCTAACTCACACATGGGACCTCCATTTAATGTGGGCTGTGCCCCTTAACTCTTCATGTGCCATGGTGGAAACCCCCTGTTTGCCACATTTTTCTGAGACACCAACGCAGTTATGCTTTGAGAAAACATTCTGCTTTTTAAACTTATGTAACTTTTATACATTTCTGTTAAAACCTCTACATTTAGTTAGCAAAGTTGTAGAGAAAATGCCAAGCCTTGCTTTGACGTAAATTGTGTGGCAAATATATGATTGTATATATGACTGTAAATGCATGACTTTTGCACACAAAGCAGCAACAGAAACTCAAAATTTACACGCTAATTCAGTAGGGAACACTTCTTGCTGGTGAAATAAAGTGCAAGCTATACATGAGAGGAACTCAATCGCGACAAACGCTTTCATTGTACTGTGGTATTTGGCGACTTATTGATCGGTTTGGGCGGCTTTGTGCGTTTGAGCAGAATATGTGAAGTTGGCATGCCGTCGACTGAGTCGGGCGTGCGAATGTGGCACATAAAGAGTTAAAAAATTGTGCTGTTCTTGCTACCACGGAATCCATTATTACTTGTGGCTTTCAGTGCATGGTATATTTTTGTTCAATATCCATAGGTGACCTGTAAAACACAGTTTACCTTGATCAATGGGCATTAACATGACATTTTCATTTTGACGGACTAATAATCATACAAACTGTGTTAAAAGCTGTACAGCATAACTCCTTGTCATTAATTACATTTTGTTTTGGATAGCAAAGTTTCTTCTTTAATGAATTGAATTCTTGAAATGAATGGTATGTCTTAATTAAACTACAGCAAAAATAAAAAGTTATGCATAGGCTGGCTTTGATGGTCCTGTTGCACTGCTTTCATGTTGGGTGAATTACATTAGGTAAACCACCCTGCTGATGCATACATTTGTCACTGACACACCATGCTGAGCAAATGTGACCCGCTACAACAAAAGGATCCTAAAATCGCTGACGGGCGAGCCACTCGTGGCTCAGAAAAATGCTATTTTCAGGCCTTTCCTTTGATCATTTAGCTTCGAAATTTCGGCAGATGATAGAAGATACATTAGACTACAAAATTATGTTAAAAACAGAAATCCAAACGTTTTGACAGATTTTGGTGATCTGACTTCAAACTCGATTTTCTCGACTCACCCGTCAGCGACTTTAGGATCCTTTTGTTGTAGCGGGTCACAAATGTATGATGCAAAATATGCCAGGGAAATGTGTTAATAACAAAAAGAGTGTGTATTCAGCGTGTCATGAAAAGTTATAGTATACCAAGAAAAGTATGGTCATACATGGGACATCATGATGTCCTGTGCATAACCACAAACCTAGTAGGCACACATCTTGTAGCATGGAAGTAAAAAGACTATTTCTGCAACATGAAAGCAGTTGGCCAATATGCATAGACAGATAGTAAGATAAGTGAAGGGATTATTTGACAGAGAGGTAAGAACAAAACAAGCAAAGTATAAAGATAAAATGGGTTCAAATGCATGTAGAATGAGGTTTACACTGTAAAAAAAATCAGATTGTTTAATGACAGGATGGATGGAAAATACAATTCCTGATTCATATTTACACAAAGATTGGTAGGTATGAGAAATTTGCAGAAATTAAGCTACACATCACAGTGAACTGCACTTAGGTAAATGTAGAAAGATATTTTCACATACATAGAAAAAAGGGGTGAAAATAGAAAAAAAAAGGATGAATACCTTCCTGGCTACATAGAGGTAGGAAGGTCAATAGAGTGAGGTAGATTGATCAAGTGAAATTTGCAGCTAGAAGTGAGAAAGAGAAAGTAGTTGTAATGTGTGCATGTACAGTAAATTGCATAAAGTAAGCTGATGTAATGAGAGATGATAACAGAGCACAGGAGATAGAAGAAACGGGATGTGCTAGGTTATCTTACCAAGGTTACTCATCATGGACATGCCTGCAAAAAACACAGAAAACTATTGAGAACTTCATGAATAATGCTACACATGAGGCTGGGGGCTCTGTAGAGTGACACAACCCTCACATATCATTATCCTATGACACTGTAAGATGTGCATACAGATGTAGTACTGACGAGTTGTTGCCGTACGCCTCGTGTGGACAACACAAAACTGTGCAGGGTGGACACGGGGTATCTTGTGTTAAAAAAAGATGTGCTCCTGTTTTCTCAAGAGCATTGCGTTTGAATATCATTATCTGTCAGTCAAGTGACGTATACATTGACTGGATGTACTGGGCGAAGTGCATCACCAGTGTGATGTGAACAGGGACATAAAAAATATGAAATTATAAGCTTTGTTCCATCATTTTCTGCACAAGAGCAAAACAAACTCAAAAGGGAACATTTTACCAACATGCAACAACTGTCAACTGAAGGGAATGAGCCAGAGGCAGCCAATATGCACAACTGAAAGCAAAACAGATATGGTAATGAGAGTAAAAAATGATTTTATACAGTGTTTTGACTGCCAAATTTACCAAAAAGAGGTAAAATTATAAATAAAACAATACCAACACCAACAAACAAACAAACAAACAAAACATGGGGATAATTGTGACAACAGAAGCTCCCACTGGCCAAAGGAATAGCATTATCCACATATCTGCTTTGGATGGTAAATAATTGGTCCATTTCTTAACTGGAATGCACTGTAATACACACATTTGCAGAACTTATGTAAAATTTCTAGTGACTTTCAAAACTCAAGTCACTCAAACATTTAAAATCAAAGCAATTAATAATTTCTTTTTATCTTATCGAATTTCTAACAGTCTTTAAAAATGTAACCTTGTTACAATTACAAGACACTGTGTTGTTTCATGTGATACTGAACCTACTGAGACACTACGGTACTGTAAGTTGTTCTTTTGCACAAGTAACTTCCTATTTCCAGCATCCTCAGCTCTGCCGAACATGGCTCAATGGTTCCTGGTTGTGCAAATAGTCAGAAGCACTGATTCATGTAACAATCAGATACTGACATTTTCCGTCTCTTTTTTTTCCCATCCTGCTCTATGCAGCTATCATGCAGAGAAGACAAGTAAATGCATACCATATCGTAGACCTGACAAGTTGTCAGTCTGACAAACACTGTAGTAAGTCAGTGACCACAAATTCTCAGCAAATCAAATATCAAGGATTTTACTGAAATTGTCAGAGACTGACAACTTGTCAAGGCTGACAACTTTCATGAAACAGTGCCCTGAACACCAATGATCAATTGCTGACTGATAGTTGCAAACCATACAACTTGTTGGCAATGCTGGTGGGTAACATCACATGTTACATACGTGTATTTAGGGCATTTAAGAGGCAACTTGATGTTTGCAACAGATGACTGCATCCCAATTGCCATCAACTGTGACTGTGCTGTCTTTTGCTTACAGTGCCTCTGACTTGACACATGGTGACAAACTGCGTCTTGCACAACTGCAGTGCAATCTGGGAGCTTATGCCTGGTCTGTGACATTCAGTGTGATGGCAAGCTCGTCATGCAAGCGAGGCCACAAAACACTATTCATGCATATTTTGAGCTATCTGCATGTAATGGCTTGTGTTCTTGTATTGAGTGGGAAGGATGATGGTCTTGTAGCTATTTTGACTTAATGCCACTTATACCAAAATGGTGTCTCTTATTAGCTATCCAACAGTGATTCATTCTGAGATGTAGACCAATGTCTTTACGCCGAAATCTGTCTTTAACGGAAGTTGCCCACATTATAATGCCATGCAAGGCTTACAGTCCTGAACAGAGCGAGCTAATTGTAACTGTTACAGAAACATTCAAAACATGTAGAGAAGGCAAAGCAAATTTCAAGATTTTGTTTTTTCACAGCTAACAATATTGGGCATTATTGATAGAGCTCAGCAATTTGAAATGACATGTCCTTTGAGGCCAAATTCAATGGTAGTTCAGGAGTGAGATTCCACTTGTGGCGGACAATACACAATGTCCCTGTAGAGCTAGGTCAAACATGCTGGCAATTAATATTGCAAGATGGATTAGTTAAGGTTGGTTGCATCTTATCTGATGATGGCTGGGATTTGGATATCCAAGGCAACAATAGTTACGTTCAGACGGGAGCCCTTAACCTCGAAGTTAGGAAACTTCGAGGTTAGAGCTTGTAGTTAAGGACCGTGAAGACGCACTCGTAGTTAGCAAACCTCGAGGTTTGCTCAATGTTTCGAGCCACGAGAAATCTTATGGTTAGCGCTCTAACCACGAGCCGCGGGGGGTCCCCACTCGTAGTTAAGCACCGTGTGGACACAAAAAACAACGAACTCAAAGTTAAGAGTGACCTCGCCGTAAACTCCATCCCCCACAATTTCCCTCTGCTTCCGGGTCAACCTCCCAAACGTACACCACAAATACACTACACGTGAAAAACCTATGACGCACGACACAACATCATCTTTTCTTCCCATGCGCTTGATCTCTGAAACTGAACATGTCGAACTCGCTACTGTATTCTATATTCTTCTCCGACGCTAAAAAAATTTTTTCGACGAATATCTTCATTAAGGCATAAAGTCATCAGTGCAGTGCTATCTCTGCATACCATAACAGAGAAAAAGAGTACCTGTAAGCGAGTCCGACAGGGTTGGACTAAAGAATAAATAGACACCTTGTTAGCAGTGTGGGCTGAAACTTCCGGTTTTGTGGTTTTAACATCGAGTGGGACCCACTCGTAGTTACAGGGGGGGGGGGGCAGAAGCTTAACCTCGAGGTTTCATAACTTCGAGGTTAAGATTTGTCGTGTGGACACACGTTGTAGTTAGGGGGCAAGAGCTACACCTCGAGGTTAGGGCCTGCCGTCTGAACGTAACTAATGTAAAGTAGGAATGATTACATTAAGGTGTTTTTGTAAGATGTCCCAGTAAAATAGCCGACTGGTACACCTCTTAAAATGAATAGGAATTTGTGCTTCAAGTGATCTGCACTGTAAGAGTACAATAGAGAGGTATATCTAGTGGCAGTGATGCTTGGTAATTAAGGCTAATTATTCCAATCCTAAACAATTTTCATACAGCCCCAGGATTTAATATGTACAGTGGCAACATACCTACATGCAGTTCCTGCTAAATCTTTACAAATTGTCTTGATTGCAATGGTCATCACTTCAACAATAAGATCAATCACCACAACTACTCCGACAAGCAAAATTACCTCTATTCTAGTAATCATCAATATAATCAAGAAATAATGCTTATACTCACATGTGTATATCATGGTCATGACTGAACATGTTCTTCTGAAGACTTATTACTTCTATCAATGGAAGATTGGTAAATCGTGAGGTCAACTGCAATTTCCCATTTAGTGTAACGCTGTGACACCCCTTGATCATTCTATCAAAGATCACAAATATGAAGTCAGCAACAACTCAAAGATATTGTTATCACGGAAGACAATCGATGGAAGATTGTGTTATTAGTAAGATAAGCCAATAATGAGAAAAGAACAATGCAGTTGTTGTGAAAAGGAAACAAAGAGTTTCAATTCCTTTGTATACCAGTAGACAACACAATTCACCTCAAACTATCTAAGTTTAGTATTTAACAGTTGATATGAAGCAACTGCATTGTGCTGTTAGCACTCACAGTACATACTAGGCAAAGTAAAAACAGTTTAGAATGACTTAATAGAATGGTATTTTCATCTCCATTTTGACACTATGACACTTATCATTGCTATGCTAGCGACCCTAGACCTAAATATTTTTCAAATTTTGAAGAGCTCATGATTTATGGCATACAACATGTTGTAGAAGAGCTTTCCTCTTTCAGGTATCTTGAAATTGTTTATTGTCCCCCCCCCCCCTCCCAAAAAAAAAAAGTGAGAAGGAAACAAGAGCATCAAGTTTGCTCTAGCCTCTTGCATATCCTTGATGTGGCACCATTCATGCTGAATGTTAGCCACTGAGCAGAACAATCAGAGCATATCAATAGACACAAGCATTGATTGTCAAGACTAACACACCCATGTGGCAGCCACTAAAATCGAAAACACAGCGCATTACAGCTAGGCATCCACTCAAACAGGAGCTACTATGAATGTGCAGTACGTTGCTTAAACTTGCCAATTCTCAGACCAGAATATAAGATAAGCAGCACACATCAACCCTCTCATCCATTCTAATAGGGTCATTTTTCCTGCACAAATGGAATGGGAAATCAAGTCTATTAAATTTAAGGACATGCTTATCAGTGCAAAGCTTTCTAATATATAACTGCTGTTTACTATAGTGCAAAACACTTTCTCATAATCTGGACAAGGTGAATGGTGTTTATATGCAGTATTAGTTTCCATCACTGCACATCAATATCTATACATAACATTCTTGACAGCAAACTACATTGTATCATACAATGCATCATATGCAAAAGAAATGAACAAAATCAAATCATTTCTCAGAAACACAAGTGAATAGGTATACAAATATCAAGAATTATATGTGACGAGAAAAAGAAAAGTAAATTTGTGCATAATTCTATACTGTGCAAATGTGCTTTTAAAATGTGAAATAGCCCTACTGTTTCTTTGCTTGATGTTTTCCTGACCAAGCAAAATCCCCTTAGAAGTTCTTTTTTTTTTTAATCAGTCATACACTGTGAGTTCAGCTAATGACAGAAAATTGACTCTGATAACATGATGTGCAAACTTCTGGAGAGGACACTCTTTTATGATTGCACTGAACATAGTGATTGAATTGCTTGATGTTGCAACGTATTACTATTCTTCCTTTTTTTTTTTCATCACTTCAAAACCCTCAAACTGAAATGGTCATTGCAAAATATGTTTGTACATATCCTTTAATCATAATAAGAATGCAATATGAAAGAATTGTGTCAAAATTTCTTATACCAAAAAGACTTTTGTTTCTGTACTTTGCAACTACAGCAAATGCAATGCAGTGGCTCTCAGCAATCAGACTGCAAAAGAAATATGAAGAATGGTGTGTAATAACTACAATTTAAATAAAAACTTTTATGTTGTAGCACCAACTGTAAAAGTGGTTTCTTTCGCCTACAGATACTTTCGCGGTTTCCATTGGTGCCGACTTTTTCGCGTGTGTTTAAGTTCGCGGTCGGCAAAATCTGTGAATTCACAGTCGGCAAAAACTGTTTCATTTTGGACATGAAAACCCAAACTATTATCAAATTATTCTTTTATTTATCATATAGAAATTAAAATTAAATGCAGGCTTACCTAAAATCCCGTCTCTCGAATACTTTATAACATGCTTGTACCATTGCGCGGTATCATCGTGTGTGTGTGTTGACCATCAATACACTCAATGCGCGGAATCTTCGTGTGTGCATGTGTGCAATAGTGTTGTAACAAGTGGCAAGTTCAAAACATTTTCGTGTGATGTTAAATTCGGGGTTCAACCTCAAAGTGCAACAAGCGCGAAAATAAAACCACTGCGAAAGAAACCACTTTTACAGTATCATTTTCTGGAATGACAAGAGGGTGAAACTTGCACAAAGAGAAAGAGTAGGAAGAGACAAAAATGTTGAAAAATCACACAAATTCACAAACTTGCAAATCGAAGGAAAGAAAGAACAGTAGGACATTTTCATATGTACATCATTATACATTTTTAGGGAGGGAATAAGATCACATGTAAATGAAATGCATCACAACTACAATTTCCTCCATGACAGAGGAAACCTAAAATCAGATGAATGCATCTGACCATCTGAGGAGCTTGATCAACTGTGATGGGCAAAATGCTATCCAAAATGAAAGAGAAGCTATGGGATTTGTGGTTAAATGTCATGTAAATTAAATGAAAGCTCCCGGCATTTATAGAAATATCATTCCCCCCCCCCTTCAAAATGCCAACCATGGGTGATTGGGAATGCAATAAACTTGATCAGGAGAGCAGTAAAGCCTTTCGTATTTAATGGGCTATATCTTCTTTGAAAAATCCACTGTGGTGGGAGCCATGATTTCTGGCAAGCTGCCTAATTATCTCTTTACTGGTTGAGTCTGTTTTTCAGTGTCATCAAAAACTTGGAAATTAAATTGATTATTCATAAAAATAGATAGATGCCTAATGTGCTAGCTGTGGTCTTAATGCCTGTGACTTAATCTGAGAGATTTGCTCTCATTCTTTTTCTTTTTTTTCACAGAAAGAGAGAAACCATCAAGTGACAGACAGATAACCTTAAGTCAGACAGTCAGTCATGGGTTTGCTTATTTTGCTGCTACTTCTATTTTGTGGTATTATCTATATAAAAACTCCTCTAAAAAGTTTGGGCATCTTAGCTCGATCATTTATTCCTCCCTTTACTTAGTAATATTCAATGCATGTTTGGTGTTAACAGGAAGTTATTTCATTCTCTTTACAATATACCCAACTTGTTAAGATTGTGCCATAGGGAAAAGAGCATTGTTTCAAAATATGGGATAAGGTCTAAATATAAAAATGAACATCAATGGTCTTGAAGAGGCAATAAAAAACATGTTCTTTTGTATTGATTTATGTCTGTAGTTCTCAGCTGGTTAGCCATGAATGCCAATTTCAATAGTATTCTGAATTTACAGGACAAATTCATCTTTACATACATGTGGATGGAGAGAATGCAGCAATATCAGTAGAACACATTAGTGAAAGTTTGAAGAAAAGAGCATTGTTTCAAAATGTTTGAAAATAATCAGACAATCCATTCAAAAATTATGAACTTTTGAAGTTTTGGTGGCATCATTGTTGGATGAGAAGACTACTACAGTTTGTGATGTCACATACATATGATATAAAGAATACAAAGAACATTCAACATACTTTCACTTTTCTTACATAATACAAGAGCATCTGACTTGCCTCTTTCAGAAGGCAGGGGAAATAATATTACACTTGTAATCTGTATCTGTAACAAACAGAGGTAAACTGTACTTTTTACAAAAAAATGAAAATTTGTGGAATTCTCTTTATATTTTCCCTTATATTTTGTCAGTCTCCCCCTCCACCCACCCCACCTCAGGTATTGTGGTCCAGGTAGCCCCCCCCCCCCCCCCCCCGAATGGTGCCCATTTGTACACATGTTACCTTATATCTCAAAACCAACAACAAGTTGCACCCTAGATTTTATGTGAGTGACTCAAAATAGGTAAAACGGGTCACCCTAGTCAATTTTTAGTTTTTCATATTTTCTGAAAGAGCAATTCTTCTTCATAATTCTAAAGCTGGGGATCATAAAATGAATAGGAGATATATTTTTTTAAACAGTTCTTCTTGAACATACATATACACACATATATATATATATATATATATATATATATATATATATATACATATTATATACATATTTGTAGAACAGTGTGATTAGGTATGTCTTAGAGGCCCCTTTTCATTTCTTAAAAATCCTTAACACACTCTTCACTTTCAACTCTAATAATCTTTTAAGGATGATGCTGCTGCTTTGAAAGTTGGGAGAAGTCATGAGTAGAATGTCTTAATGGAGCACACTCAATTTCAGCTGAATCTGATATAATCCCTTCATTGTTGTTGCAATGGTGTTTTACATCCTGTTTCTTTCTTTCTTTTTTTGTCCTATTCATTGCACTGCTAGCACAGCTTGGTAAGATTAAGCGCTTGAATTGACCCTGCACTTCAGAGCCTCTTTTCTCAGTACACAATTTTCCAGAGTGTGTGCTTTCCAATATTTAGAATCGAGTTGCATCATTTTAAAGCTCAAAATCTGTTCTTTCAGAATCTGCCCTCAACTAAATATATCTATGGCTGGCAACTCTTTGTTGGTTTTATGATGCAAAATATATGCAGTATATTCTATCATACCAGGACAAGTGATAATACCTGCCAAATTTGGTAAAAATTTGAGCATGCATTCTAAAGAAGAAGTTGGAATTGTACAATTTAGGCTCCAATTTGCACTCATATTATCAACTTAGCTCTATCACTTCTGGTTCTAGAGTAGAAGATTTGTAAAAATTCCTTAATTTTGGATTTTTTTATCTTAGTTTATTTATTTTTTTTTTTTTGGGGAGGGGCATGTTGCCCATTTGAACAAATTGAGATCCTATAACCCTTGGGATGCTACCTGGAGGTTGGATGAGAGTAATCGCGATAGCTCACATGAGCCTTTGGCTCAGGTGAGCTAAAAAACAATGAAGAGAATAAAAAAAAAACCCAGTAGAGTAGTACATCAAAATAGCAAAATGGAGGTATTGGAATCATCTTTGGCATTTTGAAGCATTTAACTTGAAAACTAATAACTGTCTTGGAGATAAAATTGGTTAAAGCATAGAGTTTGTTAAAAGTTTGTAATTTCCAAAATTTCAAAGTTTTGCAAAACAGTCTCTTCATAAAATTGCTGAAAGTGGTCTCAGGGAAGATGGATGTCATCCTAGATCTATCAGAGGAGGATGGTCAATCATAAAAATTACTTGTACAATGATTGTATTCATATAATATGTGTTTTCCAATCTTTTCTAATCCTTTCTTATATAAGAAATGCAGGCATGGAAACCTCGTTATTCCCTTAGTATTGTCATAGATCATAAATATCAAGTAGTTACCTACCCTTGACTCTGATGATATTCCCTGTCAATGTGTTGTTCAAATTTATGCCGTGAATAACATCATCAGGAAGTATGTAGTAATGGCAATTTATTTTGCATGGATGATGGGAGAAGGGTGCTCATCAAAGGAACAAGGTAGAAGTAATTTTCAGCGGAGAACAAAGAATGTTACCTCTAGGAGGGAGGGTGGAGGCCAGTTCCTTTGCCCGGCTCCTGGCCTTGATTGACTCTTCCCTGGCTTCTGCTGCAGCTACATCTGCCATCTCGGCTTTCTCTTTGGCATAGGCAGCCCTGTGGTAGGTTTGGGGGAGGTGGAAAGTATCAATATAGTGTAACTCGGGCCTGACACTTCAGCAAGCATTCAGTATACCTGTTTGCTCTCTAAAAAGTAGTTTTACCTCCCATATACATTTCATTAACAACAATAAACCATTCCAATGAAAATATGTAATGAACACAGTCAACAATACATTGATTGAGACAGATCCAATATGTACATGGATAATATCATGAACATTTACAGTTAAAAACATCTAGACTGCACATTTCACTGCCTATACTATATATATCCTTGCTGCCAAGCTTACCAGATATTCTGAGTTGGCAGCAGAATGCTCAGACAAAGTTAGGAAGGTCTTGTGTTTTCTATTTGAGGTTGGCTGTTGCAGCTTTGTGGCTTCCTTGTTGCAGAAGTGGTTTCAAGATTTGGGTTTTTCAAACAGAGAGACTAAGCATGCTTGCAGAGCTGCATCCGAGGTATCGAAGAAGAGTTCTGCATGCATTCGGACCAAGTATGTCCAGAAGCGTAAAGTAACCAGCATTTGAACAATGTTATTTTCCCTTTTTTTTTCTTTCTTCTGTAGCCAGCGGGGAAGGTGGTGCAATGCATTGCTGGAGTATTGTTCATAACGGGCCGAAACTCCCAGTGACTGGTGGAGAAGAACTGCTGATCCCCCTGGTAATGCATGAGGTTTACTAGTATCTCATGTTTATTTAACTTATGTGTGTGTGTGTGTGTGTGTGTGTGTGTGTGTGTGTGTGTGATCCATCCTGTCAAAAGGAGCCACAAGTCTTCAATGTAGGTTTTCTCGCAGTTGGAGAAACAGCTAGGAAATTTGGTACCAGAAAAAATGAACATGAACAAGAGGTGGA
Organism: Diadema antillarum; assembly: GCF_040938485.1. Taxonomy (NCBI): domain Eukaryota; kingdom Metazoa; phylum Echinodermata; class Echinoidea; order Diadematoida; family Diadematidae; genus Diadema; species Diadema antillarum. The sequence continues at coordinate 118,266 of NW_027271963.1, read as the reverse complement.
CGCAGTTACCGCATCCTACTTCACAAGAGGGAAGAGGAAGGAATCCACCTCCTATATGCACAAGTCGGCAATCAGTGACCACATGGTCAGTGAACATCACCACATCAAGTGGAAAAAGTGTTTCATCCTAGCCAGAAACTCTATAAAAACCTAACGATGGATAGGGGAAGCCATCCACATTCGCAAACAAGGAAAAACTTTCAACCGAGACCTATGGCAATACTCACTTTCCTCAATATACGATCCCATTCTCTCAGATCGGCGTGCGCCAGCTACATAGGCTAGTGGGAAGACAATCCTCTCACAGCGTTTGATCTGAAGAAGCCTACAGATCCAGTAGGCAAAACTCTCATCAAAAACAGGTAATTTGCAACTGATTGTGACAAAATGAACTTTTATCCAGTTACTTGAACTAGAGCACTCGCAATCAAGCACATGTATCCCCCGAACCCGTCTCCCATACCCCATCTGGATTACTTTTTAGGCCAGGATGTTGTATAATATGGCAACTGTCGCACGATACAATAAAATCTGACAAGAAATGAGGCTAGTACACTGTATATATAGCACATACAAGGAATATGACATGTCATTCTATAAAAGTTCGAACAATGACAGTGCTGGCAATGAAAACTTTTGTTATCTAGAATAACTCCCCATAAACCTCCATAGCAAGTTTGAATAAAATCCGAAAAGAAATGTGGCTTACAGAGCATATACAAGAAATGTGACATGGCCTCCAAGTCGGAACACTGAGGGCACCGTCACCACAAACTGTTGTGTCCTTCATATAGAATGACCACCAATACACCTCTTTAGCAAGTCTGAGTAAAATCCAGTAACAATCAAGTTATTGCCTAAATAGGGTCTCAGCATGCATTTTAGCAAATTTTGACATGATCAGGGTGACCTTTGACCCTGTAAAAGGTGGAACAGTGAGGGCAGCATTATCAATAGGTGTAGGTGTATAGATTTGATTATGATACATTTTCATACCAAATTTGAAAAAAATCGGTCAAGAAACAAGGTCAGCGTCGCACACACAAGCAGACCCTGTTAAATTTACCTTTTCATGTATAAAGACGGAACAAGCGAGGGCACCAGCACCAAAAACAATATAGGCATCTTCATTTAACTATAATGCACCTTTTTGCCAAATTTGAAGAAAATCTGATAAGAAATGTGGCTGATAGAGCACACACAAGTAATGTGCATCAATTCAATTCAATCATAGTTTATTTCCAATCATCGAAAATCAAAGAACATAGTACAAAGTATACATGTGATGAAATATTGTTCAAACGTTTGCAAAAGATTCATGTAATATATATACGAGACAAATTATAGAACAACATAACACCGGCATCCAAGTCAGAACACTGAGGGCACCGTCACCACAACCTGTTGTGTCCTTTATGTGGAATGACCACCCATACACCTCCTTAGCAAGTCTGAATAAAATCCATTGAGTAACAATCAAGTTATTGCATAAATAAGCACTTTAGCAAATTTTGACATGATCAGGGTGACCTTTGACCCTGCAAAAGGTGGAACAGTGAAGGCAGCATTATCAATGGGTATAGGTGTATAGATTTAAAGGGGTAAATGATACATTTAGATACCAAATTTGAATAAAATCGGTCTAGAAACAAGGCCAGCGTCGCACAAACAAGCAGACCCTTTTAAATTTACCTTTTCATGTATAAAGACGGAACAAGCGAGGACGCCATCACCAAAAACAATAGGCTTCTTTGTCTTACCATAATACACCTTCATGCCAAATTTGAAGATGATCGAAGAAGAACTGCAGCCAGTACAGTGCTCACAAGAAAATCTCTGCGGCGGATGCGGACGCGGCGCAATGAGGCCAAATCCATAGTATCCTCTGAACTCTGTTCGGGGGATACATTAGGGGGGATCACATGTACACCAATTAGCAAGATACAAATCTCGAGATTTGCATCACGATCAGTATCTCGAGTTTTTTGCACGTGTGGACAGAAAAAACCCGAAAATTAGCGCGATAAGCATTGCGACGCTAATCCCAAGAAATCTTGCGCTAGTTCCTCAATTAGCGGATAATTCGCCCCACGCTGGTACGTGTGAACGGTCGGGATTAGAATCTCGAGTTTTTAAATCCCATCATGCAATGCACACATCACAACAGCGAGGCCTCTGCGAAGGACAAAAGGAAGTGCATGCAGGCAGTGATAGAGAAGGGCGCTGTGTGACCCAGTTTGCAGGCTTTGCTGTTATCTTGATCGGCAATTAGCGAGATAATTCTGTACATGTGGAAGGTTGCAAAAAACTCGAGATTTCGAGTGCGATCGCTATCCCGCTAATTTGGAGCATGTGAACGGTTGCAAAAAATCTCGAGATATAGAGTGCGATTGTCATCCCGCTATTTGGGACGTGTGAACCCGGCTAATGATGTGCAGCATCAAATAGCATTCAATGCACTATATAGATAAAAACTTTTGATGGCATTTTACTCCTGTGAATCTTGCACCTAGTGAAATTTATGAAAGCTTCCTGTAAGCGAAAATTTCTGGTTTTACAGTCACTGTAGTCCCTTTGTAGTGGGTTCACTGAAGTGTCATTTCTTGTTCTTCGTCCCATTCATTTGAACTTACTTCGCCAGGTGGTTTTGACACTTAAATAGATTCTAAGCTTCAAAGCCTCTTTTCTAAGACTCTTTAAAGCATAAGCCCTGTTTTAACAAATGTTACTCCAACAATGTCAGGAGAACATCCAGAGAATAAAATTCCTTGCCTCGAGCAATAAAACCGCAAGAGGGAGTGAGAAGTACTGCTTTAACAGACATGCACTGGAAACCTTCGCCGCGTAGGTTCCTGCGAAGGGGGTGTGTCCACTGATGCGACTACCTTGCCCATTCGCCAGTGCCACCCATTTTTTTCTGGATATTCCACATCTAGATTACCAATTGTGTTAGCAAACAAAATGTGGTTACAATTACTGATCTAAACTACATATAGATCAGTGGCTACAATATATGCACATGATCTGTCCACGGCGTGTCAATCATTCTCTGTTTGCAACATCAAGAGAAGGTTATTGCAGGAACGTTCTAATAGAAGGGTTGTCGGGTAATGTCACGGTAATGTCGAGGTAATGTTGGGGTAATTACCCAGCTGGCTAGGGTAGAATCTGGCAAAAGTTATTGCAACCACATCAGAGCAACATTTTGCGGGGACCATTTTTACAGGCAGGGTAAAACTAGAAATGTCCGCTACAGCGACTGGTGTATGCCTCCGCCATAATGCATGGTTCTCCTTATAGGTCTATAGTACAATGTGTTGACAATGTGTGATGACAGTTTCACACAATGGCAAAATATTAAAATGACAGGTTTGCCACAAATGTGCTGAATGTTCACTTTCCTAGAACTAGGTTCAATTGGATGAATGATTAAAATGTCAGAGTGCAGGTATTGGGGGAACTGATGATTTTTACTTGACTTTTGACCCTTTTTTTAAGTTTATGCATTGAGTAATTTTCAAGGTATTGAGAAAAAGTATAATTTCAGTATCAAATGGTAAAATAGTATTATCTAAACCTGGCCTTTGACCTTTGACCTCACAGTTCCAAAGAGAATCACTGTTAGGTAGAACACGCAAAAATATGTAAGTTTCATGATAATACCTTGAGTTACTTTTGAGATATGGAAGAAGAAGTGCAATTTAGCACTTTCACTTGACCTTTGACCTTTTGGCAAGAAACTTCCCACAGAATATATATTGGGTTATACATGCATACATCAAGTTAAAAAAATCCTTCAGGCATTGCATAAATATAAGGAAAGTTGTGATATTTTGAGGAGTTGACCTTGACCTTTGACCCCCTGACCTTTGACCCATGACCCCCAACTTCCCTAGATAATCACTGCCCATCGGTACATGCATATATACTAAGTTCCATGAAGATACCTTGAACCCTTTGCGAGATATGGAGAAAAACATGAAATTTCAACCTTTTTTTCACAAAATAACCTGTGACCTTTGACCTTTGACCCAGTGACCCTAAAATCCAAAGAAAGTATCATCCCCCCAGGATATACCCTCATACCAAGTTTGATGCAAAACCACCTCACTGTTCTTGAGATAGACAAAAGCAAAACGGGACGGACGTACAGACGTACGGACGGACGACCCGAAAACATAATGCCTCCGGCCACTTCGTTGGCGGAGGCATAAAAAAATACCTGGGGAGTGTTTCATAAAGCTGTTCGTAAAGTTACGAACAACTTACGAGCGACTGGTGATCAGTTCTGATGTGCTATACTTATCAGAATTTCCATAATTCAGCACAAGAACTGATCGCCGCTTGCTCATATGTCGTTTGTAACTTTACGTACAGCTTTATGAAACACCCCCCTGGACAATATCCTCACGTTTTTGCGGTAACTCTAGTTGAAAGGCTCTGTTAAAATGGGACTTGAGAGTCTGCTCCTTATTTGCCTTTAACTGAAAATCCATGCCTTGCAACTTCTTGGATATTTCTTAATTTATTTTTTTTATATATTTCAATTTTCTTTTTGATGGAGGGTCGCATATAAAAATAGAGAAAAGATGAGTTGAAAGGAGTTCTTTCACATCTACTACAGATTCCTACAGGCAGCATTACTCCTTTTTGGGCATTCCCCCACTCTCTGTGATATCCATTTGCATCCAAAGGGGTCTATACTTTGATCCTTCTGATTGCATTTCATAAAAGATGTTAAAGTAAGATTTATCAAGAAGGCACACCTTTGATACTTTGCAACTATTGAATGACTGTGCATTGGTATTTGATTAAAAATCCTACAAAAAAGCAAAGGCATTTTTTTTGAATGTCTGTGTTTACTCCCCCCCCCCATATTGCTGCATAACTTATATTACAGCACATGTTTTGAATGATGTTTTCATACTTTCATAGTTATATCAGTGAATTCATAACAAATAGGAACTTTAATTGATAGCCATATATTTGATGATTTAGGAACAGAATAATTTTAATATTTCTCTTCAAATCTTTACTGCTCACCACAACTATATGATCACTTTGTGAAGAATGGGCTGTTGACAATGTATCCTAAACTTGTTACTCTTCTCACTGTGACTCTGAAATTTGTCATCAAACCATTTCGTTACCTATCTACAGCACAAAATTAATCGGAGTGAGCTTCAAGATTACATGTGCCAGTTCATGCTTTTATCAACAAGCTGTCACAAGTGCTACTGATCTAATACACTAGCCCAGTAGCGGATCCAGGCAGGGCACAAGGGGCATGTGCCCCCTTTAATTCTTAAAAACTTACATCTGTATCATTAGTCTTTTTTTTTACTTGTCAAATTGTCTTTGACATAGCACACTTTTTCATAAGTTTTGGGTTTACTTTGCAGTCCCTCACCACAATTTGGCAACTTCTTCTTTTTTTGTTTGTTTACAAATCAACTATGATTGGGGACAATATGAACAAATCTAGACCCAAAGCCATATTAGAACGCTGTGAAAATGCTGCATTATGGACCAACACGTGCTTGGTTAATATTAAAATGACAGGTTTGTCACCAATGTGTGCATGTTCACCTTCCTTGAACTACACACTTGTAGGTTGAATTGGATAAATGGCTATATTGTCTAAGAGTACAGGTATTTGGGGATTTGAGGATTTTTACTTGACTTTTGAACCTTTTATAAGTTTAAGAAAGGAGTGAAATTTAGCACTTTCACTTGACCTTTTGACCTTTTGGCAAGAAACGTCTAGGAGAATCTCTATTGGGTAATACATGCATACACTAAGTTTCAAGAAAAATCCTGCAGGCATTTAATAGATAAAAGGGAAATAGTTAAATTTTGAGGAATTGACCCTGACCTTTGACCCCCTTACCTTTGACCCATGACCCCTAAATTCCCTAGATAATTACTGCCAGTCAGTACATGCATATGTGCAAAGTTCCATGAAGATACCTTGAACCATTTGCGAGTTATGGAGAAAAAAGTGAAATTCTAACATTTTCACTTGACCTTGACTTTTGACCTCACGACCCAAAACTCTCTCTGGAGAATCTTTATTTGGTAGTTCATGTATACACTAAGTTTCAAGAAAATATCTTTATGTATTGCATAGATATGGGGGAAATAGTGAAATTTTGAGCATTTGACCTTGACCTTTTCACCTCGAGCATGTGCGCCCAAAAGTTGATAGGTGCAACTTTGCCCACTCATGCATATACATGCCAGTTTACATTAGGATACCTCTAATGGTTTTTTAGATACGCTGTCCACAAAACTGATTACGGACGGAAGGACGGACGGACGGACGAAAGGACTGACGGACGGACAGACGGACAACCCGAAAACATAATGCCTCCGGCGACAATTTGTGGTGGAGGCATAAAAATTGCTTCAATTTGAATACATACAGACGTAGTCCAAATATTGACAACACAATATGTTTAACATTTGGTTCCTCCAATATGTTTATTAGTCCATTTCTGTCCAAATTGATGACTTCAAATGATTAGGTCAAGAGGAATCTGTGAGAATGACAACTGCTCTGTATGATGAATTTGAAACCAGTGCACATGTGCTAGCCCGTAGCAGTGTAGCCTTTTGACCAGGCACTCTTGCTGAGCGACATTGTGTGGCGCTCGATTGCTCTCTGCTGGGCGTGTTTCACTCGCCACTACACAGCGAAAGGGCCTTGTCCAAAGGCTAAAAACATTGCGACTTTCATGTATATTCATATCGCCAATCCGCAATGTGCCACGCAAAGGTTGTTTTTCTAAAAACGAAGGAAGGGACAGGGGTATGGAGATGAACTTGTAGAAAATTGTCTGCAAGACCATGGGATCAATCTGGAAAAGAGCAAGTGTGCAACTGGTATGAATTAGATACGGAACGTATGTACAGTTTTAAAGTAAGCCATTTGCTTGTAAAATAGGACACTTTTAGAGGGGCTTAAATTTGTGTTTCTTTTTTCATCGCGCAGAGACACCACTCTGTTGACTAAAGGCACTCCCACAGTATAACTGTGTAAGGGAGCGCCCCGGGATTATGCTCAAGAATGATATAACTACACTGTAAGTGTGATCTGGCCGATGGTATCAGATCTAGGAACGCTGAGGCTCTATGCTTTTAAATTACCTCTGCGACATAGTCATGCTGTTTCTCCGTTCAGAGAGCTGTAAAGTGCCCGATGTGCCCACAAATACCTTGATTTGACTGCCATTCACAATCAGACTGCCTTATCTGGGAAAAATAGAATTATAACAGCTCTTTGTTTCATAAGTGGAAATTAGACTGATTTCTCATTGCTTGGTTTTGATATCATTGCGTTCATGCCTTGTCTTTTTTCTGTGTATAAAGATTGATTAATTTGTTCGCAAGAACTAGACAGAGTCCTTTTCTTCTTGTTCTGTTAAGATTATTATGTGTTATAGTCTGTATTTCTTGGTTTTCTTGTGTACCTGCTTTGGTTTTCTCTTCCCCTTGGTTTCTTCTTCTTGATATTCTATTTCTGTTTCATCTGCTACTTCTTCAGCCTTGATGAGTGTAGCAAAAACTAGGCAGAGCTGTATCATTATAGACTGCCTTTTCCCCGATTTTCTTCTTCCATCCATTATTTTCATCATGTAAATATCAACTATCTACACCTCATGTACGTGCCAGGGACTGACTCACATATAACGTAAGTGGGAACTGCTGTCTTATCACCATTTTTAATGCCGAGTCGTTCTACTCTGCCAACTCTTGCCTCACTGACACTATGCATTGGTCCCACTGGTGGAAGTTGATGTGTGGTTCTGCCGTGAAATCTGCAGATTCCTGCCACCATGCCGTGCATGCCCACCATCTTGCCCACTACGACTTCTGTACCGTAGTGTATCTTCGTTTTCCCTGTGATCCATAATCAATCGTTATCATGCCTTCAACCAAAAAATCTGCTGATCTATCAATTGCTACTATCATAGACAAACTTCTGGGAAATGATGGATTTCTTGCCAAAATGCATGAGATTATGAAAACAGTTGTCAAGGAGGTCGTAGATGCGATGTCAAAATCATTCTCTAACGACATTGAATAGAACAGCGGCCAGGTACACAATCTACAAGTACAACTGCAGGAGAAAAGAAAGGAGATTGACTCCCTGTCATCCCAGTTGACATCCTGTGTACATGGTCTTTCTTCTGTGGAACATCAGCTACATGACCTGCAGCAGTATTCGAGAGGGAATTCACTTCAAATCTTTGGCCTGAAGGAATCTCGTACTGAAACAACTGAACAGCTGGCCCTTGGTGTATTCCGTGAGCGTTTAGGTCTGGAGATCTCTGCAACAGACATCGACAGATGTTATTGAGTAGGCAAAACGCAGGATGGCAAGCACCGTGGTATCCTTCTGAAATTCTACAGTTACAAGACACGGAGCAAGGTAATTACTGTTAGAAGGAAGCTCAAGGGCAGTGGTATCTCGATCAAAGAGGGCCTGACAGCCAGAAATCAAGAGCTCTACACTAAAGTCTACACAAGCAAGTAGGTCGCGAGTGCATGGACAGCTGATGGCAGAATCTTTGCACAACTGAAGACGCAACGGGGTCAGCCATCTCCCAGACCATGTGTAATCTCCTCAGCCAGCGACTGTACTCGTTTACAGTTGTAAGATGCCCTGAATGGTTGACCTTGTACATATTGTATTTTGTGCTCACATGTCACGTCATTACTCTCATTTCTTATATGTATTGATTTATTGTATCAGTAAGGGTCCTGACGTACATGTAGGTCCCCGGTAAGTGTCTTTTTATGCATCGATATTAGCAAATTTTGAACTCTTTTACAAGCTTTGAATAGTAAGCAAAAATCAACGTTGGTGAAGGTGATGGGACAAACTATCACTTCCGAGGCGATCTGGATTTAGCTATCTTTCTGAAGTGCAGCTGATTTTTCTATTTATACTCAGATTATGTAAATGTCATTATTGGATTGATATACAGACCACCTGGCCAGCCTATTCTTGCCTTCAAAGACAGTGTTGATACAATTCTTTTCAAAATTGCAAATGAGTGTAAATCCTGTTTTATGATGGGAGATTTTGATATAAATCATTGTAATCAGGATGATACAAATTCTATAGATTTTATACAATACATGAATTCCTATGCTTTTTTTCCTGTTATTTCTAGGCCAACCAGAGTCATAACTGAATCATCATCTTTATTAGATAATATATTTGTAAATAAACCATGCAATATTGATGTGTCAGGTATAGTCACTTACCCTGTAAGTGATCATATGCCAATTTTTCTTATATCTAATGTGACTTTGCACACACAGAATGTGAATGAGCCATGCTCATCTCTGGTACGACTTATTAATGAGAGTTATATATTGCTGTTTTATGAAGAATTAGCTGTGATTAACTGGGATGACACCATACACAATTTTACAAATGATGTTAATGTGTTATATGATACATTTTTTAGAAAATTTTTTTCATTATACAATACATGTTTTCCAACGGTATTGACCAAGGGTAATAATAGAACAAAAATGAATCCATGGTTTGATAAGAATTTAAGGAAACTCTGTCGAAAAAAAAAGTTTATTATTCATAAATTTGTAAAAAATCCTACATTATATAGAGAGGCTGCTTATAAGAAACAGAGAAATATTGTTGATGATGAAATAAGAAAAGCTAAGCGTGATTTTTATGGTAAGAAATTTTTGGGAGTAAAAAATGATTTGAAGGGTACATGGAATGTTATTAATGGTATTCTGAAAAATAAGAGTAAGACTGACTCCCCATTACTGGTAAAAGATAACACGTGTGTTTCAAATTCTGTGGAGGTGCCAGAGTTATTTAATGAATATTTTGTTTCTGTTGGTGAGAATATTGCTAAAAGTATTTCATCCTCAGTGAAAAGCCCATCTGATTTTCTTATTGGTGATTTCCCAAACTCATTTTTCTTTACAGCCATAACCAACTCTGATGTAATTAATGCCTCATTAAGTCTGAAAGATGGCAAAAGCCCAGGTCATGATGACATTAATACCATGGTTTTGAAAAAGTGTATACATATTATTGCTCCAGTATTGGCCCATATTTTTAATATGTCTTTGCAAACTGGTTGTTTTTCCAAAAAAACTAAAGATAGCTAAAGTTTTGCCCATTTATAAGAAAGGTCATATATCTCAGTGTGAAAATTATAGGCCAATTTCTTTGTTGTCAATTTTTGGAAAGATATTTGAGAAGCTTGTGTATGCTAAGTTAATGTCCTTTATTGATAGATATGATAATTGAATTATACTGAATAAACAATTCGGATTTCGATCTGGACACTCAACATATATGGCCTTACTTGAATTCATCAATAATCTTAATACAGCTTTTGAAGCTGGTGATGTAGGTGTTGGGATCTTTTTAGATCTGTCGAAAGCAATAATTCTTTTGATGAAATTATCGATATTGTTTCTTGTTAAAAACAAGCGCAGTTCCGGTTATGATGATATTGATAATTGTATTCTTAACCCTAACTAGGCCGTGGGGGGGGGGGGGGGGGGCCTCCGAGGCCCCCCCCCTCGACATTCCGCGTGATGTATCGCAAGCGCAAAAAGCTATCGCCGCGATGTTTCATGACTTTTTTCTTTTGAGTCTCCCGCATCTTTTGACACCAAATTTGCGACGCCCGGGCGCGGGGTTCCAAAGTTACGCATAAATATGTACATGCATGTCAGACCAAAAATTGCTCAAAAACGTTAATTCGTGTACAATTTCAATGCAAACTGTGCTTACTGGCAAATTTCATAAAAGCATGATTATTTTGGTGTTTTATTGATTAGAATAAATGAATAACATATTTTCTTGTTCAGAGCAATGTCGCGGACAAATTTCATCGAAAAAACAATGAAAAACATAAAGTTGAAAAAACAAAGAAATACATAAAAAATTCAAAAAACAATAAAATATTTTTTCTGATATCACAAATTTTTTTATTACATTTGCTAAGGACACTAAAAAGAATATTTACACAAAAAATGTGCCTGTTTTGAGCTTTATTTTGTGATTTATACCAAATAGTCTGATTTTATGCATCATCATGCATAAATTAGCATAATTTAGCATAAATGATGATTTTTTTGAAAAATTAACTTCATGGTATTTTAGATTACATCATAGGCGATGTGTGTGCCAATTTTCGTCGCGATCGCGCGGTCGACAGCCGAGATCTGGAGGGGGGCCTGGGAGGCCCCCCCTGGCTCTATCAACTACCTAAATAGCCCGGCCTAGTTAGGGTTAAAGGAGTTAATATCTGCAATTGCAGACCCCATGACCCATATCTTTAATTTATCAATTTCTCATGGTATATTTCCTGACAAAATGAAATTGGCGAAAGTATTACCAATATATAAGAAGGGGGATAAACTGGATGTCAGTAATTATCGCCCAATTTCTTTATTATCTTCATTGTCTAAAGTTTCAGAAAAAATAATTTATATTAGAATTGTTAAATTTTTTGATTTGCATAAAATTTTCACAAAGTCTCAGTTTGGATTTCGAGAAAAACATAGCACTATTCACGCAATCCTTCATTTCGTTGATAGCGTGGTTAACGCAATTGACAACCACTCTCATTTAATTAGTATTTTTTTGGACTTCTCCAAGGCCTTCAATACAATTAATCATAACATTTTACTTTATAAGTTATCGCATTATGGAATATGTGGGAAGGCCTTGGAGTGGTTTAAGAGTTACTTAGGTAATAGGAAACAGTTTGTTACAATTAAAGATAATAATTCAGTTATAAGAGATGTCAAGTGCGGTGTTCCACAGGGTAGTCTTTTAGGGGCGTTGTTATTCATAGTTTCTATCAATGATTTTTCTTCTGTTTCTGAAGTACTTTCTTTCATTCATTTTGCAGATGATACCACTGTTATTTTTGCTCACAAAGATGCTGATATTTTAGTCCAAAGAGTTACCACTGAACTGTTAAAAGTTACTAATTGGGTCAGGGCTAACAAATTATCATTGAATGTTGAAAAAACAAAATATATGCTTTTCAGTAACACTGTCGAGGTATTGAATTCTAATATAGTTTTAGATGATTTTAACTTAGAAAGTGTTTCAGACTTTAAATTTCTTGGTATAATTGTTGACAATAAACTCTCTTGGAAAACACATATTGATTATATTTGCAAAATCATTTCACGTAATATAGGTATTTTAAACAGATTCAAATTTTATATTCCTCAAAAGTCATTACTTATGTTATACTCCACTTTGATATTGCCTTATTTGAATTATGGAATTTTAGCTTGGGGAAATACTCACCAGACCCTTTTGAATAGAGTGTTGTTACTGCAGAAAAAGGCCCTCCGTATCATTTGTCATTCTCCTACACGTTCACATACAAATTTACTGTTTGCGGCTAACAAGTTACTAAAAATAAATGAGTTGTTTTTATTCAACTTAGGTCAATTTATGTACATGTTTAACAACAGTTTACTTCCGTCTATTTTTGATTCAATGTTCCTAAAAAACCAATCATTTCACTCCTACCCCACTCGACGTTCAAATGAATTTCACTTACCTCTTTTCCGAACAATTTTAGGGAAAAATTCTTTTACCTACACTGGTCCAAACTATTGGAATTCTCTAAACCACGATATAAAAACAGCTCCCTCTTTGTATTCATTTAAACGGAAATTAAAATCTTTTCTTTTGCAATTTTACAAGAACATCTGTAATGAATCGGATTAGCTTTATAAGTTCTTCATGCTGATACCCCCTTTGTATAATCCGCATAGTTGCTTTACATTGTCGCTCGTACTGGCTGACCATCACCAAGTTCGTGAATAAAGTTTCGGGTTAAATTAGTTAGGATTTCCTTCGAGATCTGCTCTCTATACGCTTATATAATGAGGGAGTTCTTTCCGTCTTGTCCCGTTTTTGTCTAAATTTTGTTTGCCATCGTCCAACCCCATGTATCGTTATCTCTGTTGTGCTAGTCTTGCTTCCTGTCGTATATAGCCTGTCTTTTGCGCTTAACTAGCCTCGTTGATGTCCCTTTGTCGCTTCATGTCTGTTTACATGTTAGTGCTGTCATTATGTGTTTTTTTCCTTTTCTATCTGACTGTGTGGGCTTCCATTTCTATTTTCATTTTGTCTATTTCTATTTTTACTTTGTCAATTGTTTTAAACATTTCTTTTTTTCTCTTTATTATTTTCTGCTGTTGTTGCTTCAGTCATTCTTGTTCTGTTCTGATGCCGTTTGCTACCAATATTATCCACTGATTCTTTCTCTCCCGAGGGGCCCACACTCTACAAGCTCCGTCTTTTTAGTGGGTCCCTCCGTTTTTCGCCTTGTGTACGTTGTATATTCCACTTTATTTCAATTTACTTCAGGCAATGCAATGTATCTTTACTGTAAGTATATTAAGGACTGCTTTACTTTGTTAAACTCACTTTGTTTGTTCCTTTATATGATTCCTATCACTGAAGAATGAGTGATGTATGTCATGTTATTTTTTTTATCGTCGAAAAACAGAATAAATTTGAATTGAATTGAATTGAAAGCCTTTGACACTCAAAAAATATATCTTTATGGCATACGTGGAATTTCTTTGGAGTGGATTCAGAGTTATTGAAGTAATAGACAACAATTTGTTTGTATTGATGGCAATAGCTCCACATTTTTAAGAATTACTACAGGCATTCCCCAGGGATCAATACTAGGCCCTTTATTATTTTTACTGTACATTTAAATGATATACAAAATGTTGGTAGTAATTTGAGTTCATTTTTTTTTTCAGATGATACAAATGTATTTATATCTGGTAGTAACACCACCCATATAACATCATCCTAACAACTGAAATACCCAAACTTGAGCAATGGTTTTTAACAAATACGTTGTTGGTTAATATGAAGAAAACAAATTGCATAGCATTTAAACAGAAAAATAAGAGAATACCAGATGATATAGCTGATGTTGTTATAAATAATCAAAAGGTATTGCGAGTTTTTTTACATCATTTCTTGGTGTTATATCCGACGAACATCTTAATTGGGCGCCTCAAATAGATGATGTTCTACATAAAATATCTTGTGCAACAGGTGTAATCTATAGTATAAGATATTTGTTATCGTTAAGGATTTTATTATATATCTATAATGCCACTATATTGCAGCATTAAACATATCGTTCAATGATCTGGGGCCAATGTGCAAAATCTCTCTTGAATCGTGTGTTCACACTCCAGAAAAGGTCATTATGTGCAATAACAAATTCTTATCCTTCAACACCTTCCCAACCTCTGTTTAAAAGCTCCAGCTTCTTACTGTATTTGACATCATATGTAAATTACAAACCGCCTCATTTATGTATATGAAGAGATTGATAGCAAAACGCAATAAGCGCCAAAATATTGTTTTTGTAGATGTTGCTTTCAATCCGTTGTTCATGGACGTAGGAATATAACTGCATAATTATTTTTTTTTGCAATTCGAATCATATCTCCAGTTTTTAGTATTAAAAAAGTCACTTTTATCGCAAAAGGCGATAAGCGCCACCACTCTTTCACCGCAAAACGCGATACATCCACCCGGCCAATAAGGGTCCTCGATTTGTCCAACATGGCGGCCCCCATGCAGTTACATTACGCGTCACTGCACTGACTAGCTACATATTGATAGCTAGCTGCGCCTTAGGCTGAGCTTCCTACTATAAAGAAACCTTGCTGGCGCTAATTTGTCACTCTCGCCGTAACTGTGCTAGTTAGTTTAGGCCTAAAGCTAAGCCTAAATTAAGGCGTCAGGATTGGACAGAAATAATCATGTCCCCTAACCCAAGAAAACATGGAACCTGCAAGGAAAATCATGAGCGAGAAAGACTCAAGCGAATGCGACATTCATTGTGCGTATGTGTGTATATATGCGTGTGCGTATGTGCATGTGTGTGTGCGCGCGTGTGGGCAAGAGACGGTAAAACATGCGAGTGTGCAGTGCTGTTTTACATGTGTGTACACCTTTCTTTGCTCCTCTGCCCTTATTCTCAATTGTGCAAGTGTGTGTGTTTTTGTGAGTGTATGTGTGTGCATATATGTGTGTGTTTTTGTGTCTGTTGGTGTGAGTGTATGTGAATGAAAGATTAAAGAGCAAGAGAGTGGATAATTTAGCAATGTATAACATAATTTTGTTCCATTGCCCTTATTTTTTTTTTTGTATTTCACGTCTGTTTGCATGCAAGTTTGTGTGTGTGTGTGTGTGTGGGAGTGTGTGTGTGGGTTTGCATGTTTGTGTCTTTGTAAATGTGTGTGTAATGCATTTACCAGCTGCCTAAAAAAACCTCTAAAAATAACAGACTCCACAAAGAACTTCTCCAAAAGAACTTTGAATGCGTTTGTGCGTGTGTGCTTGTGTGTGTGTTTGTATGTGTGTTTGTGTGTGTGTGTGCTTGTGTTTGTGTGTGTTTGTGTGTTTGTGCATGTGTGCGTGCGTGCGTGTGTGTGTGCGCACACATGGGAGAGAAAGAGTGCAATGAATGTATTTGAAAACCTAGTCTTTCTTCATGCCCGCAATCTGCACTATGCATGCATGCGTGCGTGTGTGTATTTGTGTATGTGTGTGTGTGCGCGCGTGTGTGCGCATAGCTAACTTTATCTATGTCATTAAAAAAGATGTTTGGAATTTGTCTCCATAAGAGAGACCTCGGTATCTAGAGAGAGAAAAAAAAAGGTTTTCGTATAATATTCTGTAAACATTATTGTCAGAATAATACGCACGATATTTCCTTTTTCATCTCAAGGCTAGAACTATCCAGAGACAAGGTTGGGTCATGTCCCTTTTTGGTGCACGGTCGTTAATTCTGAAGTGTATTCATGTTTTCTTTTGACAAAATTATAGAATGTTATAGTCCTGGCATAATCATGAAATATTGTGCAGAATGTAACGTGACAAGTTTCAAGGTTAAAGGTTTGGGGTGTTTTTTTTGGTGGTAATATCACATTTTGATGAATAAGAGGGCAGACGATGCAGACGAGACACTATTGAAGGTATGAGTGATCAAGAGAATGGTCTGTTATGCCTGTTCTTTTTTTTTTCTTTCTTTTGGCAGACGTAAAAGCTGTCTTCAAAATCAGACTACTCCTCTTTTACATCATGAGCATCTGATAAGCAGACAAAAAAGTGAAAAAATTGCCATATAGGAACACCACTGCTTTAAAATATATTCTACTTTGTTCTTCACCTCTGACGTGAAAATTAAGCTAGGATTTATATAATTAGGAAATGTTTTGAATATAGCCTAGGGTGTATAGGAGAGGTTTATCTGCCACATCTTGGTATGTGATTGGGATGATTCTAAAGAGTAGATTTATTCATTGTGGTGCATAAGTTACTTTACCTGAATCATGCACGGACTGTGTCTCACCTTATGCCATGACAATTTCGCTGTCATTCCTGGAATTAATGTGCATACATCTTTTGTAAGTTATGGGCAAAAATTACTGAGCTTTGTGAATGTGATTTGTAGAAGCTGTGAGATTATTATGTTCATTGACATTTGAAGGGGTTTTGATAAACTTTACAACTTTGCTGCTTTACTCCCCAAACATACAGTGGGTGTGAAGTAGCTCCTCACATGTTATGTTCACAAACCAGATTTTGGTGTCAAGAGTTTGGCAGTTATTCATTCATTACCACATTGCAATACGTGCTCAAATATGCCCATGGTTTGCTATGCATGCAAATTACAATCAAGTCTGTGGGGTGAAGTTGGTTATTTTGTATGCGTAATCATGCCCTTTTTTTTATTTAAAAAAAAGGTCAAATTCAAATGGTTCTCTAAGGCTACCTAATTGTGGATGAGAGTTCTGTCTCAAATTTGTGGAATTTTAAGGCCTCTTTTATGCAAATTATATGCAAACTTCTGAGCTTTATGAATGTTGTTGTTGCTCGTAGCAGTTTGTGAAATGGTATGCCCATTTATGTTTAAAGGGGTTTTATAGCCTTAGTTTGCTGCATTATCCCCAGAACATACAGCGAGTGTGAAGTAGCTCCTCACATGCTATATGATTAAGCCAGGTTGGGGCGCCAAAAATGTGGGCAGTCATTCATGCATTACTATAATGCAGTCTGCTCAGACTTGTTCATGTTTTGCTATGCGGGCAAATTAAAATTCATTTGGTAGGTGAAGTTGTTTGGAAATATATTCTGTATGCATAGCCTTTTTTTTTTTCAGTCAATTTCCAGTGGATCTCCAAGTTCAGCCATATGTGGTTGAGAGTTCCGTCTCCATTTGTGGGTTTCTAATGCCCTTTGATGCTGAAAAGGGCCCTAGCCTGTTTTTTTTTTTTCTTTTCCTTTTCTTTTCTGCTGTGCAGCGGGTATAAAGCAGCTTCATATATAGCATGTTCACGGAAGAGCTAAATTCTGGCGCCAGAATGTGGGTATTTGTTCAGGTATTACCATCTTGCAGTTAGCTCAGATGTGTTCATGGTTATGCATTTTGTATGCAACTACATTGTACAGGTGAGGACGTGGCGAAAGATGTTTAGACACTTAGACATGCCTAGCCTGTTTTTTTCCTTTTCTTTTCTGCTCTGCAGCTGGTGTAAAGCAGCTCAGTACATGGCATGTTCACGGAAGGGCTAAATTCTGGCGCCAGAATGTGGGCAATTGTTCAGGCATTACCATATTGTAGTTAGCTCAGATGTGTTCATGGTTATGCATTTTGTATGCAAACTACATTGTACAGTTGAGGATGTGGTGAAAGATGCTTAGACACTTATAACTTATAGGTTAATTTTTTTTAAAAGTCAAATTCTTATGGACTTTCAGTTTCACCTATAGCACCGCAGATGGAAGTTCCATCTCAATTTGTGGAATCTAAATTGCATACTTTTATTTGTATTCCACAAAAGGGAGAAAATAGTTTCTTGGCAGTTGTGCATGACGGGGTTGAATGTTAAAACAGACAGTCCTGTAGTTCTAAACTGGACTGAACCAGTTTCTCGCAGATATTATGCATACCATGCATGTAAATTTTCAGGCTCTGGGGGTGGTGCTTAAGTGTGACACTAAATTCACACAATGTTTGTTGCCCATTGATCTGGGTTTTGGTAGTGTGTTGCACCACACCCAAAATGTACCCGGTACGAATACTTGCTTCAGCAGGTTTCACATCCATCATGCATGATTTGAATAATCTGTTGGTAGTTAATATAGGAAGTCATTATCATCCATCCGGGTCAAATCAGTTCATGCATGTCACGCAGGAAAATTTTTGTAAGTTATGTGGGGGTAAAGTATACAGACTTAGCAGAAACTCATTTTCTGTACGGATATGCATGGTGGAGGGCCGCTTTCAATCATCTCCTTACGTTATGGAAAGTTGGTTAGTTGTCTTGGTTTGGAGGTTTATTTCTGTAGTGTTTGAAGTTGTGTACTGGGTAGGTATATATGTTGTACATGGGTATTAGGCTTCTGTCACCGAATTAGAGATTGGGATAAACTAGGCTGTAATAGGAGGGAGGGATGGGGGTATGTTAGTGTATATGTCAGGGATTGTAAGGTTAAGGGCCTTGGTGTGTTTCGATGTCTGATACGTTGTATGGGGTGTTGTGGTTGTTTCTGCTCGCATTCAGAAGCGTTTATTAAATCGGCAGTTTGTTTGGATAAAAACAAGCCCCGTATCGACTGTGAGTGGAGGTGTCCGGTATCAAAGTTAATGTTGTTAAAAGATTTTCAAAGGAGATTGTATGGTGTTTGGGCAATAAGGTCACAACATTTGGGAATGATTATTTGTTCAAAATGGCGGGTTTAACTTTAATTTCTGTAAATGTTAGAGGGTTACGGAACAGGAAAAAAAGAAACAGAATTTTTGAATGGGCTAAAAGTAAAGGAGGGGATGTTGTATTGTTACAAGAAACGTATAGTTCACCCGATATCGAAGTTTTGTGGAAACGAGATTGGGGAGGTGAAATGTTTTTTAGTCACGGCTCAAGTCACAGCAGAGGTGCTCTAATTTTAATAGCTCCTGGTGTTAATATTAAAGTTGATCAAATAAAAGTTGATGATATGGGTCGTTATATTTTTTTAAAAGGAAACATTTTTGACTCTCAGTTGTTATTAGGTATGTTTACTTTCCAACAAGAGATAAAACATGGGAACAAACTAAATTTCTGGGAAAGATAGATGCACTTATATCAGATTTTTGTTCTTGTGAATGTTCTCTTATTCTAGGAGGAGATTTTAATGCAATTTTGAATGAAACTTTGGATTATATAGGGCCTAAAACACCCTCAAAGAGTAAATTTATACATAATTTGGAGTTGTTTTCTTGAGAAATATAGTTTATTAGATATATGGAGGAAAAGAAACCCGGGCAGTAAGCAATTTACTTTCAAACAGTTAAACCCTTTAGTACAAACTCGTTTAAATTATTGGTTCATATCAGACCACATGGTGCGATTAGTAAGAAATTGTGAAATTTTGACATCTGTTACTCCTGATCATTCAGGTATCAGACTAGAATTACAATTTGTTCCGGAAAGCTATAACTGTAGGGGCAAATCGTATTGGAAATTTAATAACAGTTTGTGTAATTATAAACAATTTGTAGAAGGAATGATAACGGATATAGAAAGTATTATGGAAACGTGGGAAGATGCATTTAATGATAAATTAGTTTTTTGGGATTTTTTTAAGAATGAAAATGAGTGAATATGTAAGAAAATATTCAAAAGGAAAAGCAAAGGAAAGGCGAATGAATATTGAAAAGTTAGAAAAGGAATTAAAAATTTTAGAGCAAGATTTATTAATTGCTGCTACTTCTTTAGAAACAAATACACAATATGTTGAAAAGAAAAAAATGTTGAGTGAATTATATGATAGATCATGAGAAGGACTCAAAGTTAGATCACGAGCAGCCTGGTATGAGGACGGGGAAAAGATAAAGAATATTTTGAACAATTATTAAAATCAAATAAAAAGAAAACTACAATATATGAATTATATAGTGAAGATAATTCTGTCATAAAAGATAGAAATGAAATTTTGAAGTCAATTCGAAATTTCTATGAAACATTATATTCAAAGAAGAGGGGTGCAGTAAAAGATGTTTCAAATGAAAGTAAAAAAAAAGTATTCCAAAGTTAAGTGAGGAAAATCAACAATTTTGTGAAGGAAAGATTATTATAGATGAATGTTATGAAGTTTTAAAAGAAATGAAAAATAATAAAGCTCCAGGTAATGATGGGCTTTCGGTTGAATTTTATATCATTTTTTGGCCATATTTAGGCAGGCACTTAGTTGAAGCATTGAATGAAGCGTATGATAGGGGTAATTTATTAGTATCACAGAAGCAAGGGACCATTACATTAATAAAAAAGATGGTAAAATATCCTCTTTACATTAAGAATTATAGACCGATTACACTTTTGAATGTGGACTATAAAATTCTTTCAAAGGTTTTGGCGAAGAGAATGAAACAAGTTTTGAGTGAGATAATACACATGGATCAAGTGGGATACATGGAAAACAGAAATATTGGGGAAGCTATTCGATTAATAGACGATATGATTTTTCACTGTCTGTCATATAGTATAGGTTGTTATTTAATAGCTGTTGATTGCGAGAAGGCCTTTAACTCGGTATCTCATTCGTTTTTATTAACCGTCTTGAAAAGTTTTGGATTTGGCCCTTCTTTTTGTTCTTGGATAAAGACATGTTATACTGATATTAGCAGCTGTGTAATGAATGAGGGGTTTTCAACCGGTTATCTTAGAATTGAACGGGGTGTGCGTCAGGGTGACCCATTATCACCTTATTTATTTTTAGTAGTCATTGAAATATTGGCACATGCTTTGAGAAATGAGACTACCTTGAGAGGGATTGATCTTGGTGATCTTGAAGTAAAGCAGATACTGCATGCTGATGATATGACAATTTTTATAAGAGATAAAGAGTCAGTTAGGTTATTACTAAATTTATTTCAGATTTTTTCGGAAGTCAGTGGTTTAAAGGTTAATATGGATAAAACGAAGGTTTTGGTTATTGGTAAGGATGAAGAGAATGTAGCACAATTTCAGTTTGGAAGTATAGTTACAGAAATTAAGATTTTAGGGATTACATTTGCTTTAGAAAGGAAGAGAATGGAGGAAGTTAATTATAAAGAAATATTACGTAAAATTAAAAGACTTTTGGGATGGTGGAAGCAAAGAGATCTCACCATCATGGGGAAAATTCATTTACTTAAAACTTATGCTTTATCTAAATTGATTTATGTGGCGTCATCCTCTGTTGTTCCAAAATGGTTATTTGATGAAATTCAAAAAAGTTGTTTTAATTTTGTGTGGAAGGGCAAGGATCGCGTCAAACGAGCCATTATGTATCAGGATTACAAGGACGGTGGATTGAGAACGATGAATTTTGAACTGTTTTTGAAAACTCAGAGGGTGATGTGGGTAAAAAGACTTTTGTATGGAGAACGAAATATGAGTTGGAAAGTATACTTTGATCACGGTTTTAAAGCAGTAGGAGGTAGAATTTTATTTCTTTGCAATCATGAGACAAAAAAACTTTAACTTTAGGCACCATCGTTTTATTTAGAAATGTTAGCTGCCAGGGAAGATTTATATAACTGCAGAAGTTTTGAAGAAGGGAAAATTAATCCAATTATATTTAATAATAAAGATTTTTTATTGAGAGGGAAAATGACATTTGATGCGGATTTATATGAGCGGAATGTTTATCATTTAGAACAATTACTTGATAAACAATCTATAAGACCAATTAGTTATTTTCAAAGTTTAGGTTTACAAAGTGAAAATATTGCTTATGTATGGAGTCTTTGTGAGTCCATTTTGAAAAGTGGGAAATATGATGGAATTTCATGCAATTGGTATGAAGTAGATGTCAATGATTTTAATATACCTTTAAAGTTTTTTGGACAAATTACAGATTTAAAAAAGATACAATCCAGGAAGATTTATTCACATTTCGTGTCTCTTTTAAAGCAGTCTTACTGTTTAGAAATTAGAGATGGATACCAAAAATTTGTTTTCGCTGATAAAAGTATGAGAGATATTCTTGTAAGGCCGAGAATTTCAACTTTGATTGGAGATTTAAGAGAATTTCAATATAAATCATTACACTGGGCGATTTATACCAAGAAACAGCCCCTAAAATTTGGTTTTGTGGCTGATAATTTATGTTCCTTTTGTGGAAAAAGCTCTGAAACTTACTTGCATTTATTTTGGAACTGTGAAAAAGTTAAATCTTTATGGCATGATTTCATTGAGTACTTTCAGTTAGAAGAGTTACGTAATTTAGTTTGGCGGGATATACATATTGGTTTAGAAGGAACTTCTCACAGAATCAAATTGTACAACACTCTTATTCTTATAGTTAAATACATGTTATATAAAGCGAGGTCACAGTTAATAACACCGACATTGGCAGAATTAAAAAAGACTTTAATGATATGTCGAAAGGAAGAGAATGATATTGCCATAAGAAGAAATAAACTGGGTTTGCATTTGCTGAAATGGGAATGTTTAAATAATTTGTTAAGAATTAGTTTATTTATGCACTCGTACTTCTCCCCTTTTGTGTGTGTTTGATCACTGACTTTTTTTTCTCTAAATATTTTTGAGTTCAGAGATAAGTATTGTGTATATAAAATATATATGCAGGTATGTGGACATGTATATTGTGTGTATAATATGTGTATGTGCATGCATGTATTGTGTGTGTATGTAGCATAATCATAAGCATAATTAGTATAATTATTTATGTTCTGAATGCCAGCAGAAATAATTGTGTGTTGTGCTAAGTGAATGTGTGTGCAGAGGGGGGGGGGGGGGGGGGGGGGGGTGTGGATGTGTGTCTAAGTGGATGTGTGTGTTTAAGTGGATGTGTGTGCAGGGTGGGTGTGTGAATGGGTGGGTGGATGAGAGGGAGTGTGTCTGTCTCGGGTAACGAGGTGGATGTGGTGTAGAGGGTGGGGAGGTGGTTTAGAGATGAGAGGGACGGTGTCTTTTTTTTTGGGGGGGGGGGGGTAAAGTAATTAGTTGAAGTTTAGGTATGGTGGAAAGGTGGGAATGAGGGTGGTTTTTGTTGTTGTTGTTATTGTTCTTTCAATATAATAGAAATTTCATTTCCTGTTTTTCTAGTGTTTGGCTAAATTGCCTACAATTGCATATGAATTTTTCTTGTTTGTTTTGTAGTTAAAAAGGAATGATCGGATAATTCATTCTATTTTCTGCCTTAAAATGAATTGAATGATTATTCTTGTTTTATGGATTATAGATTATGTCTCATAATTGGAGGAACATTTATGACAGATGTTATGTAGAATGTGTGTATTTTTTTTGGAATTGTTATATTTTCAAAGGAAATGGAATTAATAAAAAGATCACTGAAAACAAAAAAAAAAGTATGTGTGTGTTTCTGTGTGCTTCTGATCTACCTGCTGCCCAAAACAACTCCAAAGTGTTAACTGAAAAAAATACACTTGCATAACGGACAGCTTGGATTTATTGCATTATGCAATAAAAGGACATTATGGATTTATTGCATTTTGATAAAAAATCATTCAAATTCATTGATTTTCCCAGAATTCTTGCATACTTAGATTTTAGCTCGTTGTGTGATTTTGATATTTTCATAGAGCTCAACAATCAAGAAAAAAATCATGGGTTTTATTCTTCAAGAAATATTCGAAATAGAAAATCTTATTTTTCTCAATTCAGTGAAAAAGGATTTATTGCGTTTTGCAATCAAACTCTTCATATGTACACTCACAATTTACTACCCTCTGTCTTTGATAATATGTTCAAATATAC
Source organism: Diadema antillarum (assembly GCF_040938485.1). Classification (NCBI taxonomy): domain Eukaryota; kingdom Metazoa; phylum Echinodermata; class Echinoidea; order Diadematoida; family Diadematidae; genus Diadema; species Diadema antillarum. The sequence goes on along the minus strand of NW_027271963.1, from coordinate 94,422 downwards.
GAGAGATCATTTATACAACACTAGACAAACTGGTGACCTATATTTACCTCTTCTCAGATATGTTACATCGCAAAGATCTGTGAAATATCAAGGAGTACATGTTTGGAATTCTGTGCCTGATGAAATGAAGTTATGTCCTTCCCTTGCCTCTTTTAAACGTACACATAATGCATATTTGTTGAATAACTATAATTGAAGTTTTTGCAGTAATTTAATCAAACGTTTATGTGATGCCTGCAATGTATATCTTTGTTATATTTTTTTCACTCATAATTTGCCTGTTTTATCTGTCTTTCTTTCCCTCCTTTTAAGCATATCTTATAATGTACATAAAATCTAAAGTGGGAGTCCAGCCGTAGAAAGTCCAATGGCCTCTGCTGGCTCCTCCATTTTCTCTCTTAGAATTTCCATTTTCACTCTTTTTTTTCTCTTTCTCTCCACTATGTGTGTTTTTTTTTTTTTACTTCTTGTACATGTGTACTGCTACCTAATGTACTGTTATTATTCTCATTTTGCTCTTTGTATTTTTAATGAGAATTTGAAAATAAATGAAATGAACTGAACTTCTTCATCTTCCTATTTGACATTTGCCTAGCTTGAACTGCCTCTTAGTCGACATTTGCCTCTCTTGAGCCGTCTCTTGGCAGACATATTAGTCGCAGCACAACAAGGGTATTTTATTGGCTGCATCAGCGAACACAATTTCTTTTATGGTGGTTAGAGCCATATTCTGTGTAAGTGCAGGAACAGCACAATTGAAACAGAGCATGGGTGTAAATCCGGGCATATTGCATGACATTCTTACGCCTGCCTTCAGAGAATTAACAGAGCTTAACAGTATTCTATCTTTTAGGAATTGTACAGATAGTTTTCTCAAGCACTCGCTCGTGAAAATAGTACTACATGTATCCGCATGATCCAGATGTTGACAACGTTTTAATAATATAGCCCTACATGTATACATGCTATGACACACGGAACTCGGGACCATCTGAAAATTACGTATGATAACAAACAAACTAACAACAAGAACAACAACAAAACTATACCGTTATAATTGAACCCCCCTCCATTTCCTGAATCATTGAGCAAACCATGATGACTCTGATGACTCAATCAGGATATATCTATGGGCACACACAGGGATGATCAGGGACGTTGATCCTACGGGGGGTGCAAAGGGGCATTTGCCCCGCCCCATGGAAATGCTGGGGGTAAGCAAATCATTTGTCCTCCAAACAATTCCCGAGATGAGGACAAATCTCGAACTTTCTTGATGGAAAATTGTTTAAATACCACCAAAGGTGTACAACAGATAGCTCCTCCACAATATTGGGGACAGACATATCATAACATATCATTTTGCTCCTCCTCGTAATTCCCAAGATGTGGATATTTTCTTGCTTTTTGATAGAAAACTGTCTAAATATTTCACCCGAAGATGGCTGAATTTCAATTCTGAAAATACAAAATCTCCCTCGCGTGAGAGGGGGATACGCCTACCCACTTCCATACCCTCCCCTTTCGGTACTTTCTAATCAATACACTTTTAGATTGACAGATTTCCAAATGTTTCATCTAAAGTGTGCACCAGGTCAGTCACTTTGGTTAAAAAATGCAAAAGTTCCATGGGGTGGGTGGGAGGAGATGATAACTATTATCTATAGATACTTTCAATTAACAGAGGGTTCCCCCCCCCCATAGATTTAGTACACTTCTGGGGTTGAAATTTTCCCAGATTCCATCATAAATGTGTTTACGAGATATTTTCATCTTAATTCTAAAAATGCACAAGCTTCCTCTTATGCAGGGGTTTCGATCCTGGAGGGCTAGGGGGCAAACAGGTAATTTTGTCCCCAATAATTCCTGAAAAGAGGAAAGTTTTCCTGCTTTCAGAAAACTGTCCAAATATTTCACCCATTATGCACCAGATCCTTGACTTTCAATTCTGAAAATGCAAAATCTTGTTCACGTGGGAGGGGGATACCCCTTCCCACATCCTCCCCCATTTCGTTGCCTAATACTAGTACACTTTGGAGAGTTGGGCAAACATGTCATTTTGTTCCCCAATGATTCCCGAAATGAGGAAAATTTCCTCTGTTTTTTGACAGAAAACTGTCCAAATATTCTATCCAAAGTGTGGAACAGATCGCTGAATTTTAATTCTGAAATGCAAAATCTCTCCAGCCTGGGAGGGGGATACCCTCTCCCACAACCTCCCCCATTCGGTTCTTTCCTATAGACTTAGTACAGTCTCTCCCACACCCTCCCCATTCGGTTCTTTCCCTATAGACTTAGTACAATTTTAGATTGACAGATTTCCAAAATGTTTCATCTAAAGTGTGCACCAGGTCTGTCACTTCAGTTTAAAAAAAAAGCAAAAGTTCTGTCAGGTGGGAGGGGATATCTTCTTTCAATTAACCTTTTCCCCGCTTGGCTTCCGTTTAAAAACTTTGGTACACTTTCGGGGCTGACAGCTTTCCGAATTTCATCAAAAATGTGTTTATGAGATATTTTCATTTGTATTTGTATTCTAAAAATGCAAAAGCCCCGCGTATGCAGGGACGTCCATCCTAGAGGACGAGGGGGGAGGAGGGCAGGGCAAACATGGCATTTTATTCCCCAATGATTTCCGAAATGAGGACAATTTTCTCTGATTTTTGACAGAAAACTGTCAAAATATTCTATCCAAAGTGTGCAACAGATTGCTGAATTTCAATTCTGAAAATGCAAAATCTCTCTGGCGTGGGAGGGGGATACCCCCTCCCCCGTTCAGTCCTTTACCTATATGTAGACTTAGAACACATTTAGATTGACAGATTTCCAAATGTTTCATTTAAGTGTGCACCAGATCTATTACTTCAATTCTAATGAATTTAAAAGTTCCCTCTTCCTCTTTCAATTTACCTTTTCCCCGCTCGGTTCCCATCCATTGATTTAGATTCTGCACACTTTGGGGATAGACAATTTTCCAAATATTCCACAAAGGTGTGCATCATTGTCACAAGGATGCTGCTAGGATGCTTCTGATTTAAACTGATCCCTGTATGCTTTGCCACTCTTCCCTGATGTTGAATTGGGATAGATAGGGGTTCAGATCATGATAGTAGAACGGGGACTTAAGTTCATTATTCAAAGTCAGTATTTTTACTGTTAGTCAAAAATAAGAGGTATCTCATTTGTCTTTTTGTGTATATTACAACCAACTTATCCTGGTCTTTTATTCATTAAATAACAATGTTTAAAGTTAATGTCTATCCTCTATCAAAAAGTGCTCTCAATTTTTCAACTTTTAAACATGATTTTTCAAGAAGTCCTTACCTTGGCAGGGGGGGATCCCCCCCTCCCAAACCCTCATCCCGCTCGGTCTTTTGCACTCTCGCTGCTTGCACCCCCCTTCAAAATCCTTGATCTGCCACTGCTAGCATGGAATGTAGCATAGTATATTTAGCTATGACAGCCTCTTCAGTTTCCTGTGTAAAATCAATGAATGATCCATGGATGCAAACTGATTCTTTAATCACCAAAGACAGGTAAGCTAGTTCACAGCATTCATCAAGGATTTTGGACACATTGACACAGATATCCTTTGGCAGCACAATAACAGGGGACCTGCAGAAATGCTGGAAAGTTGAAGGGAATGCATGGTTCTCCCAATAGGTCTACAGCATGTCTTGAAAATGTGTGACAACAGTTTCATATCATTGGCAACAAATTAAAATGACATGTTTGTCACAAATGTGTCGAGAGTTAAAGGGGATGGCTAGTAGCTGATCACTGGGAATCAGTGGGAATGCTGGCGGATAATTGTTCCAATCCTTGTGGGATTCATTTAAGGGTACATTATGTATCTATTGTTGTGTGAAAATTATTTGCTTCAGAATGGTCTCATATTCAAGTAATGTGCAGTTTAATGTTTCCAGGTTAGCATGCCCGTACAGTGACAGGACGATCGTTAACGATCACCCCGTCACTGTACAGGCATTATAGTCCACAAAGTTACTAGTATTAATGATCTGATGGCTCATTCAAACATATCATTTCCATGATCAACTAGAACTATCACTCACTGTGATTAATATACCCCCACCCACAAATGAGGGAATTACTAGCTCAACCAGGATTATATTTTTTTTACTTTTTAATAGAAAAAAATGTTACCATGGCAATGCACTGTTCAACAGTGAATAAATGTATTGCTCACTGTTAGTCACATGTCCCACATCTCAAGGCAAGTGCTCAAAAACTGAGTGGGCAAGATAAATAAACTGACAATTTCTATGGTTTTCATTAAATATTGTGTTACCATGGCAACACAATGTTGGACATTAAGAAAAAATCAAGTTTGCACAACTATACCGTATGTCCAAAAAAAATTACAACGGGGCCCTACGCAATAATATCTTTAAAAATATGGCATCAATCTAAATACAAATTCAGGGTATGAAACTATAACTCATTGCCCACATCTTACAGAAAACCCCACTCGATTTGCTTCAATGGTCAAAGAGAAATGAGGAATTTTGTAGAGGATGTCGGGAATCTCTTTTGTCCAAGTTCTGTCTATTGTTCACACACAAAATCATCGAAGTGCTAAACTTGAAAGAATCAAACTCATGACATGTTTTACTACAATCCCAATTTCTCTGTGACCACTTAACCAAATCAAATAGGGATTTCTGCAAGATAGTGCTAAGATGTTATATTTTAAGACCCTGAAGTAGCATTGTAAAAAAATAATCAGATTGGATGTTATCAATGCGAAAATCTGATTGTAATTACAATCAAATTTTCGAATTGATAACATCCAAAATGATCGACCTGTCTCAGTGCTACTTCGGGGCCTTAAAATATAACATCTTAGCTATATTTTGCAGAAAACCTCATTCAATTTGGTTAAGCGGTCACAGAGAAATGTAAATTGTTGTAAAGCATGTCATGAGCCTAATTTTTCCAATTTTAGCAATTCAATGCTCTTGTGCGTGAATAGAGAGAACTTGGACAAAAGAGATTCCCGACATCCTCTACAAAATTCCTCATTTCTCTTTGACCACTGAAGCAAATCGAATGGGGTTTTCTGTAAGATGTGGGCAATGAGTTATAGTTTCATGCCCTGAGTTCGTATTTAGATTGATTCACTATTTTTAAAGATATCATTGCGGGGGGTCCCGTTGTAATTTTTTTTGGGACATACTGTATATCATAGCTGTCACATGTGCCAAATTTCAAGCCAAATGCTACAAGGCTGAGGGGCTTAGTTGAATTCACAATATTAGAGTATCATTTTCATTCAAAATATAATGTTACCATGGCAACACATTTTCAACATTGACAAAAGACAGTTTTTGCACATCTAGGTAATGTAGAGGTAATGTACCAAATTTGAAGCCAAAATGCTCTAAAACGGAGAGTTACGAGAATCAAAATGTTTGTATAATTTTCAGTCAAAATACACTGTTACCATGGCAACACATCGTTCAACAATGATGAAATATGAATTTTGCGTTTCTCTGTACTAAAGTGGTTGCATGTGCCAAATTTCAAGCCAAATGCTCACAGACTGAAGGAGTTACCTGAATCTACAATATTTGTGTATGATTTTTCATTCAAAATATGCTGTTACCATGGAAACGTATTGAGCAACAATAACAAAAGGTTAAGTTCATACATCTACGTACCATAGTGGTCAGGTGTGCCGAATTTCAAGCTAAATGCTCAAAGACTGAGGGAGTAAGCTGAATCCACAATATCTTTACGAGTATGCTTTTTGGTAAAAAATGCTGTTACCATGACAATGCATTGTTCAACACCAATGAAAAATTAAATTTGCACATCTATATGCTATAGTGGTCACATGTGCCAAATTTCAAGCCAAATGCTCCAAGACTGAGGGAGTTAACTGAATCCACAATATTTTTGTATGATTTTCATTCAAAATATGCTGTTACCATGGCAACACATTCATCAACAATGACGAAAGATTAGGTCTACACGTCTACTTACTATAGTGGTCACTTGTGCCAAATTTCAAGCTAAATGCTCACAGACTGAGGGAGTTACCTGAATCCACAATATTTTTGTATGCTTTTTAGTGAAAAGATGTTGTTACCATGGCAACGCATTGTTCACCACCGACGAAAGATTATTTGCACATCTATATACTATAATGGTCACATGTGCAAAATTTCAAGCCAAATGCTCAAAGACTGAGGGAGTTTGCTGAATCCACAATAGTTTTGTATGCTTTTTAGTGAAAAAATGCTGTTACCACAGCAACGCATTGTTCAACACTGACAAAAAATTAAGTCTGCACATCTATATGCTATAGTGGTCAGATGTGCCGAATTTCAAGCCAAATGCTCAAAGACTGAGGGAGTTAACTGAATCCACAATGTTTTTGTATGATTTTCATTCAAAATAAGCTGTTACCATGGCAACACATTAATCACCATATGACAAAAGATTATGTTTACACATCTATGTACCACAGTGGTCATGTGTGCCGAATTTCAAGCCAAATGCTCAAAGACTAAGGGAGTTAGCTGAATCCGCAATATTTTTGTATGCTCTTTATCTAAAAAAATGCTGTTACCATGGCAACACATTGTTCAACACTGACAAAAGATTAAGTTTGCACATCTAAATACTATAGTGGTCACATGTGCCAAATTTCAAGTCAAATGCTGTAAGACGGAGGGAGTTAACTGAATCCACAATATTTTTGTATGATTTTCATTCAAACTATGCTGTTACCATGGCAACGCATTGCTCAACAATGACGAAAGAGTAAGTATGCACATCTACATACCATAGTGGTCACATTTGCCAATTTTCAAGCTAAATGCTTAAAAACTGAAGGAGTTAGATTAATCCACACATTTTTGTATGATTGGTAAAAAAAACTGCTGTTGCCATGGCAACAGATTTATTAACGCACATATCAAAAGTGTTTTGCACAACTACACACATTGATCGCATATCTCAAATTCAAACTGAATTGCTACTGAGAGAGTAGTTCGATCCACAACATTTTGTAAGATTTTTATGAAAATCTGCCGTTGCCATGGCAACACATTATGAAATACTCATGAAAAAGGTGTCTTGCACATCTGCCTGTGATAGCGGTCACACATGCCAAATTTGAAATTAATTGCTCAAAATATGAGAAAGTAGTTCGATCCACAAGTTTTTACGAAAATTTACCGTTGCCATGGCAATGTATTATGCGATATTCACAAAAAAGGCGTCTTGCACATCTATCTTTGATGGTGGTCACACATGCCAAATTTGAGGTCAATTGCTCAAAAGATGAGAGAGTAGTTCGATCCACAACATTTTGTAAGATTTTTTAAAAATTTGCTGTTGCCATGGCAACTCATTATGCAATACTAATGAAAAAGGTGTCTTGCACATCTTTCTTTGATAGTGGTCACACATGCTAAATTTGGGGTTAATTGCTCAAAAAATGAGCGAGTACTTCGATCAACAACTTTTTATAAAAATATGCCATTGCCATGGCAACGCATTATGCGATACTAACGAAAAAGGAGTCTTGCACATCTACCTTTGATAGCAGTCACACATGCTAAATTTGGGGTCAATTGCTCAAAAAATGAGAGAGTAGTTCGATCCACAATATTTTGTAAGATTTTTTTAAATTTGCTGTTGCCATGGCAACTCATTATGCGATACTGATGAAAAAGGTGTCATGCACATCTTCCTTTGGTAGTGGTCACACATGCTAAATTTGGGGTTAATTGCTCAAAAAATGAGAGAGTAGTTTGATCAACAAGTTTTTATGAAAATACGCTGTTGCCATGGCAACGCATTATGCGATACTAACGAAAAAGGTGTCTTGCACATCTACCTTTGATAGCGGTCACACATGCCAAATTTGGGGTCAATTGCTCAAACATGAGAGAGGAGTTCGACCAACAAGATTTTGCAACGGACCTACCGAACGGCCATCCAACCTCAGAGTGATTCCTATATACCCCCATACACACTATGTTATGTGTGGGTGGGGGTATAACAAGCATAAAGTTGTACAATTTGATTGACAAACTGAATTAGAGGATGAATACAAGAAATTTCCCAGATAAGACTTTTGTTTTGTTTTGTCATGGTTTAGTTTTGGTGAAGGACTACAAAATATATTGCTTTATGTATAAAGCTCTTCCTAACCTTGATATCGCTAGATCAGCCTTCTGCCTGGCTATGTTTGCTGCCTGTCCTGCGAGTTCGACTGCTCTCTCCACTCTGTCGCTGATCTTTTTTGAGCCAATTACAAACAGTTTCTTCTTTCCTGATGCAACCAGCATGTTTTGTTTCCACTTTCCCTCCTCTTTGTGGCCATTGGGGTATGTTAAACAACCATAGCCATGTCGCTTGTTGTTGTGCCACTCGCCTGCATACTGATAGCCATCTGATCGCTGGCTGGTCCCATAGCCTGCCCGCTTATCCTGTTTCCACTCACCCATGTAGACTTCAGTGACATCATGTGATGCTTCCTCTTCCTGCATGTGGCCCATCTCACTTTCAAAGCATGAGGATTGCACGGAGCTTGTGCTCATAGTACTTTCGTTGCTCTTGAGTGAGTCCTGGTGCTTAAGGTTGTGCCTCAGGGAGGCCACACTAGCATTGTCCCCTGACCCTGACCCTGTCCCACTTCTATCTTTCCGCCTCTTGCTGCGAAACCCGCCCATAAGAGTCCGACTTTGGCGCCGGCCTTCATTCCGCCGCATAGTGGTGCTCTTTGTGCTCTCTAAATCTGACGTGCAGTCATCTGAGACATCCAGTGCGAAGCCACCCCGTTGGCCAAAGTTTTCAGGTGAGGTGCTTGCAATGGAGCCATTTTCATGCTCACTCCGTAGCGATGTGAGAGACGTTCGCAAGGAAGGCCTGACGATTGAAGCCATGCCATACGGAACACTGTTACGGATTCCATACCCATGACGCATGCCACCTGTCCACTGGCCCTGGTAAATTCCTGGAATCACAATACACAAAGACATTGTTATTCAAAGAAGAAAGAAAGTTAGCCTTTCATGGCATGTGCTTGGTTAAATCAGAGTGCAGCGCTACTGAGCATTTAGTATAACAAATACTTTACTTTACTATTACTCGCTCCACGTAGTACCAGAAATACTTTCTTCAATTTCATATAATGCATGTGCAGGAATTCAAAAATTAACCATTACCTCAGGTGTGACATTATTTACATTTTTTTAACAGGGCAATCATAATCTATGGAAAGTGGATGGATTTTTTTTTTTACTGATGTAGATAACATGATTCTCACAGATGTGAATCTGAAGAGTTGACAAGCAAAGCATGCCACAGACAAAGCTAGAAAAAGATGTTTATATATATATATACATATATATATATATACATATATTATATATATATATATATATATATATATATAATATATATCAATTTATAAAGCGCAGAACCTATAGACATATATTCTTCTGCCCTGCATATCTGGAGATTTCATGCAAAAACCAGTGTTTTCTCCAGTGCCGTAAAGTAAGATACTTAAGATTCACCTTGTTTTGTTCATGGAAAGAATATCCAGAGGCTAGTCCTTTGTTTTGGATTTTATAAGTGTCATCAATTAATCTGTTAAATTCTGACACTTGGAATCAACCAGCAACACTCATATGTTACAAGTCATTCCACTGAGCCAAATCATCCCCTTTCCTACTCTCAGGTGTTGATTACGAGGACCAGTAATGATCATCTTATCTCTTACATGTGCCTTTACATTGCATTATCCTTTAATGCTGCCTTCAGTCTCGCAAAATAAAGAATGAGAAAGCAAAGAAGGCCCCACTCAACCCAAACCCCACTCACTACTGCCCAATAAAAGCTGCCTGACAGCAGACATGCTTCCTCTTCCTTTTGCACGCATCTACCAAAGTCCAAGCAAAAGGGGAAAGGAGGGAGGGTCTGTTCTCACAGGTAAGAGTTTATCACTTACAGATAAGATGATCATTACTGATCATCCTAATCTGCCTCTTGATAAACTCTTACCTGTGTCTTTATAATGCAGAATAGCACAGACCCCCACAGGCTGTAATGGAAATACAGCAGTCAGTCCGCAGCGCGAGCGAAAACGCACGTATTTATTCAGGTCGTATGCACGGCTGAGCGGTGCTTGCATACGTAATAAGCAGATACATGGTCATGAATAAATCCGTGTAGAACGAGTATTTCTTGTCAGTTTTCGACACTTTTAGTATCGACTGAAAGAGAAAACATTACCAAATATGCTCATGATCAAAATAAAATGGAAAAGAAAAATATAGAATATCAAAATCTCTCTCGAAGTTCGGTACTGTATTCAAAAATATTCCTTCACGTTTGACGCCAAAAAACTAACCTGAAATCTTTCATGCCCCTCTAAAATATGGTGAAGACTACGTCCGCTAAAGTATATAGTATCACAATAAGGGCACGTTTTCTCATCTTCATTTCAATACGGGTCAGGAACTAGCAAAATTCAGAGACATGTCTAGCGTCGAGTTTAAAAAGATTATCCTCGCGTTCGCACCGGAATTCCGGGTCTGTGATTGGTCGAAATCTGTCGCAAGATGCGGCGTGTCGCATTGCGTAGTATCCATTGGCTGCTGACTCAATGCTGTGAGTTCAAAAACTATGTATCAGATAAAAGTGTCATTGATATGAGTAATAGCTGAATAGTGTACAATTGAGTTGGAGGTAATTTGAAAATGAAAGCCTATATTAGTTTCATGAAATCCATGATTTTTTTAAATGTTAGGTTCCATATTGTGATCGAATTTTCACTCACTATGCAAAACTTGAACTTTACACAGGAACCAATGATGTGTATGTGAGTGTGCACTCACAATGACCTTGAACAATGGACCTGGCTGCCACCTGTCCCAAGCTCTGCCGCAAGGCACATGAATGCTTTATCAATTATTCATGTGGATTGCCCTGAGCACTGCTAGTCTGAATTCTTGACACAGGGTGAAATGCATGCACATGAAAGAAGTAAGCACATGTTTCCATGTGCTTGCACACACCACATTTCAGAATGAACAAAGACTACTAGTAGCTGCGATAGTGGAATTCCTCATGAAGCATTCCAATCCTGGTCATTGTCCACGACCATTGTCTGGGTATCAACAACACACTCCACGCGTGTTCATTCACTACCCCACTTCCGGTAAGAAAACATAATTTGCCTTGTTTTCAACAGGAAATTCACAACCTTAAAAATGGTGCCCCTCTTCGTTTTTTAATTGATCATACTCGCTCAAGTTTCACGATTGTGAAATCGAAGAAATTACGGAGATCTATTTTCAATACCAGTCAGGAACTAGCAAAACATCAAACTATGATCTAAAAGCTTCTTGAACACTGGCAAAATAATCGTTTACTTTGATGCTGAAATGGACTACTATATTGAGATCAAAAGTAGGGAAATTAGGTATCAAATTAATGAGCATAAACAGCTCTATAACTCACCCAACCATCCTGGGTCAAACAATGCACTGCAAAAGCTATGAAAGCTGTTGTTGCGACCTCTGCAAAAACTCTCGCAAAGTATCGCGAAATCTCGTCAGTCTCAAGGGCACAAACTGCGCAAACGTGATTCTGAATAAAATTGTTGTTTGTGCCTCATTATCGAACGCGCTGCGGACTAACTGACAGTGGTGGCTTGAAACTTCATAACTTAAACTTAAAGAGCTATGTTACGGGCACACAAGGCACAGAGGGCTGCGGAACTGAAAGAGGCTTCATGTGCTACCACAGGAATCATATAAAAAGAATGAACTTGGAGGAGCCTAAAGGGTAGCCAGCTTGAATTGGTCTAAGAGGGCCCTGAAAAACAAAGGGGCCCAAAGAGAGCTGGTTTGATTGAGGCACCAGTTCAAGGCCAGCACAGGCTCGGCACCTAGTCCTCTACAATTACGAAGAAGGTGGGACGGCCAGAAGGAAGACCTGGACTGGGCCCATAGAGGCTGTCTGATTCTTCACCAAGAAGGGCGTCCATGGGGACCACGTGAGTGCCTGCATTTTCCTAGCACAAAAGCCTGGAACAGCAGATTTAGAGCATGGATCAAGCTTCAAGCTGCAACACGATGTTGCAGCTCGATCCATGCTCACCTGGACTAGAGTTGAGAGCTTAAAGGAACACTGACTTGTGCATCTCCTACCCATGCGAGGAGGTCAACGTCTATGGTGCAGTAACATGGAAGGCGATGCATCAGGGGACATGAATAAGGTTCACCTGTGGAAGAGTAAATGCCCCCCAAAAAACTTGTAAGCACCGATAACAGGGGCGATCATTGCACAAGAGGTAGTTACTCCTGGGTAACAAGTCTGCGATCACAAATCATTCTCTTGGAAAGAGAGAGGATAAGTGCAAAGTGGAAATTACACAAAGCCACACTAAAAGGTCAAGGGTCAGCTGGCAGAGTACAATTGCAGGGAGTTGAGGGGTCCAAAACATTCTGAACAGACCCCCCATCCCCACCAAGGTGCATCTGACTAGAGTAGGGAAGGCAGGAGGGCTTGAGAACGACAGACTCATAACAACAGTTCTTGAGATGACCATGGTCATCACAATGACATGGACCTGAAGTGCTGGGACTTGGAGAAAAGCTGGAAAGAGGGATGTCTACCTGGCGAAAAGTAAAAGAAGCTGCTGTAGATGCAGGAAGCTGTAACAAAGTACCATCAGGTCCCCAAGGCTGGTAAGGAGGCACAGGAAAAGACCGTAACCTTGGCCCCCCTGTAAGGGCAGAGAAGGGAGGAAAAGCTGCCATAGCAAGCCTGCGGGTGGCAAAAGCAAATACCAGTTGCTGTAGGGTCATGAATTAAAGGGACTGTACAGTCCCGGTTGAAGTCAGGATTCAGCTTGTAACATTTTGCGAGATATTTAGTACCACTCTATGAAATGTTAAACACCATACAATTCTAAGGGGAATCAAAAGTTTATTTGATGAAAATTGGTTTTAAAATGACTGAGATATCTAAAAACAAGGTTAAAAAAAGAGATCCTAATAAAAATTGTGGCCTGTCAATTTTATTAGGATTGCTTTTTTGGATATCTCAGCCATTTCAAGTCCAATTTTCATCAAATAAACATTGAATCCTTCTTGAAATTACATGCTCTTTCATATTTCATAAGAGGCTTCTCATTATCTCACCAAAAAAAATTATAAACCTGAATCTTCATGTCAACCAGTTCTGTACAGTCCCTTTAATGCACGCTGGTCAGAGGGAAAAACCCCCTGGACTAGGGCATGCAAAGGGTAGCTAGATCTCAACCTAAGTCCCTTTTAGGGTGGCAAAGGCAGGAAATGCTGCCATTGCGAGCCTGTGGGTTGCGAGGGCAGAAACCAGTTGTTGGAAGGTCATGATTTGATGCTCTGAAGGACCTTGGAAGTAAGCAGTGTACTATACAGACACTACCAGTAGATTGGCCAATGTGGTCTCTGAGCAGGTGACAGGAAGCTGAAAGGGTCCCCAAGACACAATGGAATAGAGATGTAGCCAAGGAGAAATCTCCAAAAGGCTAAAATTCCACTGATTACATGAAACGAAGAGCCTCTCGCAGCTGAGAGCACAGCAACACCTTGGATCTTACTACAACACTAATCACTACAGTACAACCAGTGGAGGAGTTAATCCATTATCGAATGTCATATCGCCAGACGAAAAATACGAGGATGGCTATAAAGATGGCCAGTCTTCACTGTGGGCATTAAATGGCCCCAATGATCCAGCACTTCCCATGTGTTGGCATTAAGTTGTCATTATGAGATATCTTTTTCACTTTTCTGTTTTGCTGAGGGGCGGAGTCCACTGCAAAATACACAGGATGTCAATATCCAAAAATCCCTGTCACCAGTGTTGTGTTTGTATGAATAAAGATAACCTAACGGTTGCACGCTGTATAACCCTCAGGTAGAAAGTACATGTTCACTCAATAGCTTTAGGAGTAGGACTGATTTTATTCAGTTTGCATAGCCACAGTATACACAGCAACATTCAGGCTTCCAGAGATTGGAATGTGGTAACATAAACATGGATATAAAAGAGCCCTTGTTTTAACTAGAGGAGGGAGAGAGGAGCTGGGCTTAGAGGGTGTTTCTATTATCAAAGTGATAAAAATTCAAGGTGTTGCGAGGCGATGCGAGGTGATTTGCGGTGATGTGCGGTGATGCGCCGTAACACCTCAAATTTTTTCCTCAGTAGAAACATACTGAGTAGTATAGGGATAACTTGTCACAAAAGTGTCCTTTATTCTTTCAAACTTACAGCTCAAATAGTGAAAAGTAAAGTTTTACAAAGGAAACGATGAGCTTAGAGCAGTAGTTTCAGAATTTCTAAGGCGGTATGTGATCATAACGAACAAACAGCTCAAAGTTTACTTGATATTTTACGCTTGTATTCCCTCAAATTATATAATTACAGCTAAATACTGAAAACCAAGTTCCTTTCAGGAAATGTATGGGTTAGTATACTTTTGACTGATTGCATTTGACAAGGACTTAAAGCGTGCCATTTTCACAATAATTTTTGTTTTTCAAACCAATGATGTGACCTTTTTAAACTAAAAAACAGCTCCAGATCCAACTCTATATGTGTGGCGCTCTGACAAAATGAGTCATAAGTCGCTGACCAAGTTAGCTGACCAAGACTATTTAGTGCATGACCGTGCAGCTGACATGTGAGAGGTCAAGTCTGCAAAGAATTTGGCTAACAGCTTTGCGAAGTAGCAATGCTAATTACCTATTTGAATGGTGTATTCTGAGGAATTCTGAATAAAAGAAATCAGAAGACACTGTTTAAGCCTTGTATCCGAGTAAACCCCGCATCAACGAAACCTCGAACAATGAAAGGTAAACTTCCTGCTATCAAGGGGTGGATGATAAAAGTATTTTTTCTTCACCATTGATAGCAGACTCAGCGACGTAACGGAGCACAGTGTTGGAGAATCAGCAGTATGTCTGCTAATTTGTAAAAGAATTTTTCAGTCCCCTTTTATGTTCATGTTTTGTCGAGACAATAGAACCACAGTCACGGACGCTAACTTACTCTATCTCCTACAAGCTATCCTTACTATATAAAAGGTGAATTTTATGAAAGGTTGATCCCGATTCAGCTGTTCTTACCACAGCCGTTTATACCGGGTGTCCCAAAAAAAGCGGAACGGTGGATTTTCAGTACTTTGCGATCTAAAAGTGATATATTTTTGACATCATTAGAAAGAACATCTTCCGCAGAAGACAATGATACCAAAATCATTAAATTTGGTTCAGTACTTTTTATTCTACGCCAATTTCTGAAATGCAGTCATTTTCAAATTTCGCCGGATTTTTGCGACTTATGAGATAATAATTTGAGTGCGACACGCGATCCATACGGTGAATATTGTATAAGCTCGGTGATCCATGCCAACAAAAGATACAGCTTTCACATTGGGCACTGGCCAAGAAAAAGCGGTGTGTGTCTGTGTGTCTGTGTCTGTGTGTGCGCGTGCCCAATATGAAAGCGTTATCTTTTGGTGACATGGATCAACGAGCTTATACAATTCGCCGTATGGAACGCGTGTCGCTTCCAAATTATTATCTCATAAGTCGCAAAAAATTGAAAATGACTGCATTTACAGAAATTGGCGTAGAATAAAAAGTACTGAACCAAATTTAATGATTTTGGTATCATGGTCTTCTGCGGAAGATGCTCTTTGTAATGGTGTCAAAAAATATATCACTTTTAGAACGCAAGGTACTGAAAATCCACCGTTCCGCTTTTTTTGGGACACCCGGTATAATAGCTTATCAAGGAGGTTCTAGAGCTGGAGTTCCAACTGGCCATAATCATTCAAACAGTTGTCAGATTTCTAAGGATGCACAAAAGAATTCCACAGGTGCACAGATATTGTACCTTTGACGTTCGATGTTTGAAGCCGCCATCATTCTGGGCAATTAGAAGAAGGATGTTGAACTCTAACATTATATCGGGTATATCTTGCTTGTTTATTCATTAAATTACATTAAATTTGTCCTTATGATAAAACACTTAGAACAAAGGTCAAACTCGTCCAGTAATACCTGCAAAAGCGTAAATCGGAGCTGTATGTTGTGAAAGTATTTGGAAGTACACCCTCTTTGAATGCCGATTTTAACATTTTTCCGCTAAATTCCGCCAAATGAAAATGATATGGAATAATTTTCAACAATAGTTCTTTATAAATCAATATGTCAGATTTGTGCCCGGACATGCCCATGTCCAGTAAACTTGATTTTCATTTCATTAATTTCTTTGTGATTTCTATCCGCGCATCCCCTGCCAATACCTTTTTGTATTGCTCATGTTCCATAAGTAGGGATGGTGAAAAGTTATTACCATCATAAAGACATATCTTTCGTAGAAGGTAGCTGGTCGTTATGCAATGACACATGAATCAATTGTCTTCCTATCTGTGGGGCAGTTCCAGTTTGGTACACACTTCAAATATTTTTGAGTGGCGGCTTCGAACATGGTTTCAAAGGGAATATAAGAGTTGCGACTCCATTCTCTTGAACCTCCTTGAGCACACCTAGCTTTTAACCGTTTACCTGTACTGGATAGGCAGGAATACAATCTTATCGCAATCATAGCGATTTGATACCAGAGTGATACACTTAACTTTTTCATCGTTTCCCCGATCAAGACCACAGTCATTAGAAAAACAAACAAACAAACAGACAGACAAGCAGTTTCATATCACAACTTACAGATTATGTGTTTCATGTATGCATAGGTCATCCCTTGATGGAGACCCTATATAGGCATTTGTTGATATTTTCTGTAGCGTTTCTTAATAAGTGCTCTCCATTGTGTTCTGATTTTGAATAGTGTTATATACATATTATTCTGTGACTGAAAGCCAAATAATAATGATAACAAGTATACCTTTAATGAAATGTTGATCAAGGAGGGAAGTGAACTTCAATTTAAAGTTAACATAGTTTATAGAAACTAGAAATTGGTGCTCGGCGGGTGGTGCAGCCGAGCACATGTATCCCCCGAACCCACAGCATCATACATCATCGCAATATATAGAGCTCACACAGAAATTCCATAAATAAATACAGTTATCATGGCAACAATGATCCTGTCCACATTTTGCCTCTGGGTACCAAATTTGATGACAATAATATGATGCAGCGGTGTAACTCTGCAGAATCTAAAGTATCCTCTGGTAGTACCTGTGAGGGAATACAATTATAGAGTAATCTGGATGCATTGTAAACCTAACCCTCTTCCAATCTGCGATTTTGATGAATTTGGGATAAAAATGTATAATATGGCAATAGGTGACAACAGGTATCAATGCAGACAATCTTTTTTTGGGGGTTTTGTTTCCACTTCTGATATTTCATTGTTTAGTTAACTGACAAAGCGGGTTCCATGACAAATGCTGTGATGACAAATACTCCAGCAAGGAATCTTAGTGTTGAAGCGCACATAAAGCTTAAAGGTCCAGTTTACCTTTGGAATCAGTTATTTCAAAAATGTTCAAGGTATCACATTTGATTCATATGTGTAGGTCTGTTGTGTCATAAAATATCCTACCATATAATTTTTTTTTTTATTTATGTTTTATTGAAAAATTATACAGAATCACAATATTTACAGCAATCAACTTGATTAGAATTACATAATCACTGAACAACGTTGAGGAATTGTAAAAAAAAGAACAAAAAAAAGGCAGAACATTAAATTACCATATACAAATCAGATCTTGTTCAAGAGCGATAATCCGAGATGGGGAAGGAGAATATAACAAACAAACAAGTAAACAATTTAATGAGTGACCAATTAGCAGTTTCATCCTCCCCTCCAACTGAAAAAGGTGTGTGCACTGCAAAGACTGGAGCAAGCCAAATCAGGGGGCGAGAAGATCCACCTTACCCAAACATAACTTGAACTTCCACACAAACTACACCATATAAAATTTTTGCAATAAAGCCTAAAATATAAGGAGATATCAGTGTTTTTCTCAATAAACCGTAACTGTATACACTTTAGTCTGGAACCATTTTTATTATAACTATTGTTTATATTTTGTGTATTTAACAACATTTGACATCGATTATACGGATTCAAATTTTTACAGTGGTTGTTTCTATCCCTAACTCACATTTTAGAACAATTTAAAGCACTACTGCTGGGTTTTTGTTTCATCTGCAAATGGTAAATTATGCCTTTAACGCTTACCCTAATCCAAATCTTTAGTCCGCCTTGAACCTAACACCCAATCATACCCATGATTGGAGAAAAGAAACGCAGCCGGTAGAGCGCTCACAAGGAAATCTCTGCTATTCCCACAAAAATTCTTGTTACCATGGCAAAGATGTCTCCGCCCATATCAAAAACAATAGGCGTCTTCTTCTTACCATAATACACCTTCATGCCAAAGTTGAAGATGATCGAAGAAGACCTGCAGCCAGTAGAGTGCTCACAAGCAGACCCTATTGGATTTACCTTTTCATGTATAAAGACAGAACAAGCAAGGGCGCCATCATCAAAAACCATAGGCATCTTTGTCTTATCATAATACACCTTCATGCCAAATTTGAAGATGATCGAAGAAAAACTGCAGCCAGTAGAGCGCTCACAAGCAGACCCTATTGAATTTACCTTTTCATGTATAAAGACGGAACAAGCAAGGGCGCCATCACCAAAAACAATAGGCCTCTTCATCTTACCACAATACACCTTCATGCCAAATTTGAAGATGATCAAAGAAGGACTGCAGCCAGTAGAGCGCTCACAAGCAGACCCTATTGGATTTACCTTTTCATGTATAAAGATGGAACAAGCGAGGGCGCCATCCAAAAACCATAGGCATCTTCGTCTTATCATAATACACCTTCATGCCAAATTTGAAGATGATCGAAGAAGAACTGCAGCCAGTAGAGCGCTCACAAGCAGACCTTATTGAATTTACCTTTTCATGTATAAAGACAGAACAAGCGAGGGCGCCATCACCAAAAACAATACGCCTCTTCATATTACCAAAATACATCTTCATGCCAAATTTGAAGATGATCGAAGAAGAACTGCAGCCAGTAGAGCGCACACAAGCAGACCCTATTGGATTTACCTTTTGATGTATAAAGACGGAACAAGCAAGGGCGCCATCATCAAAAACCATAGGCATCTTTGTCTTATCATAATACACCTTCATGCCAAATTTGAAGATGATCGAAGAAGAACTGCAGCCAGTAGAGCGCTCACAAGCAGACCCTATTGAATTTACCTTTTCATGTATAAAGACGGAACAAGCAAGGGCGCCATCACCAAAAACAATAGGCCTCTTCATCTTACCATAATACACCTTCATGCCAAATTTGAAGATGATCGAAGAAGGACTGCAGCCAGTAGAGCGCTCACAAGCAGACCCTATTGGTTTTACCTTTTCATGTATAAAGACAGAACAAGCGAGGGCGCCATCACCAAAAACAATAGGCGTCTTTGTCTAACCATAATACACCTTCATGCCAAATTTGAAGATGATCGAAGAAGAACTGCAGCCAGTAGAGCGCTCACAAGCAGACCCTATTGGATTTACCTTTCATGTATAAAGATGAACAAGTGAGGGCGCCATCACCAAAAACAATAGGCGTCTTCGTCTAACCATAATACACCTTCATGCCAAATTTGAAGATGATCGGAAAAGAAACGCAGCTGGTAGAGCACTCACAAGGAAATCTCTGCGGCGGCGGTGGCGGCGGCGGACGCGGCGCGAGGAGGCCAAATCCATAGTATCCTCTGAACTCTGTTCGGGGGATACAATTAAATGGCATTTACATGAGGCAATCATAACATTCGCACTGCTAATTGTCAGCTCTTACTTTGGATATTACACACAATCACCTGCAAATATGCTTTTAATATTTTCTAATTTCTTGAACCTTGCTTTTTCATTTTTTAAACAACTATTGCTTGTAGCATTTAAAAAGCGTAAAACAGTCTGCTATCGCGCAATTAACATAGTGTTGCCTTTTGCTTCGTCACTTACAAATTGGTAGGGTGACGCTAAATGCTAAAATACGCGATGATACATGACATTTCGTTTGTTGGTTTTCGTCTTTTCACTCCAAAACATTTTGACTACAATTGCAGAGGTATTTATCTACAAGACTAAATTAATGGTTTACAAAAGTGATCATTAATTTAGTAAGGATTAGTCAAATGAAGTCATGAATATACTTTACCCATTACGGCTAATCGAACTACGGCATTGTTGAGGTAATCACACCTTTTTATTTTTATAGTTCAAAATAATTTAGAAAATAATCAAAAGAAGAATTATTTTGTACAATTTCTCAAAATGCTCAGAAAATGGCATGAGTCAACACTTTCTATATATATATTGCATACAGCAATCTTTACTGACCTATGAACCCAAATTTTCTAGCTCTATCATCCCCCCTACCCCCCATGATGGCATTCTGGTAACTTCAATTGCGTTTTGAAATCATACACCGAACTACTTACAAAGCAGCTATTACCTTTATAGTTCGGTTAACAAACGAGTCTTTCGGATTCATGACCTCAATTCGTAATCGTAACTGCACATAGTAACATACACTGCCGATAACTGTTGAAAAACTTCAATGGCTATAATAGCGATTATAGCGGAAAATAAATGAGAAACGATCACCTTCACACATAGGATACCTAACTGATGTTGCTACAAAAATGACACATGGTTTGACTACTGTTTCAACCAGATTGAAGTAAAAAAGAATGGAATTTACTTCTGATGATAATACGATGCTAAACACTGTATATTTTACTGTATTTGGTAATGTCTTTCTGTGCGCTTTACGGACGGAAAATAAAACAGATCACAGATGCTAATAATTGCTACCACACAACACATTTCATATATACATTTTTCAAATACAATGTAATGTTATTAATATAATGTATAAAACTCTGAATTTGCGAGACCTTTTAGTTATAAGGGTTATTACAATATCAAGAAAAAAATAAAGTATTATATAGGTATTCGGATTTGCTTGGGAGACTAACAATGTTATGGCGATCGTTCGCAGCAGAGACAATCCGCTTCAATAGATATACCACACACTGTAATATGTTTTCATAAATTGAAAAAGAAACGTGAATCAATTTTCTCGCCTATTGAACTTGTTTTGATGTACTGTGCATGACGTCGCTTTTTATCATTTATTCATTCTACTTCAGGAACAAAGCAAATCTCTTTATGAATGTTAGCTGTAAAGATAATATTATCTTGTAAATTACATTCAACAGTGTTCACATTTATATGTAGTACACGTGTCTCCGCATTATTTCTTGAATGCTATGCTATGATCGTCGTTCTACATTTTCATTTGAAATATCACCTATTCATTATCTGATTTCGACCACGGAAATATGGCGACTGTTTATATGCATAGTAAATATTGGTGAACTTGATGTCTCCTGGCAGTACACATACTAATTTCTAGTTTATCCCAGCTTGAAATGCAATGAAATCGAAAACGAAGTGCACCGACTTCCAGCAAATTTCAGCCATTCTATACAGTGCCAATTAAATGTGGCTATGAAATGAGGCATGTTTTCCGATGGTTCGTTTACCCAAAAGTTAGAAAAAAAATGTTACTCCAACAAGGTTCGTGAATACAAAATGAAATGAGGAAGGCCTGCGTATTAATTCCGAATATTTGTCAGCATATCTGTACCAAACTTCTAAAAATGCAGAAAAAATGTACCTTTAAATGTGGTGTAAAAAAAAAAACCACACACACTAAGTTTAAGCTATGAGTTCATGGTTCTTCATGTTGGTGCTTTATCGTAAATTACAAAGTGATGGAGTATGATAATAATCATAAGTATGATACAATTTTAGGGACCAAACGAACGTGAAGCTGTCGGGTCTATACATCAGCGTTTGCTTGTGATACATTTAGTATGTGCAGCATGGACAAGCGCACCAAGCGATAATTACCGTGGACGCAACGATTATAAGAACATGTGCCTAAAATGGCGGGAATTCAGAATGTTATGGCACTTTGCAGCTGCTACAGAACAGATGCGGAAGCAGTCTTTGATGCGTTGTTTTAATTGCCCTGCATCATTAAGACCATGTGCATAATTTGATGTTTTTTTAAGTACACGCAAAGAACACAATCTCGATAGACGACTTCTGTTAATTCACTCAATTTACTATCTCGACAACGCCTTTTGAAACCCGCCTACAGAATGGGTTCCTCAGGTTCTATAGGTATCCGTACTGCACTTGCTAAAGCATCCTCTTTAGTTTCCATTGACAACAACATGGAAGGAGAAAGGAAACTACAGCGTCCTTGGTATTGAAAAAGAGGTTTTTTGTATTACGCATTGCGTGCCTTTTTCTGTCTTTCTGTTTCCTATTGTTTGTGAGTTAAAAGCTTGCGGCAAACTACACCGCAGCCGACACACAATGCGTACCGACTCATTCATACAGCGGCACGGACACAAACGCACCAAAGTTTACATTCAGGCTGCCCTATTGGTCAGAATCATTAATAGTAAACCTGTCCTGTGACTGGATAATTATCTTACACACCCACCCAAGCTGTCGCCTTTTACGGTAGTGTGTGCGATGGAGCGTAAACGCCATCGCTAAGCAGGACTGCTATTGTTTCGTCCGGGGAAAGAAATAGATTGTGAACTTGAACGTAACCTGAACTTTGAGAGCGATTTTCTCCGTTTTTTAGGGAGTCGACTGACATCATTTGAGTAGTTTAAAATCGTTTCTAAGAATTAGAGGGATGTGGAAATGGGTCATATTACACATCATTGTAAAGCTAAGAGTCTGTAGAATTCACATATAGGCAAAACTACGTTTTCATTTTTTGCGACTTACAATTGTATGACTCATTTCGACGGAGCGCATCACATATATACAGTCTAGTCTACACTTGCACTGCGTACTTCTTGTCTCATGGCTTGCATGTTGGGGTGTAACGTTTCCTGAACAGATATACACTTGTCTTTTGTTGTTTGAATGAATACAAGCAGAGATTATCAACTGGACATTGGATCTGGAGCTGTTTTTGAGTTTCAAGTGGCAACAGATGACAGAAGTAGTGAAGGGCATTTCAGTTTTGGATAGCAAAACAAAGCGGAATGCCGTTATGTATAACCTACATGCTTCTTCTAAGATGTTGCATCTCCGAAATATTTGGCCACTTTCTCCTTCTCAAAGCAGCAGACCAGACTTGACTCCTGACATGCAGGGGCAATGAGAGCAGTACAAAAGCTAACATACTAGTACACATTTCATGCCCCAATCTATACTTTGTATTATATCCCTCATGTAAAGCTTCTTGCCATAGGATTGTACAGAGCACGAACATGGTGTAGTTTTACTAGCTAGCTACGAGCAGCTGGATGCGGTGCAATTGGTTACTAGCCAGCGGGATATAGTACTTTTGGGAATCCACGATCTGCACCCATCGTGATCGTGCGATCGATATCGACATTTCTCACTTAAGAATGTACGCAGTGCGCGTAGTAGCGATACTTTTGAGCGACAATCCTGTGCGTGGCTTGTAGCTAGCGCTAGCAGCGCTTTGGAATTGCGCGACGGCATAATTACAGAAATCTGTGGTGCGATGGCGTGTGTGTGTAACGTTATTTGCAATTAGTGTGATCAATGCATTCAGCTCAATTGACAAAGTGACTGGTTCAAGTAACGGAGGAATGATCGCAGGAGGACACCATATCAGGTACGAATTAGGAATAAACTAAAACCGATTTTGAAGATGATCTGGGTAACGAAGCTGCTTTAGGCCTACTTCTAACGTAGTCCTGGACCTCCTCGATCTTTCGGAGTTTTGCACGCTGTGTAGTAGTGTAGCTCGTGTGTAGGAATCAACAACAGCGCAGCGGTATCGTTCGCTACGCGCTGCACGCACTGCTGCTGCACAGCTACGGCCTAACGGTAGATTTATCGTTCAAGAAACCTGCACATTTTTCCAAAAGGGAACCGTCATTACTCTAGTAAAATGCTCGAGAGGGATATAAAACAAATATCGACTGCTTTCTTTCGGGCCATGGTAAAACTATTTGACCTCGGTGATTTCTCAACAGTGCCATGTCCCTCGACTTCGTCTCGGGACATAAGCACTGTTGAGAAATCACCTCGGTGCAAATAGTTTTACCATCTCCCTCTGCAGCAGTCGATATTTGTATACTATCTTGATTGTTGTTTTCCTTCCCATACTGCGCAACCTGCCACCCCATGTACAATATGTGACTTCCTGTCCACAGTAAGTTCTCTAACGCATCTCCCCTTATTATCGCGTCTTTATCCTCAGAACAGTTCCAGTAGTCGTAAAATACGAGCAATGGACAAAAATTCGCGGTGATGCGAGGTGATATGAAGTGATGCAATGTGTCCCCAGTAAAAACACGCTCTTAGACAGCAAGGACAGGAAAGAGAAAAACTCTTAGTCTTGAGATTCAGACCCAAATCTCAGTAAATAACACAAGGATGAATATCAATTCAATTCAAGTGCAATGAAATTTTCTTTCCATACAGTGCTCACCGTTTAATCGCGAGTGGTTGGGAGACAAGTTTTTCTCCCGCTTAAGCGGTGCTCCCACTTAAGCAGTGGCTGGTATTGGCCCGAGCAAACCATACAACATGAAGCCCAGTATGTGAGCATTCCACTAACCATGCAGTTATCAAACCTGCTGATAATCACAGCAACAAGAACATGTACCCTCGTGCTACAACACGTAAACACAAAACAGCAATAAGAAAAGACACAGCAGTCCCATAATTTTGGCTAATGCATCATTGGCACAAATCTTCATTCATTTGATCCCCGAAATAACCCTTTGTAGAGTTCAAAGTACAAATCAACTTATGATGCTTATGAGCCTATTAATGCAGAGAAAGTGGCCACTATAAGTATGCTAACTTCCACTCGCTGTTTAACAGGTTGACACGCACATTACGACAACACTGATTGCAATCATGTGAACACATTTTTCTCATATTTTTGTTGCACTTAAGTGGGTTCCCGCTAAAGTGGCTCCCGATTAAAGTGTGACCACTGTAACACACGTTTGTAATCGATACATATTCACAGATACAAAATGTGCAATGTATTACAACAATAAATGTGCATGTTGATATCTCACAGCTTTGATCTTTCAGAGTCAAGAGATCTACAAAGTAAGGATTTATAGATTGCATACTTTGCAAACATGATATGAGAAACATAAGGAATATGAAACCTGGAAATTTCATCCTCCATGAACAAGGTGAAAAGGAATTTTTGACAATGAAGGACATGAGCACCAAAACTCATCCTGATAATGATGGAGAAAAGTCAGGGCTGTCATATGTATTTTGTCACTGGAAGTTCACGTTGCCCTACAAAAACTTATACTGTAAACATCAACATTTTTAGGTGACTGATTTTTCGCGCTGAGTGGCTCAAAAACATATTCACAGGTTCCTGAATTCCCGCTGTTCCATTGTTAACCCACTCTAAATGTGCAAAGAAAATTGTGAAGATACTTTCACTAGTTATAGATTTCGCACTAGCCAGAAGTAGCATGAAATACGGAAAAATAATGTACCATGAAAATTTCTGTATTTACAGTAGTATCTTGAACAGTTGCATCTACTGTGTGAGTACATGTGAGAGAGATCAAAAGATACACTCAGTCAGTGATGTTGATGATGTGTGGTTTGACAAAGCTCCTCTTGGAAAGAATACACTTAAATCTATGATAAAGAAGAAATGTGAAGATGCTAGCTACAGTAAAGAAGTACACATATCATCAGAGCCTCAGAGCTACATGCATCTCCATTTTGGCTCATCCCAACTGGGCCTTGCATCATAATATGAACGTTTCTGGGCACCGATCAGAGACATTACTAAAAATTACCCTCACGCAAGCGAGCAGCAGAAAGTAGATGTCAAAACCTCGTGTCTGCAAAACTGCATGCTAATGACACTGTTGAGATTGCCAAGCTTGATCACCCATTCACCTCAGGCTTGGCAAATGTTGAGATGGAGAAGCTCTGATGGACAGTCAGTTTGATTGTGTATTCATATCCCTGACACATACATTGTACATGTATCCACTTAAAGATGTCATCAACATTCAGCCAAGAGCTCTGACTCAGCTTCTGCCTCAGCTTCTATTGCAAGCAATTTTCCTCATGCTAGCAACATTAGTATCAACCTCGTGAATGCTCAGAGCTGCCCACACATCATCCATTTCCACAGTGGATATGTAGTGCATAATATTAAAGGGAACCAAAACCCAAAGAGCAATGTGGATTGAGTGAAAGCAGCAACATTAGTAGAACACATCAGTGAAAGTTTGAGGAAAATTGGACAATCGATGCTAAAGTTATGAATTGTTAAAGTTATGAATTGTTAAACCGTTGGATGAGGAGACTACTAGAGGTTATGACGTATGTGTGGACAACGATATAAAGAAAACATAAAGAAAATTCCACAAAAATTTGACTCACCGCTTTCAGAAAGGAGGGGGAATAACTGCTACCTGTAACGTATGCCAGTATCAAGTTGATGGAATGTGTAATTTTCATGAAAAATTAATCTTTGAGGAATTCCATTTATATTTTCTTATATTGTTGTCCACACATGACGCCATAACTCTAGTAGTCTCCTCATCCAGCGGTTCCAACACCAAAACTTTAAAAATTCACAACTTTTGCATCGATTGTCCGATTTTCCTCAAACTTTCACTGCTATGTTCTACTATGTTGCTGCTTTCACTCAATCCACATTTCTCTTTGGGTTTGGGTTTCCTTTAAAGGGACGCAGTCCTCACGAAATTAAAAAAAATATGTTGTTGTTGGTACCTCCAATGAACTACTTTCATCAAGAACAAATTTTGAAATCACCAAATAAGCTCGTATATTTCGGTTAAAAAAGTGTGACTCTGCAAATGAGCAAGTCTTGGCGGAGAGTCATATGTCATCGATGCACAACTCTTTCCAGCGGTGTTCTGCTCGTCATCCCTAGTTATTTATAAATACATGTTTACTATTTATTTTTATATCAATTGTATATATAAATAAGCTCGAAATATTTTGTTTGAAATAATAAAAACACATATTGTCACATTTTATGAAAAAATCAGATATGATCATTTTGAACACTTAAATTGGTTTTCTAAGGCACGGCTGTCAACTTGAGAGTAGGGCATCAATGACGTTGCACCTTTTGGCAGGCTCTTACACGATCGCTTGCAGGAATTATTTTTTGAAAATCGCGTACGGAGAAAATTTTTGATGTCCACGTGTATAAATTGGTGAAAGGTTATATTTTTTACTCTTCTCAATTATCAGTACAGTGAAAATCTCAGGACTGCTTCCCTTTAAAGGGGATGGCTAGGAACTGATCAGTGAGAATCAGTGGGAATGCTGGATGAGTATTGTTCCAATCCTTGTGGGATTCATTGAAGAGTACATTATATATCTATTGTTGTGTGAAAATTACTTGTTTCAGAATGGTCTCATATTCAAGTAATGTGCAGTTTAATGTTTCCAGGTTAGCCTGCCTGTACAGTGATGGGGTGATTGTTAACGGCCGCGGCCGAGCCCGCCTTCATTTCAGTGTAAACGCGCAAAAGGCCAAATGCGGGGCCAAAATTGGCCGCACATTTGGCCACGCTCTAGAGGTGATCTCGGCCACGGCCGAGCCGCGGCCGAGCCTGGCCTTTCCTCAGTGCAAACACAAACTGGGCCAAATGCGCGGCCAATTTTAGTCTGGCTTCTAAACCCTCTGCCCGTACTATTTCGCTATTCAGGATATCAACCCCCTCAACGTCGAAGACTAGTATAGTTTAAGGTGGTTTTGTCCTGCAAAGGATTTTTTCCTTCGGCAAAGGCCTTTGCCTGAACGGCGACTTCGTCGCTACGGAGGCCAGTTGGCAAAGGGTCTGAAAACCAGACTATTCCAAATTGCGTTTGTTTCCAAGCAGAGCGCCACTACAACAAAGTATTGAAAAGTTTGACTTAAAAGCGCAGCCGAGCCCGGCACTGTAAACGGACAAAATTGCGGGGCTCGGCCCCGCAATTGAGGCTGGGCTCAGCTCGGCCGCGGCTGGGTCCAGCCCCGCACTGTAATCGGGGTCCTAGGTTTGATAAAAGGTTCTGGTTTTTGTGTGTGTGTGTGTGAGTGTGTGTGTAGTACCTTGTGAGTTTGATCAGGTCTGCAGTGCTCTTTGTTGCACAGCATAAGTTTATGTAGAAATTCCAAAATGTCATAGGGTTTTGGTAAAAATTGTGGTTACCATGGCAATGCTTTATCAGGCAAATACAAAAATCATGTTTCCACATCTAAACCTCAGTGCCATAATCCCCACCAAAGTTGATTTCAATTGCTTCACAATTGTGGGAGTAGTTCACTCCACAAGATTTTCAAGAACATATGCAGTTACCATGGCAATGCCTTGTTGGGTACAAACACAAGAGTGTCTTGCACAACTACACCTTAGATCAAGTTACACCTGGTCAGAAGTTTAAGTTGTATAAAGGAAGGTGTCAAACTAGTAAAAGGTTGAACTCTTTCAGTCAGAGAGAAGCAAAATACTTGGAATAGCCTTTGTGCAGATGCTGTCGAGGCAACATCAGTGAATAGCTTCAAGTCCAAGCTCAATGATCACTGAAACATAACAAATGTAATCCAGATTGCACAAACTGATAATCCCATGGATACATCACATGGATCTCCTCAGGCTCAGGATTAAATTCTTTGAATGGCCCTCTACAAGTTTTCAACTTACTGGGCGTCATCGTAGGTAATTTGGTAATTCAGGTAATTACACATACCAAATTTAAAAGTAGTTTGCTCCAAAAGGTTTTGGTAAAGGTGTGGTTACCATGGCAATGCTTTGTCAGGGAAACACAATATCAGGTCTTCAACAATTTTCACAAAGAAGACAAAAATGTGAAGATTGGAATCAATTTGGTCTCTCCCCCCCCCCCCCATCTCATCATCCGATCTGCCACAAAAAAAACCCTAAAACTAGAAATGTCACTATGGCGATTGGTATGCCTCTGCCATAATGCATGGTTCTCCTAATAGGGGTGGTATTCTGAAAATCTTCCTAAGTTTCTTCCTAAGTTTTTTCCTAAGTCAGAAACTTAGGAAGTGCCTAGGAAAGACAAAATTGGTATTCTGAAATTTCTTCCTAGGCACTTCTTAATGCAAATTAGGCCATCCTTATCCCCGCCCACGTCCTTTCTTAAGCCAATACGAAATGCCGTATCATAAGGAACTAACCAATGACAATCGCATATCATTATGACGTAGGATCAAATA
This sequence comes from Diadema antillarum, assembly GCF_040938485.1. Taxonomy (NCBI): domain Eukaryota; kingdom Metazoa; phylum Echinodermata; class Echinoidea; order Diadematoida; family Diadematidae; genus Diadema; species Diadema antillarum. The sequence goes on along the minus strand of NW_027271963.1, from coordinate 65,044 downwards.
CACGAGTGCGGCATGTCCCCTTTCTCACGCTCATTTCGTGCATCAAAGTACATGTGCGCGCAATGACTGACAAGCGCACCTATCACGATGCTTGCAGTTTGCTATTCTTAACAACGTACTTAGGACAGGGGTGGAGCTTTCCTAAATATTTTCCTAAAATTCTTTCCTAAGTGCATTCTAGAACACCAACTCCTTCCTAAGTCAGAAATTGCATATTCCCACCCCCTCCCTAAGTTTCTTCCTAAGTCTACTTTATAGGAAGAAACTTAGGTAGATTTTCAGAATACCACTTAGGAAAAAATCCTGACTTCGGAAGAAATTTCTTTCTAGGAAGGATTTCAGAATACCACCCCAGGTCTGTAGTACGTCTTGACGATGTGTGATGACAGTTTAACATAATTGGTAAAATATCAAATGACAAGTTTGTCACAAATGTGAATTAATTGGATGAATGGCTATATTTTTGTCTAAGAGTGCAGGTATTTGGGAATTTGAGAAGTTTTACTGGACTTTTGACCCTTTGATAAGTTTATGCATTGAGTAATTTTCAAGGTATGGAGAAAAAAGTGTAATTCCAGTATTAAATAGTAAAATGATAGCATTTTAATCTGGCCTTTGACCCTTAACCTTTGACCCTAAGGCCCTATAATTCCCACGAGAATCACTGTCAGGTAGAACATGCATAATGTACTAAGTTTCATGATGATACCTTGAGTCACTTTCGAGATATGGAGGAAGAAGTGAAATTTAGCACTTTCTCTTGACCTATTGGCAAGAAACTTCCCAGAGAATCTCTGTTGGGTAATACATGTATATATTAAGTTTCCACAAAAATGATGCAGGGATTGCATAAATATGAGGGGAAATAGTGAAATTCTGAGGATTTGACCTTGAAGTCTGACCCACTGACATTTGACTCATGACCCCCAAATTCCCTAGATAATCACTGCCAGTCAGTACATATGCATATATACTAAGTTCCATGAAGATACCTCGAACCATTTGCGAGATATGGAGAAAAAAGTGACATTTCAACATTTTCATTTGACCTTTGACCTTTAACCTCATGACCTGAAACTCTTTCTGGAGAATCTTCATTTGGTAGTACATGTATACGCTAAGTTTCAAGAAAATACCTTCAGGCACTGCATAGATATGAAGGAAATAGTAAAATTTTGAGCATTTGACCTTGACCTTTTGACCTTTGACCTCGAGCGTGTGCACTCAAAAGTTGATAGGCATAACTTCGCCCAATCATACATATACATATTTCATTAGGATACCTCAAACGTTTTTTTAGTGACACTGTCCACAAAATTGATTGCGCACGGATAACCCGAAAACATATGCCTCCGGCAACACTTCGAGGCATAAAAACATCTTGAATGTACAGTCATAAATCTAAATTACACACATCACTACTTTATCTCATCACTTAAGGTTTTAAAGGAGATTTTAGATTGGGGGTTTTGCCTGTCTCTCCCTCCCCCTCAGGTAGAGCGCTCAGGCCTCTCCCCCCCCCCCCCCCCCATATGTGAGAATGGTGCATATTTCATTATTTGTACAAACATGTATTCTACAGTGTATCACAAAAGCAATGCTACCTGCCAAGTTTGGTGAAAATCCTTCATGGGGCTTTCATGAAGAGGACAAAAGTGTACACTTCAGGCCCCCATTTGGACCCGCAATAAACAAATTTGAAACTACACTCATCAATATACTAACAATTGTATTAACTTATGCACTTGTCACTTGTCACTTGTCACTTGACGCACCCCACTACCCCCGAACATGGGTGCGTCATGGTCATTTTTTGACTGACCACACGGGGTTTTTGACGCACACCACAGTCACTTTTTTGACGGACAACACGTTGAAAATGATGCACACCTCGGTCACTTTTTTGATGGACATCCTCAGTACATGTGACGCACCCCCGAAAATGCTCAAATGATTTTTGCATGCGCTTTATTCAAGCAATTTCATTTTCTTTTGGTTCATAAATATAATTTGTAAAAATTTCGCCAAGTTTCCCTTACCCTGGTCCTGTAAGCACCGTACCGTCATTCACCGTACATCACAAAAAAAAAGAAAACAAGGAAAAGTAGAGATTACGTGGTGCGTAATATATGTCCCCGCCGGAAGTAGCATTTAGTAGCATATGTACAATAAAGGTAAAAAGATCAAGGTCAAAGGTCAAAGAAGTCAACGTTCAAAATTCTGTGTAGAAGTTTTGAAGCCCTCACCTAGTGCCATCACATAAAGCAAACGGAATCGAAATCGGGTTAGAAATGGTGAAGGAGTAGCATTTTGTAGCCAATGTACAATATAGGTAAAAAATGAAGGTCAGAGGTCAAAGAAGTCAAAGGTCAAAATTCTGTGTAGAAGTTTTGAAGCCCTCACCTAGTGCCATCACATAAAGCAAACGGAATCGAAATCGGGTTAGAAATGGCGAAGGAGTAGCATTTTGTAGCAAAATGTACAATACAGGCCAAAAATCAAGGTCAGAGGTCAAAGAAGTCAAAGGTCAAAATTCTGTGTAGAATTTTTGTAGCCCTCTCCTAGTGCCATCACTTTAAGCAAACGGAATTGAAATCGGGTTACAAATGGCGAAGGAGTAACATTTTGTAGCAAAATGTACAATATAGGTAAAAAAATGAAGGTCAAAGGTCAAAGTCAAAGGTCAACATTCTGTGTAGAAGTTTTGAAGCCCTCACCTAGTGCCATCACATAAAGCAAACGGAATCGAAATCGGGTTAGAAATGGCGAAGGAGTAGCATTTTGTAGCCAATGTACAATATAGGTAAAAAATGAAGGTCAGAGGTCAAAGAAGTCAAAGGTCAAAATTCTGTGTAGAAGTTTTGAAGCCCTCACCTAGTTGCCATCACATAAAGCAAACGGAATCGAAATCGAGTTAGAAATGGCGAAGGAGTAACATTTTGTAGCAAAATGTACAATACAGGCCAAAAATCAAGGTCAGAGGTCAAAGAAGTCAAAGGTCAAAATTCTGTGTAGAATTTTTGTAGCCCTCACCTAGTGCCATCACTTTCAGCAAACGGAATTGAAATCGGGTTACAAATGGCGAAGGAGTAACATTTTGTAGCAAAATGTACAATATAGGTTAAAAAATGAAGGTCAAAGGTCAAAGTCAAAGGTCAACATTCTGTGTAGAAGTTTTGAAGCCCTCACCTAGTGCCATCACATAAAGCAAACGGAATCGAAATCAGGTTAGAAATGGCGAAGGAGTGACATTTTGTAGCCAATGTACAATATAGGTCAAAAATCAAGGTCAAAGGTCAAAGAAGTCAAAGGTCAAAATTCTGTGTACAAGTTTTGAAGCCCTCACCTAGTGCCATCACACAAAGCAAACGGAATCAAAATCGGGTTAGAAATGGCGAAGGAGTAGCATTTTGAAGCAAAATGTACAATATAGGTCAAAGGTCAAGGTCAAAGGTCACAACCGAAATTCTGTGTACAAGTTTCAAAGCTCCCATGTAGTGCTATCATATAAAGCAAACAGAATCAAAATCGGGTTAGAAATGGCGAAGGAGTAGCATTTTGAAGCAAAATGTACAATATAGGTCAATGGTCACAACTGAAATTCTGTGTAGAAGTTTCAAAGCTCCCATGTAGTGCTATCATATAAAGCAAACAGAATCAAAATTGGCTCATAAATGACTGAGAAGAAGCAAATTGAACATTTTGATCACACACGGACGCACAGACGGACGGACGGATGGACAGACGGACGGACGGACACACAGACACACGCACGTACTGAGCCCGTTTCATAGTCCCCTGCTCGAACTCGTTCGGCGGGGACAAAAAATAGTACCAATAATCAATGTTTGCATTCATTCAAAGGGGTTTGGTTCGATTACTGTAACCGCCTGTTCCCACCTGTACCCTGGCCCCAATTTACATGTGCGCGCAAATTCCTTTGCCCTGTGGTTTCGTCTGTCTCATGGGTGTCAAGTTTCCGTCTGGCTACTATTCACATTGTTTTTCATGTCATTGTTCAGCGAGGGAGTGTTACCTCCCTGCTTTCATTTCGTTGTTCAATTCCACTGTCAACATTCTGCTTCGAAAATCACCTCACACGAGACAAGTGTGGTCATATTTGCTGCTAGTTGTTTGTTGTTTGTTATTTTTTTATCACTCTTGTGATCAGGACCATGATGGGGAAAGGGGAAAGAGTAGGGTGAGCCGAATACGAGTGAGAGTGGACAGGGAGAGGGAAATTGAAAGATGGAATCCTCTGCTCACGATTTGTCTCTTAAAACATAAATTGTCAACCTATTTTTTTCATAGTTATGATGGATGTCTTGTTGTGTCAATGTGTTGATTTTTGTGCCATAAAAAGAAGGAATAAATATCGTAGAATGCTGACCAAAAAGGAAATGGTTTCACCAACATTGCGTGTACATTCGACCAAGAAAATTACCCCCCCCCCCCTAAAAATAAGGGATTTGTTCTCCGTTATTTGGTTGTCGAATATATTTCTTTCTTCATCAGCTGCGCGTTACATTGCCTGTTTTGGCCCTTTTTTATTGAATCAGAAAAGAAAAAAAAAAAGACAAGAGATATTCAAAGCAAGACAATAAGTTTAAAATTCTAGTTTGACATCGTTCATTTCTTTATTGGGCAGCAAGAGATAATTCAGACGGTGATATGTGACATTTTCAAAACAGATAATTCAGACCAATTCTTAGTTTGCCTTGGTTCTTTTTCTATTTTTTTTTTTTTTTTTGGGGGGGGGGGGGTCATGTTCGTTGTACCCACCAAAAGTTAGTTAATACGAAAAATGAAATAATCCGAAATACGCCAATTCCCTACACCTTATAGATTGTAGATGTTCGTAAATAAATGTGAAAGTCATGATCGAAAAATGCAAGAATGTTTGTGATTCCATGGATGTGTTTATTTCATTGTCGGATCAGCAAATCTTCGGAGTATCGAGCCTTGTTTTGTTCACGAATAAATGGATATACTTTATATTCAAAGCAAGACAATAAGTTTAATTCTGATCGATAGTTTGACATCGTTTATTTCTTAGTTGGGAAGCAAGAGATAATTCAGAAAAGAAACACAGACGGAACGTGAAATATTTAAAGCAACTAAATGATATTAAATCTTTGTTTGTTTGTTTGTTGTTGTTTGTTTGTTATATATATATATATATATTATTATTTTTATTTTTTATTTTTTTTTGGGGGGGGTCATTTTCGTAGTACCCACGTAAGGTTCGCTGATGCAAAAAAGATATTCCAAAACACGCAAATTCCCTACACAGTGGCTGATGTTCCTATATACATATATAGTGTGAAAATGAATATGAAAGATAATGATTCATAATCCGAAAGAGCACGAATGTTGTGATTGCGTTTATCCGGATGTGAAATCAAGTTGGTTAGTCTTGAAACGGATTACAAAACTTGTCATTATGATGATGATTATTACTGATATTATTGTCAGGAACCTATTACTATTTAATTATCGAGCATTTGTTAGTTTGTTTTTTCCGTTGTCGGATTAGCAAACCTTCGGAGTACCAACCCTTGTTTTGTTTTCGGATTAATGAACTTTCAGAACAACAAAATTTCAGAGTAACAAACTGTAATCATTTTATTTGGGCATTGGGGATAGTTCAGAAAAGAATTAAGGCAAGAAATAAGTTGGATTCTTAGGTTGACAATGTTTATTCATTTTCGTATCGTTCATTATTCAGAAAAAATAAAGCCTCCGGCACCACTTTGTGGCGGAGGCATAAAAAATACACGGTTCACTATATTACGATGGGTCGTTACTCCGTATATGAAACACGCATATTCCATATGCCTGCATGTTGTTGTTGTTTTTTTATTCGAAAATGTAATTATGGTTTATCAATCTGATTTGTGGCATTATTCTGAAAGTTCGCCAATCTGAAACGAATTACGTGGCACACAACTAATTGGGCCTACTTATTTTGCTTTCGGATAAACGAACATTGAGATTACCAAATCTTCTTTTGTTTTTGAGTGAACAACCCTTCGAAAGAACTTTTTTTTTTTTCATTTTCTTTTCTTTTCGATTTATGAACCTTCCGAAACGTGAATCTTCTTTTTTTTTTTCCTTTTTTGAATATACGAACGTTCAGAGTATCAAACTTTAACGAAAAGTACTTAACATATTTTTCTCAGTCTGTGTCCATAGATAGAAGGGAGTGATTTTTTTGAAAGGCAAGAAATAAGTTAAATTCATATTTTTACATCGTTTCGTCTTTTTTATCGGGAGTGAGTGATATAGCATGGCCGGCGGAACCGGAGGCTCAGCCCTCACTTTTTTTTTTTTTCACCCGTAGACCCACAGTGGGCTTTTGAAAACGTGGCGCCGGATATGTGATAGGCTACTTCAGAAGGGGGTATATAGATGGGAGGTATTATTTTGTTCAAGAATGAGTTTATTTCTTAGTTTCGTTAATTTCATGTGTGCACGGTATTTATCATTCCCCAAAGAATTAAAAAAAAGGGTTTGCATTCTGATAATTTCTTATTTCGAACTTGAAAAGAGCAAAATCCCTTTGGCGATGTTTTTCTTCCGAAAATGTCATTTGCAGCATTCATATTCTAAAAAAAAACAGTTTCGCTAATCTGAAAACGAATTGCAATTCATTTTCAGATTAACTTTATTATTCCTTTATTGGCCTAACAAACCTTCAGAATGAAGGACTTTCAGAAAAACAAACAGTGGTAAACATTTTTTTTTTCTCTTTCTTCAATCGAGCAATGGGCGGACAATTCAGAATCCAACAGTATTTAAAACAGGAAAGTTATAGTTTACTTATTTCTTTTATTGATTAGTACAGATAAATCTGATAAGAAATGAAAAAAAAGAAGAAATAGCCTTAATTGAGGTCAGATAAATGAAAGAAGTTAAGAATCATAACGTTTGTATTGAAAGCCTGGCTGGGTCTTCACCCTGGGGCTTCGATTTGAGCGAACATTCTTTCCCAGTTCATCCCTCAGGCTCCAAACTGTTTATGACCTCCAGGGAATGCGCCAGTACGCGCGATTTCTTTTGTTGAAGTCTGGCACCTTGCCATAGTGGAATTTTTCTTTTTTCTTGGTAAAGTTGGTGGTAAAAATACTGTCATACTCTTAACTGCGCGTTAGGGACGTGTTTTTCATTTCTATCTGAATTACGTAGAGTCTACTGTGTTCTACCAAGGCAAGGAGCTTCCATTTTGAAGCTCCTTGGTTCTACGTACACGTGGGGGAGGAGCACGCTGCTCACACAGCGCTATCGAGTCACGCACCACTCGACTTACCTGCTACTACAGCGCAGGTACACACAACGCCACAGCATTCCCACGAGCAGAAAATGGCATGCGGCAGGCAGTTTCTTCTTTTACTGTCAAAATTCGCCTCTGTCACCACAGACCATTATTTAGACGCACATTGTATTGGAGTATAAACGAACTTTCTTTGATAGCAATGAGTGTTGGTGTTGCATTAGGGCTGCAAGTAAGTGTTCGACAGTAAGGTTCGGAAATCGTTACATCGCTAAACAGTACCTGGTTTGAGATTGAGTATGCATGATTTCATGGGTTTGTTGGAGGGAAAATGTGACTAGAGAGGGTGGCTTTTAAATCATTTGCTTGCCAGATTCGGGCAAGCATTTTTCCCTCTTAATCCAAAATGCTTCCCGACTTTGATTTTCACTTGCCGCGGGAAAGCGCTCACTGTAATTTCACTCGCGGTATGTATATCTGGTACTGGTAGCATGCAAAAATGCGTGCAGTTTTCCATAGCCAAGAGACGTACCATGACGCACCCCTCGGTCAAAAATTTGACCGACAATGATGGGATTTTGTGCAAAGTAAAATAAGTCCCTTTAACACTGCAGAAATTTTTATGAAGGTTGATTTTCATCAACTGCAAAGATGTAGCCGGTTGATAAGCTAGCCCTAACCCTACACATCTACAGTCCGGAAGCAAACGCACCCTTACCCCTTGATCGTTGTCTAACGAAGATAGCATTTATGCACACATGCGTAGTCATGCCTACGTACGTTGTACCTTGCTATAGCTACAGCAAGGTATGATAATGCCGCATGTAGGCGACCTTGCGAGGACAACCCCACAATATTGAAAGCATACACTTTCTATCATAATTAGCGATTTTTGTCTCGCCCACCGGAGGTGAAGGCGAGACTAAGGGATCCAAATGGCGTCCGTCCGTCGTCCGTCCGTCGTCCGTCACAAATGTTAAAGTTTACCTGCAAGACTCTCTTATGATGCATAACTTGGCAACTGTTACAGCAATGGAAGCCACACTTGGGTGATAGAAGCACTAGGGGTATCTTCATGTTATGGTGTTGTCAGAGGTCATGTGATGAGGTCAAAGGTCATTTGAGGTCATATATTAAAGGACAAGTTCACCTTCATAAACATAAGGAATGAGAGAATGCAACAATAATAGTAGAACACATCAGTGATAGTTTGACGAAAATTGGACAATTGATGCAAAAGTTATGAATTTTTTAAATTTTTGTGTTGGAACCGCTGGATGAGGAGACTACTACAGCTTGTGAGTCATATGCGTACAACAGTATAAAGAAAATGTAAAAGAAAATTCAACATATTTTCACTTTTCTCGCATAATAAAGGAGCTCTTGACTTGCCTCTTTCTAAAGGCAGGGGGAATAATATTACCCATAACATTTGTCGGTAACGAGTCAGGGGAATGTGTATTTTTTTCAAAAGATGGAATTTTGTGAAATTCTCTTTATATTTTCCTTATATTGTTGTACGCATGTGACATCTAAGTTATTCATACACTGCAGTAGTCTTCTCATCCAGCGGTTACTGCACAAAAACTTCAAAAATTCATAACTTTTGAACGGATTGTCTGATTTTCCTCAAACTTTCACTGATGTGTTCTACTAATATTGCTACATTCTCTCAATCCTTATGTTTATGAAGGTGAACTTGTCCTTTAAAGGGTATGTGCAAGACCCTCTTTTCTATGTTAAAGTTTACCTGCAAGACTCTCTTTTGACAAATAACTTCACATAAGTTGCTTGGATTACAACCTAACTTGGGTCATAGATGCACTGGGGGTACCTTCATGTTATGGTGCCGTTGGAGGTCACAGGATAAAATCAAAGGTCATTTGAGGTCATACGTTAAAGTTTACTTGCAAGACTCTCTTATCACTCGTAACTCCAAACTTGGATGGATCATGTCCCTTGTGGAGGTGAAGGTCGTCACAAGGTCAAAGGTCACAGACAGGGGTCAACAAACTTTTAGGGCCCAATGTTATGTTTTTAGGGCGCGTTTTGATTGTGGCTCATAACTTGTGATCCCTATGTCCGTTTGTGACCAAACTTGGATGGTAGATGTCCCTTGGGGAGTTAAAGGTCATCACAAGGTCAAAGGTTACAGAAAGGGGTCAACAAATTTTTAGGGCCCAATGTTAAGTTTTTATGGCGCATTTCGATTATGGCTCATTACTTTTGATCCCTTTGTCCGTTTGTGACCAAACTTGGATGGTAAATGTCCCTTAGGGTATTGAAGGTCACCACAAAGTCAAAGGTCATAAGCAGGTCAATTAACTTCTGGGAGTTATAAAAAATATTAATTCCTTGTACGCGAATGGGCGAGACACAATTTGGCGATTGCCTTGTTTTCCCACTGTAGCACAGTATTTTACGATCAAACTTATGTAATAAAGATCTCGTAATTCACACATGTCAGGAATTATTTGAAGTGTAAACTAAACGCTGCAATAAATGTGATCACAAAGCCTCCTTGCCAATGAACCCCCCCCCCCCACAGCTTTAGATGAGGCCCCTATAGTCCCACTTATTGATTTCAATGTCATGTCGCAGAATGTGCTTTTCTGGGATTGAAGTCGGCATGAACGTGAGTTCATTCTTTGTACAAGCAAATTTTGTGCACATTGAGGTATCCTAGCCATTGTAATCCTAAAGAAGCATTCTGTAAAATCATTATTCGAGGTAGTGGTATTTGACATACATTTGCGTATTTTAGCATACTTACCCCCCGTCCCTTGTTGTGATGCAGACACGATGCGCTTGCTGTTTGCAGGGGATTTATTTCTGCTAATTTCAGACCATCCTCATCCACAATGATTTACATCTGAATAATTAACGGGAATCAAACACAAATTCCAATCAAACGCAAGTTTCTTGTAGCAACAGAATGCAGGAATCAAACGCAATTTACGGGCGACACTTGCGTTGGATGTGAAGTTCCATTTTAACGCAATTTGAGTTTCTAGCAGCGGGGCCCTGCTCTCTAGTTCATCCTTAAATTATGGTACACTGTGTCTGTAGGCCCAGAGTCTCTCAAGATTTCATTCAAATATCCAATATCGTTCATCCATACCGCTACCAGAATGTCACAACAACATTCAGGGTTCTCTGGAAAAAAATAATGATTGGGCGCTATTAGGGGTGGGGGGATCTGATTTGAGTGCACAGGAAAGACCCAACATTTGTATTATATACAGTTACAGTTTGTTAGTGTAGACTTGGTGCAGCATCCATAATGACATTCGAAGATAGACCTTGCTATAGATACCTTGTACGTAGTATCTACATACGATGCGCGTAGTAGGCTAGTATAGCTGCTTCATGAAGAATATCATTTCACGTAGAGCACATCGGATGGGCAAGATCACGCAGATACTCATGCATTCGAGTGTAAGAATGCCGTACCGCATACACAATAGGCTGTATGTATAGAGTGGGTGTGCACGGCCACCACACAGTAAACAGTATTCATACTACAATTAGGAAAAAAATTAAGCTCCAATGGTATCGTGAGCACCTATGAACATGTACTAAAATAGCGCATGCAACACACCCACGATTTACTCTTGATGACAGCTCCACTTCGGCAATCTTCGTATCAATGCTAACAGCGATGGGCACCATCATCCAACAACATCCCCACAACTTCCAGGTCTATCCACCTTTAAGTGATCAAAGTATTAGTTTTACATTACTCATTTGGGGTCATCCCACAAGACTGACACCCATGAGTCATACAGCCCACGAGTCCTACAACCCACGAGTTCGACACTAGGCAAATAAAGCCCATGAGACCGACACTAGGTAAAAACAGCCCACGAGTTCGACAGATACAACACGGGGCTTAATGTGTCAGTCTCGTGGGCCTTGTTTGCTTAGTGTCAAACTCATTGGCTGTATGACTCGTGGGCTATATAACTTGTAGGCTGTATGACTCATGGGCGTTGGTCTCGCGATGTGCATCCGCTACGTCCACATCGACTGTCACTGGTATCTAGTTCTGTCGATGAGCTCACACCGAGAGATGGCGATATAGTGATTTCGGCAATCTAAGAGGGGCATTTCCAGGGTGATTGGCTATTATCAGTTTGCTCCAAAACTGACTGATATTATGAGCTCGCCTTGAGGTATTTCGATCGCACTTCGTACAGCGTGCGGCATCCAGTGTCTGTCACGAGTTGTCCATCGTCCGGCATGCGTCATGCGTAAACTTTTGAAATTTCCGTCTTCTTCTTGAAAACTCCACGACAGATTTTCACCAATTTTGGCAAGTAGTATCCCTTGGAGGATAGGATCTCAATTTGTACAAATGGGCACCATGCCCCTCTTAGGGGGCCGGGGGGGGGGGGGGGGGGGCCAACTCCCCTAAATTAAGGCATTTTTAAAGATCTTCAATAGAACCAAAAGTGATTGAGCCAAGTTAATACTATGAGTTTATACATTGATGAGTTTAGTTTCAAGTTTGTTCATGACGGATCCAGAGCTGCCCCTCTTGTAGCCTGGGGGGGGGGGGGGGGGGGGCGGCGGAGGAGGGGTCCAAATGGGGGCCTACAGTGTTACATTTTCATCTCCTTGAAAACCCCACGATGAATTTTCACCAAACTTGTTGGGTAGCACCCCTAGGGGGATAGGATCTCAATTTATGACCTGCTACAACAAAAGGATGCAAAAGTCGGGGAGGACAATTTTCTGAAAATGACATGACATTATTCCCTTACTCTTCCACTTTAATTTTATATATAACACGACTCATAAAAGTACTTGGTTGCATAGATATCAATGATTTTTTAAAGAGCATTTTTAGTGGTTTAGGAAATCAGCGTTTTAAGAAAACCGCCTTCAAAGTTTTCCTTCCGACGCAAGACAGTTTTCACCGCTTGACAATAGAAGGTATACTCCTAGCAACCTCCGTGATGTTCATTCAAGCTTAGCGCCAGCGGTTTATGCACGACCAATCAGTAACCAGGGTGCCATGCACTGACCAATAAGATCTAAATCCAAATCTTCGGACACGTTTCTGTTTCGTTGAAAGTCTGAAAATCATGGCACAGAAAAATGCTATTTCTTACCTTTCCTTTGACCATTTAGCTTCAAAATATCGGCAGATGATAGACGATACATTACAAAATTATGCCAAAAACAGAAATCCGATTGTTTTGACCGATTTTAATGATTATGACTTCAAACTCGATTTTCTTGGCTCAGCCGTCAGCGACTTTAGGATCCTTTTGTTATAGTGGGTCACATTTGTACAAATGGGCACCATGCCCCTCTTTGAACCAAACCCCCCAAATTGAGTAATCTTTCAAAATCTTCTTCTCTGGAACCAGAAATGATAGAGATAATGCACTTGTCAATGTAATGACTCACCCCACTACCCCCGCACGTGGGTGCATCATTTCCTGGTTTGGTCAGTCAAATCTGTGACCCAGGTGTGCGTCATTTTCCCAGGTTTGTCTGTCAAATTTTTGACCGAGAGGTGCGTCATGGTACGTCACTTGGCTATGGAAAACTACACGCATTATTCTGGACTGAGGGGTGCATCATGGTACGTCACTTGGCTATGGAAAACTGCACGCATTTTTGCACGCTACCAGTACCGGATACACGTACCGCGAGTGAAATCAGTCAGAAAGCGTTTTGGAATAAGAGGGAAAATGCTTGCCCGAATCTGGCAAGCAAATAATTTAAAAGCCACCCTTTTTCCTCACATTTACCCTCCAACAAACCCATGAAATCATGCATACGCAAGCTCAAACCTGAGTGACTGTTTAGCAATGTAACGATTTCAACCTTACTGTCGAACACTTACTTGAAGAAGCCCTAGTGCCTATTGCGGATGCAACACCAACACTCATTGCTATCGAAGAAAGTTTGTTTATATTCCAATACAATGTGCGTCTAAATAATGTTCTGTGGTGACAAAGGCAAATATTTTGACAGTAAAAGAAGCAGCAGCAGAATGCCTGCCACGTGCCATTTTTTTCTGCTCGCGGAAATGCCGTGGTGTACCTGCAGTAGCAGGTAAGTCGAATGGTGCATGACTCGCTGTGAGCAGCTGCTCCACATGTACGTAGAACACAGTAGACTCTACGTAATTCAGATAGAAATGAAAAACACGTCCGTAACACGCAGTCAAGAGTACAGTATTTTTAACACTAACTTTACCAAGAAAAAAGAAAAATCCCACTATGGCAAGGTGCAAGACATGGGGAAGGGGGGGGGGGGTAGGTAAGGAAGAGACTACCGTAATCAACGAAAGAAACCACGCGTACTGGCGCATTCTCGGAGGTCATAAACAGTCTGGGGCCTGGGCGATGAACTGGGAAAGAATGTTCGCTCAAGTCGAAGCCCCAGGGCGAAGACCCAGCCAGGATTACAAACGTTATGATTCTTTATTTCTTTCATTTATCTGGCCTCAATTAAGGTTTTTTTTTTTTTTTTCATTTCTTATCAGAATTATCTGTACTAAACAATAAAAGAAATAAGTAAACTATAACTTATTTTCCTGTTTTAAATACTTCTGGATTCTGAATTGTCCACCCATCGCTCGATTGAAGAAAGAGAAAACAAAAATGTTTACTACTGTTTGTTTCTCTGAAAGTTCTTTATTCTGAAGGTTCGTTAAGCCAATGAAGAAATAATAAAGTTAATCTGAAAGTGAATTACAATTCGTTTTCAGATTAACAAAATTTTTTTTTAGAATATGAATGCTGCAAATGACATTTTCGGAAGAAAAACATCGGCACAGGGATTTTGCTCTTTTGAAATTCGAAATAACAAATTATCAGAATACGAACCCTTTTTTTAATTCTTTAGGGAATGATGAATACAGTGCACGCAAGAAATTAACGAAACTAAGAAATAAATCTCATTCTTGAACTAAAAAAACAAATGTTACCTCCCGTCTTTATACCTCCTCCTGAAGTAGCCTATCACATATCCGGCACGTTTTCAAAAGCCCACATGTACGGGTGCAGAAAAGTGGGGGCTGAGCCCCCTGTTCCGCCGGCCCTGCTATATCACTCACTCCCGATAAAAAAAAAAGAGGAAACAACGTAAAAATATGAATTGAACTTATTTCTTGCCTTTCAAAAAAAATCACTCCCTCCTATGTGGACACTGAGAAAAAAAAAAATGTTACTGTTCGTTAAAGTTTGATACCCTGAACGTTCCTTCATTCAAAGAAATAGAAAAAAAGAACATTCACGATTCCGAAGGTTCGTAAATTGGGGGAAAAAAAAGAAAATGAAAAAAAAATTGTTCTTTCGAAGTTTTTTTCACTCAAAAAAACTAGAAATGTCACTATGGCGACTGGTATGCCTCCGCCATAATGCATGATTCTCCTAATAGGTCTATAGTACATGTGGACAATGTGTGATTACATTTTCACAAAACTGGAAAATATTAAAATGACATGTTTGTCACAAATGTGTTGAATGTTCACCTTCCTTGACCTAGGTTTAATTGGATGAATAGGAGAGCACGTATTTGGGGATTTACAGACTTTAACTTGACTTTGACCTTTCATAAATTTATGCTTTGAGTAATTTTCAAGGTATGGAGAAAAAGTGCAATTTCTGTATTGAATAGTAAATTGTTACCATTTTCATCTGGCCTTTGACCCTAAAATTCATAAGAGAATTACTGTCAAGTTTCAAGATAACTTGAGCCACTTCCGAGATATGGAGGAAGAAGTAAGTTCAGCACTTTCACGTGATCTTTGACCTTTTGACCTTTGAGGCAAAAAAAAAAAAAGACTTCCCAGAGAATCTCTATAGGTTATACATGCATTCACCAAGTTAAAAAAAAAAAACTAGAAATGCGCTGCGGCGACTGGTGTATGCCTCCGCCATAATGCATGGTTCTCCTAATAGGTCTATAGTACAATGTCTTGACAATGTGTGATGACAGTTTCACACAATTGGCAAAATATTGAAATGACAGGTTTGCCACAAATGTGCTGAATGTTCACTTTCCTAGAACTAGGTTCAATTGGATGAATGATTAAAACGTCAGAGTGCAGGTATTTGCCAGAAAAATCACACTACAAATAGTTGATGGCAATTCTGGTCAGTTTAGCTTGAGTCTGGGTCTCGCATTCAAACTCCTTGCTCTGTATGCCCTTCTTTCCATTAAAGTTTTCATCATTCCATGTTACACTATTTTAAGACCAAAAAAAAAAAAAAGATGTGAAATTAGTACTTCAGTTTAACCATACAAACTAATATAATTTAGTTTTTAACATGCTGAGAGAGAAAAGATTTTTGGAATGCTTACAGTACATAGGACAAGAGACACCATGATGTGTTTTCATCATCCACATTGAAATAAAAGATTTATCTCATTAATGGCTTTGTTCTCACCAATTCTGGTCATGATGATAGTTTACTGTCAATTTTTTTTTACGTACACATGTATTTATTTTTGTTATTTCAAAACTTTGAACAGGTATAGCTATAATTCAGATCTTATGTTTAATTAAAAGGATATTGTTTAAAATGCTTGCAAAATATAGTAGGCCTACACCATTAATTTTTCATGACTGTGTAGTGCAAACCTTTTTAGCACTGCTTTGTGTGTACTGCATACATGAGCAATGGGCTTGTAGCAGACTATAGTCTTATGGTGGCAATTAATTAAAGTTGAAACCAATATTAAGTGAATTCATTTTCTACAAATTAATGTTTTAGACCATAATGTGTCTGTCAAAATGATATAGGCTATTATGACCAAATGACAAGCGAATTTACCAAAAAGGATATTTCTTTGGTTAATGTAATCATCCTGTTGCTCAGTGAAGCACGAACTGTATGTAAGATGATGATTTTGGGAAGGTGCTTACAGCTTTCAGTAAAAAAAAAAATGTGGTTGTCATCTCAAATTATTATAAGATTAAGACCCTACAGCATAAGTCACTGAATTCTGGTGAAAGGATCTTAAAAATCCATCAAAAAAATGAAATTAATAACAATGTCAAAATGTATGTCTGTAATGGAAAGTTTGTACGTCCATAACTGTACATCCGTACACAAAAAGGGTGCAATTGTGACCCTGCATCTCAAAACAAACAAAAAGTCGCCAGACATGAATTTTTAGTTAAGACCATATTCTAAAAGAACAGACTTTAAGCTTTAAAATGATGTATAACTCAAATCAAATGGACTCTCCTAACCTATCTAAATATTGGAAAGAAAGCACAAACTCAGGAAAAGTGTGAACTGAGAAAAGAGGCTCTGAAGTACAGTGTCTATTCAAGCACTTAATCTTTACCAAACCGTGCTGGCTGTGCGATGAATGGGACAAAAAACAGGAAGTAAACCACCAGAGTAACAAAAATGAAGGGATTATTCGATTAAACTGAAATTAAAGATGCCTCATTAACACATTCTGTCCATAATTAATGCCAACTTTCAAAGCAGTAGCACTATCCTTTCAAAAGTTATTAAAGTTGGAAGTGAAGAGTGTGGACAAGGTTTTTCAGAAATGAACTAGAAATGTCGCTATGGCGACTGATGCCTCCGCCATAATGCATGATTCTCCCAATAGGGGTATAGTACAATGTCTTCACAATGTGTGATCCATGACAGTTTCACATAACTGGCAAAAAAATAAAAATATGACAGGTTTGTCAGAAATGACTTGAATGTTCACTTTCCTTGAACTGGGTTTGCTATAATTGTCGAAGAGTGCAGGTACACATATTTGGGGAATTGAATTCTGACAGACCCTTTTATAAGTTTAATGCATTAAGTAATTTCCAAGGTACAAATGTATGAAGAAAGAGTGTAATTAGAGTTTTTTTGGTGTATCAGATGTAACATTGATGTAACATTACATTGATGACGTAATTTTGAAATATTTGTGTGTAAGAAGAATTTACTCACACAAACACACACACACACGCGCACCCATACACACACTCACACATACAAAATACATACCACCCTTACTCACACTATGTCTCATATTACTCTCAAATGCTATTGCACACACATACATCTCACCATGTATATATATATTTTCGTAACTTAAACTTACATGTTGTAATTAAAGATCATATTATATTGTTGTTTTTTTTCTTTAAATGAAAACATTATATGAGCAATTATTGAAAGTTTTCTTTTTATGACTTATATGATACAGAATTTTTTGGTTAAAATTGATTTACAAGACAGTTGTATATTATCCATACTTGGTCTATTTCATATGCTATCCTTATGTATACATTGGGCAAGCAGAATTATATGTTATGCAATATGTACCTTTGAACTATGATGAATTTGTCAATTTGTAATGTTTGTAATTTTTTGTCTTGTTCACTATGTGGACTACATGTAAAAAAACCAGTGAAAAGAGAATTTCCTTTATGGACAATAAAGCAATTCATTCATTCATTCATTCAAAACAGATTTTTTTTTTTTTTTTTTTTTTTGGGGGGGGGGCATTGAAACCTGGCCTTTGACCCTTAACCTTTGACCTTTGACATTCTGGCTGGAAATTTCCTGGAGAATCTCCATTAGGTAATGCATGTAGATATTAAGTTAGAAAACTAATAATAAAATGCAAGCATTTCATATACTAGTGTATGAGGGAAATAATAAAATATTGAAGAGTTGACCTTGACCTTTGACCCTATGACTATTGACCTATGACCCCTAAATTCCCTAGATAATCTCTGCAAGTCAGTACATGCGTATGTACCAAGTTCCATGAAGATACATTGAACCATTTGTGAGAAAAGTGATATTACAACATTTTCACCTAACCTTTGACCTTTTGACCTTTGACCTTATGACATGAAACTCTCTGGAGAATCTTTATGCAGTAGTACATGTCTACACCAAGTTTCAAGAAAATACCTTAGGGCATTGCATAGATATTGGGGAAATAGCAACATTTTCAGCATTTGACCTTGACCTTTTGACCTTTGACCTCTTGCCAATGTGACTAAAATCTACTCAACTAATTGTCCCATCATACATCATCCTTGGACCAGGTTTGGTAAAAGCTGCTTCATCCAGTTTTGAGTTATCACGTAAACAGATAAATTTCAGGATTTGACCTTGATCTTTGACCTTTGACCTCAGTCCGATTTCCCTAAAAAACTAATCAAGTAATTGTCCTATCATACATCATCCTCCGACAAAGTTTGGTGAAATTTGCTCGATTCAGTCTTGAGTTATTGCGTAAACGGATACAATTTCATGATTTGACCTTGACCTTTGACCTTTGACCTTCGGCGGATTTCACCCAAAATCTCATCAACTAATTGCCCCATCATACTTTATACTTGGACCAAGTTTGGTAGAATTCAAGTCAATATTACTCAAGTTATCGCGTAAACGAAAGCGGACGGACGTACGGACGTACGGACGTACAGACGTACGTACGGACGTACGTACGGACGTACGTACGGACGAACGGACAACCCGAAAACATAATGCCTCCGGCACCACTTCGTGGCGGAGGCATAAAAAGGGATGCTAAAGACACACCTAATCACACTTTTCCACCAAAAATGTTCGAGATAAACTGCTGAAAAAACACACTTTCCTGCCCGTTTTATGATACCAAATTTTAGCATAATGTAAAAGAAGACCCGCTCTTTCAGAAAATATGAAAAAGTCAAGTTCGGCTAGGTTGACCCATTTCACTTATTTTCAGTCCTCACGCAAAATTAGTGTGTGCGACTTTATGTTCGTTTTGAGGTGCACGGTCACAATTAATGCCTAATTAGAAAAGAAAAAATTCTTCATTTTTGCACTTTTGGGTTGTTTAACATCTACTTGAAATGAAAAAGAATGAATTTGCTGGAAAGTACCCCACAATTCACAAAGTTTTCCACTTTAAATTCTGATTTCAGAAAATTCAATTCGTGCGAGTACGTCTGTAACGGCACTATTTTCCATCATTTCAAGGTCAAAGTATTGATCACACTGAATACAATTTTGTGATCACTTTACCTGAGATGGATGTTAGAAATTACAAGTATTAAATCTCATGAATGAAATCAAGTCAACTTGTGAGAGCTTTTTAAAGTGTACAAAATGTACATCTGTAATTATGGAATTGCCCTCAAATGTACCAAGGATGTCCATCAAAAAAGTGACCGAGGTGTGCGTCACTTTCAACGTGTTGTCTGTCAAAAAACAAAATTGAACAGGGGGCGCACGTGCCCCATTCCCATTTTTCTTATTTCTTTTGTTTAAACATAGAATAAGAGGGGACGCGCACCCGGTGCGCCCC
This sequence comes from Diadema antillarum, assembly GCF_040938485.1. Lineage (NCBI taxonomy): Eukaryota > Metazoa > Echinodermata > Echinoidea > Diadematoida > Diadematidae > Diadema > Diadema antillarum. The sequence continues at coordinate 45,474 of NW_027271963.1, read as the reverse complement.
CCTCTGGATCCGCCACTGAGAACTGGGTTAAGACCTAACCGTACCAGGGACCCCAATACGTACGTGTTGGCCGGGTTAGCTGGTTACAGAGCCCCGGGATTAGTCTAGACCTAGTCTACTAGGGCAAAGTAATTATCTGATGTGAATTCCTTGAGGCTATGTTGTGCAAAACAACAAACTATTAAAGGGAAGGTACAGTATTGGTGGGGATGAGAATTGGGCTTTTAACTTTTTGCGAGATACCAAGAAAACACTTATGATATAGTACAGAGCATACCATTTTAAGAGGAATTCAAAGTTTATTTGATGAAAATCGGGTTTGGAATGACAGAAACATCCAAAAACAAAGTAAAACAAAGCGATCGTAAGAAAGTGTGGGTCCCACACTTTATCAGAATCTCTCTTTTGAGATATCTCAGCCATTTCAAAACCAATTTTTATCAAATAAACGTTGAATTCCTCATAGAATAATAATATTAACATGCTCTTTTATATTTCACAAGAGGTTTCTCATTATTTCACAAAAAATGTTAGAAACCTGAAATTAGGTCTCAACCAAAACTGTACAATCCCTTTAACACCAATGATCTCATATTAATTACCCAAGACATTTCACCAGTCATGGTATCGGTCTTAGTGATTTTGAACGTGTGCCACCACAAAGTACTGGAAAATTAAAAGGAATGTCTCCTCCTGTCTCTCCCCCGGCGTTTCCTGCTTCAGTGTACAGTTGTGCTCTGGACAGAGTCAGAATGTACGTCCAACAAGTGCTGGGCAAATGTATTATCACCGCTGTGGGTGCGAAAATTTGTTCTCCGATATTTTTACCTTTGCACATCTTCAAACATCCTTGTTAAGTCTTATGCATGTCGGCGGAGACAATTTTCTCAGTTTATCTTGTTCCTCCATAGTACTGCCAACTTTGCATGGAGTCACAGACAGATCAGCAAAGCCAAAGGCCTACAAAGTCAGTAGAGTGTACATTACAAGTGATCGATCAATGCTAGAGCTGCTACCATGCTGTAGGCCAGCAGTAACGTTGCAACAGAGAGCTAGCTAGACAGCTACGAGAGCTGGCTATCAGCTGATAGCTCATAACGATTGATGCCCAAAAGGGTATAGTGCATACGTTTCCTGTGTTGCAAAGGCCTGCATCGATCCAGCAAGTATCAGCAGCTGAATAATGAGCCGAACAATGATCTACCTGCGATCAGACTTCTTTGGACACCTGAAAATGGGTCTAAAGTGTAAGCGCTAAAGAGGAGTCAATAGCATTGGTGTCTGTAGGAAACTTGCGGTGGCCACATGCATATGCATTTGACTATTCTAAACAGCGGGTCTATGTGCATTTAATTGCATATTTTTGTCACCCTGGTCCATGATTTCTTCAAAACTTTTAGGATTAACATAAACTACGAGTAGAATATAAATATGACAAAAGCTAGAAATAAGCTTTTCTATTGAATATTATGCTGGCTTTCTTAACGGACCAATAAAAAACTCACTAGACGGGCCAATCACAAATCAGCGTGCTTCCAGTTGAACCAATTCTGTGCACATATACATCAGTAGAAACGTATTATGTTGGCCTGCCAAAGCTAGCCGCTACTCGACCTTCATTAGGTGATCCGAGTATCCTCTCGGATCACCTTCTGTATCTGTACGGATTCTTTCTTCTTTCTTTCTTTATTTCTTCCAAAAAGTTGTGCAGAGGTTAACTCAGAAAGTCCTCTGCCTATCAATTTCAAAATTATACCATATATGTATCATGTCCCAAAGACGACAGATCTAATAAAATCATTGTGATCAGTCGACTGTGACGTCACTATGACGTCATTAGCTGAAATGGAATGGAATGGAATGGAATTTCTCATTGAAATTTACGTCTCATATAGTTCAAGTCAAGCTCTTTCTACTCATATTCTCAAAATTCATGATTACAATTAAAACGTACGCGTACGTGCACGTTGAAATGTTGACATGCTTCAATTGAGCTCAAAATTTTTTTTGCACACGTTTCAGATCATTTGGAACATTTTTTGAAAAATTGAAAAAAATGGACGGACGCATACGCGCCCACATATACCCACGCACAGCTCGTATGCAATGGAAATTCCCCTGACATGGATCGGACATCTAAAATGTAAAGGAATAATTCTGCCAAGTTTTAAGTCAATCTGACTCAATATGACGTCATACGGGCTCGTCAAAGTTGAAATTCCATGCGCGTGTCAATGGCAATATACAGTGCAACTATGCCAAAAAACCGCCAATTCTAAATCCGATTTTACTGGTCAGGATGGACGATGACCCCCCATTTTCTTTACATATTCTGAAAGCTGCTGAGTTGTACATGTCATTTCATGGGTTGGTGATGCTGGAAAAATGATTAAAAGTTATCAAATTTCTAAATAAAATAAAAAAAGTAAATTTTCAAAATGACATCATCAAATTTCAAGTTCACTCGAGCGTATCTCACTTATCCTTTGCTGATTTTTACCCAAATTTCAGTATGTTGCAACTTATTAAATGCTCTTTCAGAAACGTAGTTATCAAAATTTTGACCAAATGACGTCTTCACCTCGTAAAAATGGATTGAAAGTAACCTTGTCAAATTTGACCAGTTTACGTGTTATCTCTATGGGAGTGCAGTTTTTCTGGAAATGAAAATTGACATGACTGTCTTTATCAAGCACTAGGTCACTTATCCTTCGGTGAATTTCTCCCAGATTTTAATATGCTGTAGCTGAGACTTTGGGCTATCAAAATCGTGCCCTCCATTTTTTCATATGACGTCGGGATCACATCGAAAAACTTGGTTGAAATTAGCACTTCGCTTCGATGTAGCGTCATTTTGCTTTAATACACAGAACCTATGGGGGCTGAAATAGGTCAGTGGATAGTGCATCGGACTTTTAAACTAAAGGTCCCATGTTCGAGGCTCACCCCGGCCAATTCTTTTCCTTTTTTCAAAACCCTTTTATCTTTTATTTTTCTTTAGTAAGTCTTATTCTCCCTTCCTTACTTCATCTTTTTCTGATCCTTTCATTCTTCTGCTTCAAATTTCTAGACAATACCTTAACTTTTTCTGTATTTTTCTTTCTTCCACTTCCTGTGTAATAGATCAAGAACAACTAGTCCTATCAACCCCATATTTTGCACATGTTTAGTTCATGTCACGAACATCATTTCATAAAATAACAACTACTTCATCCGACACCATATAGGGTAGGTAAATTAGGGTCAAAGGTCAAAAGTGTTTAATCCTGTATCTTGGTGAGTACATGTTCTATCTTTCCCTCATTTTGCACACGTAATGACCATGTAGCAAGAATCATTTTACAAAATAACAACTTTTTGCTGAGATGCCATCTTGGCTGTGTAAAGTGGGGTCAAAGGTCAAATATACTTCATTCTGTAATCTCGTTAGCGTATATGATATCACCATCATATTTTGCACTCACATGGACCTTGATAGATGGATCATTTTGTAAAATAACGACGTTTTGGTCGGACGCCACTTTGGCTGTGCAAATGAGGTATTATCTCTATGGAGTACATTTTTTCTGGAAATGAAAAATAACATGACTGTCTTTATTGAGGACAAGCTAATTTATCCGTCAGTGAATTTCTCCCAGATTTTATTATGTTATAGCTCAGACTTTGGGCTATCGTGCATGTGCTCCATTTTTTTTTTTTATTTGAAGTCGGGATTACGTCCAAAACCCTGGTTGAAATTGACGCTTAGTTTCAATGTCGGGAGATATGTCTTTCTTCCGGTGACTTTCTTTGCAATAACTCAAGAAAAACACTCCCGTTCACCCCCACATTTTGCACATGCTTAGTCCATGTCACGTAAATCATTTCATAAGATAACAATTAATTCATCAGACACAGTCTTTTGTAGGTAAATTTGGGTCAAAGGTCATAAATGTTTCATCCTGTATCTCGGTAAATACTTGTCCTATCTTTGCCATATTTTGCACACGTATAGACTATGTCGCATGAATCATTTCATAAATTAACAAATTTTTGCTCAGATGCCATCATGGGTGTGCAAAGTGGGGTCAAAGGTCAAAACATATGCCCTTTCCATTTTAAAATCAGTAGTCATGACAGGATTGATTCCCTTTTCTTCGATGAGAATCTCAGAAATCATTTAAATATCGGGTCACCTAATTTGCCAGTCTTGACAAATTCTCGAATCTAGTTAATGTTGAGATTATCATTACGTTGTACAACTAGAACTATCACTCAATGTGATTAATACCTCCACCTAACACTGAGAAAGTAAGCAATTACTTTGTAAGCTTTTTATTGAAAAAAAATTACCATGGCAATATATTGTTCAACTTTGAATAAATTTATATATATTTTGCTCACTGATAGTCACACGTACCAAATCTCAAGTCAAGTGCTCAAAACCTGAGGGAGCAAGATAAGTACATATGTAAATCAACAATTTTTATGATTTTCATTTAAAAATGTTGTTACCATGGCAACACAATGTTTGACATTAAAAAAAAATTAAGTTTGCACAACTATATATCATAGCCATTACATGTGCCAAATTTCAAGTCAAATGCTCAAAAGCTGAGGGCGTAAGCTCAAATCACGCTATCCCATGATTTTCATTCAAAATATGCTGTTACCATGGCAAAACATTTTTCAACAATGACGAAAGATGAATTTTGCACACCTAGGTAATATGGTAGTCACAGTGTGCCAAATTTGAAGCCAAATGCTTAAAAAAGTGAGAGTTAGCTGAACCAAATTTTTTGTATAATTTTCATTCAAAATATACTGTTACCATGGCAACACATTGTTCAACTATGACAAAAGATTAAGTTTGCACATCTACGTACCATAGCGGTCACATGTGCAAAATTTTAAGCTATATGCTCAAAGACTGAGGGAGTTAGCTGAATCCACAATATTTTTGTATGTTTTCTAGAGAAAAAATGCTGTTACCATGGCAACGCATTGTCCAACGACGAAAGATTAAGTTTGCACATGTATGTACTATAGCAGTCACAAGTGCCAAATTTCAAGCCAAATGCTCAAAAACTGAGGGAGTTAACTGAATCCACAATATCCTTGTATGATTTTCATTCAGAATATGCTGTTACAATAGCAATGCATTGTTCAACAATGACAAAATATTAAGTTTGCACATCAATGTACATTTACATGTGCCAAAATTCAAACTAAATGCTCAAGGACTGAGGGTGTAAGCTGAGTCCACAATTTTTCTGTGTGCTTTTTAGTGAATAAGGCTGTTACCATGGCAACACATTGTTTAACAATGACAAAAGATAAAGTTTGCACATCTACTTACTATAGCGGTCACATGTGCCAAATTTCAAGCCAAATGCTCAAAGACTGAGGGAGATATCTGAATCCACAGTATTTTTATATGATTTTCATTCAGAATATGCTGTTACCATGGCAACACATTGTTCAACAATGATGAAAGATTAAATTTGTACATCAACGTACCATAGCAGTCACATGTGCCAAATTTCAAGCCACATGCTCAAAGACTGAGGGAGTTAGCTGAATCCATTTTTTTTTAAGTGAAAAAATGCTGTTTCCATGGAAACGCATCGTTTAACATCGACAGAAGATGTGTTCTGCACATCTACATAGTGTAGTGGTCACATGTGCCAAAATTCAAGTCAAATACTCAAAAACTCAGGGAGTTTGAGGTCAATCCACATATTTTTGTATGATTGGTACAAAATACTGCTGCTGCCATATGGCAACAGATTTATTCACTAGCAAAAAAAAGGCGTCCTGGACAACTACACGTTACATTTATCGTATATATATTCCAAATTTCAATTGAATTGCTATAAAACTGACAGACTAGTTCAATCCACAACATTTTGTACGATTTTTTTTTTTTTCAATTTGATGATGATGATGAAACAGCATTTGTATGGCGCCATTTATCTGTAGAAACATTCAAAGGCGCCCAGCTCCCAAAAAGTGTCACACATCATTCACAAAGTTGCTGGAAAAGATAAGTCTTCAGTGCAGACTTGAATGTATTGAGGCTGCTGCAATTCCGAAGCTGGACTGGTAGAGAGTTCCACAGACGTGGTGCAACAGAAGAGAAGGCTCTATCCCCGTACATCTTTAGGCGGGTATTTGGAACATGGAGAATCAGTCCAGAACAACGTAGTCCTGGTCGTCGCTGACATACACTGATAAGCTCAGACACGTAGCCAGGAGACAAGTTATGGAGAGCCTTATAAGTAAGCAGTAAGATCTTATACTGCACTCTGCATTGCACAGGCAGCCAGTGAAGCTCACAAAGTATTGGAGAGATATGGTCAGACTTCTTGGTGCCGGTAAGAAGGCGTGCAGCCGCATTCTGTACAGCCTGGAGGCGTTTGATTGATATTAATGGCAGGCCAGCAAGGAGACAGTTGCAGAAATCCAGTCTAGATGATATCAGGGCATGAATGATACTTTCTGCAGCACCTCGTGTAAGACAGTGCCTGATCTCAGCAATCCGGCGGAGTTGGTAATATGCTGACTGACAGACATGTGATATGTGCTTCTCCATACTCATTGTTCTGTCAAAGACTACACCAAGGTTTCTAGCCTTGTTGTTGGGAGATATAGCTTTGTCACCGACTAGAACTGGAGCACCAGTGATACTGCTCCTCATATGTGGAGATGGGGCAGCAGATAATAATAATAATAATAATATTAATAATAATAATAATAGTGGCTACTTGTATAGCGCACAGGTCCACTTTTCAGTGCTCATGGCACTTCAAAAATGAAAAGATATCATATATTTACATGCATATACATATTCAAACATTTCAACAAATAAGGAAATGGTAAACAAAAACAAATATATACCAAATAAAGAATACAACATATACCAATTAAAAATACAATATTGATCCAATATTAATGACATACAGCAATTACAGTCCTCAGTATGAAAGGAACAGATAAGTTTTAAGTTTGGATTTGAATGACTCTGTCGATGACAGTTCCCTTAACTGAAGAGGTAACTGATTTCACAGTTTTGGTCCCATAACGGAAAAAGCACGATCACCATACCCATGTTTTACTCTGGGTGTTTGAAGTAAGAATGCATCTGATGATGAACGTAGCCTTCGTGTCGGAATGTATTTTTGAACAGAATTATTGTATATTGGGGAAAAAGAATGAACTGAATGATGTACTAATAACAGAATCTTGAAAATAATCCTTTTTTCTACAGGTAACCAATGTAAGGAACGGAGAACTGGTGACATGGAATCAAACTTATTAGTAAAAGTTAACAATCGGGCAGCAGAATTTTGCAACCGTTGAAGTTTTGTGACATCTTTTTTTGAAAGATTACACAACAATGAATTCGAAAAATCCAACCGAGAAGAAATCAAAGCATGAATAAGTACCTCAGCTGCAGATTTAGACAAATATCTCCTTATGAAACTTAAATTACGCAACTGATATCGAACATTCCGCTGAATATGAGTTACATGGCTTCGAAATGACATTTCCTGATCAAATATGACACCTAAATTACGGGCTGTTTTCGACGGAGTAATGCAAGTGCTACCGATGTTGACATGACATGACTGATAATCAACTTTGCTTAACATATGCTTTGATCCCAATAACAGAAACTCAGATTTATCATCATTTAGTTTAAGGCCATTGGATGTAAGCCAGATTTTCAGGTCTTGCAAACATGCTTCGAGTTTTGCAATGGCGGATGACAATGAAGACACAGTGGGTTTAAAAGACAAATGTAGTTGTATATCATCCGCATAACAATGATAACTAATACAATGCTTGCGAAATACTTCACTAATTGGTTGCATATACAGAGAAAAAAGCTCTGTTTTCTTGTCATTGAGCTTCAGAAAGTTGATGTTCATCCAACTGCGAATCTCCTCAATGGCGGCCCCAACAGCAGCAGTTGCACATTCTTCAGCACCTCCAACTTTGGGATCAAAAGTGAGGTAAAGCTGGGTGTCATCGGCATAGAAATGTGCACCAAGGCCATGTTGCTCTAGGATAGAGCCAAGAGGGGTAATGTAGAGTGTGAAGAGCAATGGACCAAGGACTGAGCCCTGTGGTACTCCATAGCGAAGGGAGGTCTCAGGGGACAGCTTCCCATTGATGACTACTGCTTGTCTTCTGTTGCTGAGGTAAGACCTGAGCCACTGGAGTGCAGTTGCATCAATTCTAAAATCTTTCCTCAGTCTCTCCAGAAGGATAGTATGGTCAACAGTATCAAAGGCAGCTGTCAAGTCAAGTAGAACAAGGGCATGTACTGCCTTCCTGTCATAGATCGATGTAAGGATGTCATCTGAGACCTTCAAAAGTGCTGTCTCAACGCTGTGATTCTTCCTGTATGCCGACTGAAGGCATTCATAGAGATCATTACCTTGCAGATGAGCTGTCAGGCGACTAGCTACAATTTTCTCCATCACTTCGGCAAGGAATGGTAGGTTTGACACTGGGCGATAGCTGGCTAGGTCATTGTTGTCAAGAGTAGATTTCTTCAAAACTGGCGTAACATAGGAAAGCTTCAGGTTGTCTGGGATTATTCCATCACGCAATGATCGATGCATTAATCAAACCAGTGATAGGTATGGCTAGGAGATCACAATGTTGCTTAACAAGAGCTGTAGGCACTGGGTCAAGTGGACAAGTCTTTGCAGGGGTCTTGCGAATTATTCGCTTGACTTCCTCACGACAAGTAGGAGGCATCACGGACATGTGAGCATCAATAATACCTGATGATGATGTCAGGGTAAGTGACAGCTTATGTGCATGCTGTTCATGGTCTAGTGGTCGAGATACCGGCATGATATGCTCCCGGATTTTCTCAACCTTTCCAGTGAAAAAGTGAGAGAAGTCAATGGTGAGGTCAGCATCAGGTATATCTTGTGGCAGTTTCTTTGTTGCTGGAGCTTTCTGATGAAGAAGTTGGCTGATTATGCCATACAGGGCCCTCTGATCATAGCCACATTCCAATATGAGATTGTTCCAAATCTTAGACTTCGCCGCTTTGAACAAATCTTGAGTGATGTTCCTCTGTTCCTTGAAACGATGTTTATCAACAGATAACCCTGTCTTTCTCCATTTCCGCTCAAGTTGACGTCACTTTTGCTTGGCATCAGCTATATCTTGATTGTACCAAGGAATGACAGGATGATCAGTGACAACACATGAACGCTGTGGTGCATGTTTATCAAGGAGTTCTTCCATAACAGTACAGTACTGAAGTAACAGAGTCTCAGCAGATTGTGATGTATCTGATGATAATATCTCAGACTTCTGAATATCCATGTTGAACTTGGTGGTATCAATTGCCTTTATCCTATGAAATTGAAACTCTCTCTTAACTGCCTTTGGTGTCTGAAAATGCAGCTTACAGTAAATAGCTGAGTGGTCTGACAAAGACTCACCTATATCAACAGTCTCCAAGCACTTTTCTCCAACCCGTGAAATAACTAAATCCAAAGTATGGCGAGACTCATGGGTTGGCCCATCCACAAACTGCTGAAGGTCATGGTCCTTAAGTAACGACGTAAGTCGCCTTGTCTCAACAGAATTCTCATTCTCCCAATGGACATTAAAATCTCCAAGTATAAGTAATTTGCCTGTGAAAAGAGCATACTTATCCAAAAGGGAAGAGAATTCTTGCATAAAGTCAGTAAAACTGGACTTATTCTTAGGAGAGGGCGGAGGGGTACATGGTAAATGATCACTAATTTGAGAACAACACTGTCAAAACTCATGCTACATTCAGTCACTTCAAAGGATCTGGGTTTGTCACGACTACAATCTTGAGGCTGCACAGTGAGACTGGACTTATGAAGCACAGCAACCCCACCACCTCTCCGATGTTCCCTAGGAACGCTGATAAGACTATATCCTGCGGGTGTGATATTTCCTGCAGCTACACAGTCATTTTCTTTGAGCCAAGTCTCAGTCAATGCCAGTATGTCTAAATCATGATCCATCAAATGATCAATAATAAGGTCAGATTTATTACGTGATGACTGACAATTTATCAATCCTACCTTTAGTTGCCCATTTACACCTCCCTTGTGTTGATGATTGACATTTTGTTGACTCCTCTTACCACCCCGGATTCCTCTGTGCCCATACCTGGGTCTCTTAATATTCAGATAAAAAAGCCTGTTGAAATCTGAGGCAGAGAGTCTCCTCTGCTCATAGCTCATGAGCCTCCTGATGGAATACAGCTCATAGCTTGTATACTGCAGCATTATCCACTGTATGATGAGAGGAACTGACGGCTGTAAGATTGTGCAAGGGCATAACTGAAATGAATTGCAGAGGAATGTCAGATATCCAGCTGAAAAAAGGTGACAAAAAACTCTGTAATGATTGTGCTTAAGAGTACAACAAAGCTCCATTCATCCACTGATGCATCACTGAACATGAATGGTGATTGGTGACTAGCAGTGATAGTGAACTCCAACTTCCCAACTTCAGTTGTAACATGTGGGACACAGTGCAAGTAGATCCCAGAATTTTCCAACACCAATTGCCACATGTGGGACACAAAGCAGACTCCACAGAAATGTCAGACATCAAGATGAAAAGAAGAATGACAAATCTCAGATGAATATGCTGAAGAATATCCTTCAAAAAGGGGTCAAAAAGTATCCTTGGGGTATCTAGTCACAGTTGCTGCATAGATGATACCAAATTTTCCAGCAAAAATGTGAAAAAAATGTGACACTTTGAAGGAGCCAAAAATTGGGTCGCCTCATACGGCGCGCACACAAACACAAAAATTTGCCATCGCCATGGCAACACATTATGCAATACTGATGAAAAAGGTGTCTTGTACATCTTCCTTTGATAGCAGTCACACATGCCAAATTTGGGGTTAATTGCTAAAAAAATGAGAGTAGTTCGAGCCACAATTTTTTATGAAAATATGCCGTTGCCATGGCAACGCATTATGCGATACTAACGAAAAAGGTGTCTTGGACATCTACCTTTGATAGTGGTCACACATGCCAAATTTGGGGTCAATTGCTCAAAAAATGAGCGAGGAGTTCGATCCACAAGATTTTGCAACGGACTGATCGACCGCCCGGCCACCCGACCTCAGAGTGATTCCTATATACCCCCATACACACTATGTGCGGGTGGGGGTATAATAATCCTGTAGCATACAAAGTTCTAAATAACATTCAACAACAGACTTTTGTACATACAGGACAGTATGTTGGTACACCACATTTGCAAAGCATTATACGCAATATAGGCAGCATACAACCAGGGAGGTGGAAGATTTCTGCCTCCTTCCCTGGTGTATAAATAGCTGCAGCTGTGTAATTACACCGATACTGTGTGAGTACCTTAGTTCACCCCAGAAATCGACCTCATTTTGGTCAACTTTTGTGTGATAGACTGAAATTCTTTCTTGAAAGTATAGACAATTATGGCAAGGCTGTTGAAACATGAGTAGCCACGCCTACTACAAATATTACAAGCCTAGAATTACTACTGTTAGTATTTTTACTCTGATTTTTTACTGCAGACTCTGTTTTCAGGTCCAGATCTATGAAATCAGAGCCAAAGTAGTAGCATTACATACAGCAGGTACCGTACATGTAGGCCTTATAACCTGTTTTTGTCAGATTTTAAAATCTCCATAGACTTTGCACAGGACCTGCCAGTTTTTTTTTTTTTTTTACCAGAATATACATGTAACACGTGTTAGAGAACTGCACACAGTCCATCAAAGAGATGCATCTCTATCTCTCAAGCAAACAATATCCTATTTTTGTCCTACTGAACAATTTGAGTCATACAGTAGTTGATTATAATGAAAGAAATTCAACAATGTCTTCAATGACACAAAGATCTCATTTCTGCAAAGCCCACTATTACCTTTAATCAGAATGACAATGTTCATTTAGCTCCCAACCTACAATTATTCTGTTTTTGGTGAAATGTGTCCTGAGTATCCCTAAATGGAGCCCCCAAAGCCTTACTTGGAAGAATGATAGAGAATCATGCTTCAATAGGCCATTACCAAAGCAGTCAAGAGTGCATACTTCCTATCTCTAGGCGAGGGAGCCCTACCACAACAGCAACAACAGGATGCATTGCGGATATTGAAGGTTACCGTGTGAACGTATGCATGAGAGGACACAAGTCTTCAAATGAAATGGATGGTAATGGTTCTCTGTTTTGTTATGTCACTGTCTGGCTGTATGTAATGTATTCGTTCATAATACTCAAGACTCTGTTGCTTGTAAGTTACTTGATCTTACACCAAGAAACATGAGGGAACCTATGTCTTAGCCAAACACAATAAGCATTCAGAGTCTTGCCTTTTACCAATGATTGTCTTGGCATGTAATGTTGGAATCTTTCTAGACTACTACAATTCAATCCATTGAGCTCTCAATAGCCATAAACCAATATCACAGCTGGACCAGGGCAGGACTTTCTTTCTTTCTATCTTTAGTGTATACAATATCACCATTGCCGGTGTCAAAAAAGCCTGATCATACCTGGCTCATATATCCACCCATTTTTTAAAATAAATTTCTCTCTGCAGCCATTCTAAATATTCATAGATATCGAAGGTACTTATTCATTATCATACAGAGCCCTCTTCACCTATCTTCCCTTTTAAAGAAGTTCACATTCATAGAGTCGGTCATGCAACAACACACAGAAATGAGTCTACGTGGTACATGATATGTATACAGCCATGGCTAAAATTATTAGACCACTGACTTTATGGATGCATCACTGTGATGAAGTAGCTGTATTTTAAATGTGCCTAGTCAGTTGGAATGCATACCTGCCAACCCTGAGACTTAATAAATCGGAACAAACAAAGAAAAATTATTCAAAAATCTGAACTTTTATAAATTTCATATACTTTACCATTACAGATATTTCCAAAAAATCAGAACACACTGAAATTAATGCGTTTTCTTTCAGTGAAAAATCTGAATATTCAGATTAAAACTGAACAATTGGCAGGTATGGGAATGGTATTATTATTATTTTGTTGATTTTTTCATCAGGTCAATGTTACAGTAAAACTTCACTCTGAATCTGGTGGCATCATCTTTTATCATTTTATTTCATTTTTGAAAACTTGTGCCCAAAGTGCCCATTTGGACCACTTGTCCCTTATGATGTCAAAACAAGTTTTTTTTTTTTTTTTTTTTTTGACTAACTTAAATAGGAACTAGACTTGAACTCGTCACTGGGACAAGTTAGGTGATACACTGCAAAAAGCACAAATCAAAGGGACTCGGACTAACAATACTACAGAATTGTTACTAAAAAGTCATCATCTTGTAAAATAATCAATTTATCTGGTCTAAATGTGTGCAAATATTTGGGCAACAGGATATGTATTTACGGATACACAGTAATAAGCATTTTTCATTTTGACCCTAATTTGCATATTCAAGATGGCGTCTGATCAAGATGTCACTACTTTTTGAAATGATCTAGGTAGCATATTTCACATGTGTTTAAAATATGGGGGAGATAGGTTATGTATTTCCAAAGACACACGCTAATATACATTGTGTATTCTACAATACAGAAATGAGTATTGTTGACCTTTGACCCCAATTTGAATAGCCAAGATTCCACCTAAGAAGCCTTCTTTTTATAAAATGATCCAAGTAATATTGTCTACAGATACGTATGCAAAATATGGGAACAATAGACCATATACTTTCCGAGATACTGATCAAAGAGATTTAAGAAATTTAGACTTTGACCCTTATTTCTAAGATGGCGTCTGATCAAGACATCGCTATTTCATGAAATGATCCAGGTAATATGGTCTACATGTGTCCAAAATATGGCGGGCATAGAGCATGCATTTCCAAAGTGGCATGCTAATTATTCTCCAATACAGAAATAAGCATTGTTGACCTTTGACTCCAGTTTACCCAGCCAAGATTGCATCTGACCAAGGGATCCAAGTACCATGGTCTGTACGTGTGCAAAATATGGTGGCGACAGAGCATACATACCTTCTAAGATAATAGACTAAAGTATTTTTTACTTTGACCCTAATTTACATATCCAAGATGGCTTCTGATCGAAAAATTGTTATTTTATAAAATAATGCTAATATAGTCTACGAGTGTAGAAAATATGGAGGTGATCATGACAGCGCCTCTCATTCTCAAGCTATACCAGCTATAGGATACGATTTGCCCAACAGCTTGTTCAATTGAAGCCGAAGAATCAATTTCAACTAAATTTTTAGACATGATCCCGACATATAATCAAAAAATGGAAAGCACACTGCCAATAGCATATAGTGTCAGCTGTAACATATTTAAAGCTGGGAGAAAACTGTACAAGGATTAATAACCTACTGCTCATTGGATTAAGTCATGTCAATTTTCAATTCGAAAAAAAAAACTGGACTCCCATAGAGATAACGTGTAAAATGGTCAAATTTGGCATTTATGATTAAATTTCATTTCAAATGTAATTGATTTTTTCACAGTGATGATGTCATAATTTTCAAAAACTGTAACTAAAACTTTGACAGACAATACTGTAAGCTAGAACATACTGAAATTTGAGTGAAAATTAGTCAAGGATAAATGAAATACTTTCGAATATATGCAAATATTTGATGACGTCATTTAAATTTTTCATATTTTGGATTACATACTGGAATTTCGTAACTTTAAAGCATTTTATCAGTCTCAACGACCCATCAGGTGACGTCTACAACTCATCCGGTTTCAGAATATGTAAAGAAAATGGGAGGTCACCGTTCATCCTGATGAGTTAAATCACATTTAAAATTGGTGTTTTTTTGGTCATATTTGCACTGTATAACGCTACTGACCCACGCGCAGAATTTCAACTTTGATGGGTCAGTATGACGTAATATTGACTCGGATTGATCTCATCCTGGCAAATATGTGCTCAATAATATTACAAAGCGATTCCATGCAAAAAATATGATTTTTGCCTTACGCATGTCCATATTAGCGCAAATGATGAGCGTGCGCAAAATTTCTTAATACTCAAAATGGCTTGAAACGTATGCAAAATGATTTTGAAGTCATTTGGAGCATTTTTTAATTTTGATGCGCCTGTCATGATAGCCTGACTATTGGCTATAATGCAATACTATTGCACGTGACTTGAAGATATTGCTTACGAAATTTGGTACAGAAATGACTATTAATTACGGAGATATGACTGATCATCTGACTTGACTTCAAAAAAGACAAAATGGCATCATGCATGACTGAGCTGGCTGACCAGGTACTATGCAATAGACTTGACTCTGTGACATGACTGTATGAAATTGCACGGACATGACTAAAAGACTTTTGTGATACAGTGCACACAAGATATGGCAGAAAGAAAGAATAAAACACAAAGGATAAAAGAAAGAATTTGTACAATCACAATAGGTGATACGCCAGACTGGCGTATCACCTAATTAAAATTATTTTCTTCATGAGAAAGTTGATGCACACCTGACATCCATACATGTGCAATTCATGGATTTAACCCACCCTTGAGGACAGGGCCACATGCACTGATCTGCAGCTGTCCACTATAACAAGAGTCAAAACGTTTTGTCTCGGATGTGAAAACAGTCCATGATGAGCAAATGGGTCAAAAGGTCACTAAAAATGTTAACTGTAAAACAAGGTATGTTTGCGTCCATTTTAATTTTGCAAACTTCGCGAGAGCCAAGATTTGTAAAATTAAAATGCATGTGAAAGTTCTTGTTTACACTGTATGCATTGAATGCCAGTGGTAATTCGCGGAAACTTCATGCTGCGAAAAAGGCCGTCGCCTCCAATACATGACAATTTCATGCCGTGATCATATCTTGGTTTACAGTAATTCGGATTTGTAAATGCCTGAAAATTAAAATATTCTGAAAAATGATATAAACTTTAGGATAATAAAAGATGACACAGTGAAATATGAGCATGTGATATTCTCTACTCTTTTTTTACACACTTCAAATTGAAGCCATGGATTTTATGGGTGTAACCTAAGTTAATACATTTTGCATAAGTCAACTCCTTTTTATATCAAAAGGATGAACTTTGGCAATGATGTTTCTATACAGCTATAGCTATTGACTAGATGGCTCTGATTTCACATTTATAATCTTTAACTTTTACCTTTAAAGGGAACCCAAACCCAAAGAGCAATGTGGATTGAGTAAAAGCAGCACCATTAGTAGAACACATCAGTGAAAGTTTGAGGAAAATCAGACAATTGATGCAAAAGTTATGAATTTTTAAACTTTTGGCGTTGGAACTGCTGGATGAGGAGACTACTAGTGGTTATGACGTACGTGTGGACAACAATATAAAGAAAATATAAAGAAACTTAAAACATCTAAGAAACATCTAACATAATGAAAGAGCACTTGACTAAAGGCTCTCAGAAAGCAGTGGGAATAACTACTACCCATAACATTTTCTTTGTATTGTTTTCCACACATACGTCAAAACCTCTAGGAGCTTTATTTGTTTAAACAAACTGAAGCCTCAGAGTCCATAAACTCTGGAATTTTTATTTACTTCTGTCGAACCAACAAAAAAAAAGAAAAGAAAAAAAGATAGAGCTAAGTAAGTGCTATGAAGACATTAAGGACTGACATTTCATGTTTGATTATGGTGGATCCAGGGGTGCCCTGATCGGGGGGGGGGGGGGGGGGGGGAATTTTCCACATTTTATGCATCTTGTTGAAAAATCTATGATGGATTTCAACCAAACTTGGCAGATAGCATCTTTTTAGTAATACACTCTTAATTTGTTGATATTAGCCCCCCCCCCCTCCCCCTCCCCCCACAACTGAAGGGGGAGGGGGAGGAGTTGAAGCCTCAGAGTCCCTAAACTCTGGATCTTTATTTATCTTTTTCTGTCAAACCCAAAAAATATAGAGATAAGAAAGTTCCATGAAGTTATTAGTGACTGAAATTTCAGGTTCGACTCTGGCAGATCCAGGGGTGCCCTGATCGGGGGGTAGGGAAATTTTCAGCATTTTATGCATCTTCTTGAAAATCTATGACGGATTTCCACCAAACTTGGCGAATAGCATCTTTATAGTGACATACTCTTAATTTGTTAAAAGAGCCCCCCCCCCCAACCGTCAAAGGGGGGGGGGGGGTGGGGGGAGTTGAAGCCTTAGAGTCCATAAACTCTGCAATTTTTTGAATCTCCTGTCAAACTGAAAACTAGAAATGTCGCTACAGCGACTGGTTATACCCCCGTCAAACAACATTTCATAAGCTTTGGTCAAAACAACATTTGATAAGCTTTGGTCAAAAAACTGAGGAAGTAGTTAAATCCGCAAGATCTTTCCTTGATCTTCTGCCATTAATATGCCGTTACCATGGCAACGTACTTTCGGGTACTGTCGAAAAATGCGTCTTGCACATCTACAACCAAAGGCACACATCTGTACCAAGTTTCATGGAAATTGGGTAAAAACTGAGGAAGTAGTTTGCAACACAAAATTTTCCATCATTTTGGCTCATAATATGTGAGCTGTTACCATGGCAACATACTTTTTGTCACTGTCAAGAAATGTGTCATGCTGACCTATATCCTAAGACAAACATTCAATATGAATTCCATGAGAATTGGAAGAACACTGATGAAGCAGTTTTGCCATGAAGCATTTTGCCCTATATTTTACCAATAACATGCCGTTACCATGGCAACGCACTTTTTGCCACTGCGGAAATATGTGTCTTGCACATTAACATATTCAGATGAACATCTGTACCTAATTTCATAAAAATTGATCAAAAACTGTGGGAGGAGTTCGTGACGCAAGATTTGTACCCATTTTTGCCCATAATATGCCGTTACCATGGCAACGTACTTTTGGGTACTGTCAAAAAATACGTCTTGCACATCTACAACCCAAGGCACACATCTGTGCCAAGTTTTATGGGAATCGGTTGAAAACTGAGGAAGTAGTTCGCGACGCAAGATTTGTACCCATTTTTGCCCATAATATGCCGTTACCATGGCAACGTACTTTTGGGTACTGTCAAAAAATATGTCTTGCACATCTACAACCCAAGGCACACATCTGTGCCAAGTTTTATGGGAATCGGTTGAAAACTGAGGAAGTAGTTCGCGACGCAAGATTTGTACCCATTTTTGCCCATAATATGCCGTTACCATGGCAACGTACTTTTGGGTACTGTCAAAAAATATGTCTTGCACATCTACAACCCAAGGCACACATCTGTGCCAAGTTTTATGGGAATCGGTTGAAAACTGAGGAAGTAGTTCGCGACGCAAGATTTGCAACGGACCGACCGCCCGACCGCCCGACCGACCGCCCGACCGCCCGACCGCCCGACCGACCGTCCGCTGATTCCTATATACCCCCTTCAAACTTCGTTTGGCGGGGGTATAAAGATAGAGCTAAGTTAGTGCTATGAAGACATTAAAGGGACTGTACAGTACTGGTTGAGGTGAGGATTCAGCTTGTAACATTTTGCGAGATATTTAGAAACCACACTATGAAATGTTAAAGAGCATACAATTCTAAGGGGAATCAAAAGTTTATTTGATGAAAATTGGTTGTGAAATGACTGAGATATCTAAAAACAAGGTAAAACAAAGAGATTCTTATACAAGTCGTGGCCTGTCAATTTTATTAGGATCACATTTTTGGATATCTCAGCCATTTCCCAGCCAATTTTCATCAAATAAAAGCTGAATCCTTCTTGAAATTACATGCGCTTTATTTCATATGAGGTTTCTCATCATCTCACCAAAAAATGTTATATATAAGCCTGAATCCTTACCTCAACCAGTACTGTACAGTCCCTTTAATGACTGAAATTTCATGTTTGATTATGGCGGATTCAGGGGTGCTCTGATCGGGGGGGATTTTCCACTTTTTCTTCATCTCCTTGAAAAATCTGTGACGGATTTTCACAAACTTGGCAGATAGCATCTTTATGGTGATACGATCTTAATTTGTTAAAATGAGCCCCCCTTCCCCCCTCCTGGGGGCACCAGAAAGGGGGGGTTGAAGCCTCAGAGCCCCTTAACTCTGGAATTTTTTTTGATCTTCTTCTGTCAAACCGAAAAAGATAGAGCTAAGTACCGTAAGTGCTTTGAAGACATTAATGACTAAAATTTCATGCTTGATTATGGCAGATCCAGGGGTGTACTGATGGGGGGGGGGGGGTGCAGGGAAGAGGGGGATTTTCCACTTTTTCTGCATCTTCTTGAAAAATCTATGACAGGTTTTCACCAAACTTGGCAGATAGCATCTTTATGGTGATATGATCTTAATTTCTTAAAATGAGCCCCCCCCCTGCCGAATCAAGAGTTTATGGACTCAGGGGCTTCAATACCCCCCCCCCCCCCCTTTCCAGTGGTGGTGGGGAGGGGGGGGGAGGCGCTCATTTCAACAAATTAAGAGCATATGACTATAAACAAGCTATCTGCCAAGTTTGGTGGAGATCCGTCATAGATTTTCGAGAAGATGCAGAAAATGTGGAAAATCCCCCCTCCATTCCCTTACCCCATCAGTGCACCCCTGGATCAGCCATAATCAAACATGAAATTTCAGTCATTAATGTCTTCAAGTAGCACTAACTTAGCTCTATATATTTTTCAGTTCAACAGAAGATAAAAAATTCCAAAGTTTATGGACTCTGAGGACTCATTTAAACAAATTAAGATCATATCTCCATAAAGATGCTATCTGCCAAGTTTGACGAAAATACGTTGTTGGGTTTACAAGAAAATAAAAATGGTAAAGATTCATGAGCAGTTTCTTTAGACATCGAGTTCATCTATATACCGTCGGTACGTAATACCGTTGAAGTACATGATTCTAACATTTGCCGGCAGCATTTTTACATTTCCTGGCAAAATTTAACGTTTTTACATTTCCTGGCGAGACGTTTTTACATTTCCCATTGATGCAGTTTTCGAGATTTTTACATTTTTCGGCGAGACATTATTACATTTCCCAGACGTTTCTACAAATCCTGGCGTTGTTACAAATCCCGGTGTTATTACAAATTCGGCTCCATACACCTCTCCATAATGCTCTTTTCATAAGCAAAGCACACACCGCCTGTGAAGGGGGTGACGAGACAATGAAACATCATTTGCAAAACGAGGGACAATGACTTTTTGACACTCAGATCGCCTGATGACTTGTTTGACATCGGGTGTGATAATGTCAAGTACCATGACTTTAAGCTTCAAATTTTGTCACTGCTTGCTAGTGAACTGCTGTAGTATTCAGTATGCACCATACGAACTATGGTTGACAATCACATACCCTACACTGTTTCATATAATATACTGACTCTAATCATTTTGACAGTGCAACTTTCAGAGCAAATCACATGATTCTTCCAGCATGTGCCACGTTAATATAGGATCTCTTCCTAGAAATATCAGCAATCTCAGCTTCTTCTTTTTTTTATATGTTACAGTTCAAATTTGATATCATTGCATTGTCTGAAGTTTGGAATGTTTCCAATACAGATAGTTAAATGGTTATATACCCTGGTAGTCTTGAAGTCAAATTACAAGATGGTGGATTAAGGGCAGGTGGTGTGGGAGCTTACATTAATTCAACACTGAAATATAACCTGTTGAATCATACAGTCATGTTTGCAGAAAGTTTATGGCCCATAAAGAGATTAACAGTCTAAAGCAAAAAATTATAGTGGGCATTATTTATTGTAAACCAAATACAGATCGGGACCAATTTCAGGATAGCTTATTGAGTGTTCTTGATAATATATCAGTTGACAAGTCGAATGTCATATTAGTTGGTGACTTCAATGTGAATTTATCACAAACCTGCTTTAGATTGCAAAGCTGTTGAACTACATGTATTGATCTCCCTGGACAGCATAAGTTTACATCAAATAATCACATCTCCCACCATAGTGACAAGGGAAAGCTCAACTCTTACTGATCACATTTATACTAGCATCTCTCAATTCATAATATACTCAGGGATCATGAAATCTGATTAAAATGACAAAATTTGTTGCACATGAACACTTCTCCAGTAAAAGCAAGAAAGGCCCAAATAAAAAGACCATATAGTCATATAGCAACTACGATGCTGCTTCCTTCTGTGAAGATTTCAGGCGCAGCGATACGGTGTGATTAACTCATCAAAAGCATATGACCTCGAAGCCTCATTTGCATTTATAAAGTAAACAGCTTGTGTACGCAAAACCGCTGGGGAAGTGTTGAGCAAGACAATTGCAATATCTCACCTCAGAAGCCATCATATGATTAAATCTATACAGCAAATTGAAGTAGAAACTATTTTCTAACTCACAATGTTAGTTATTTTTGGTTTTATTGAGGATAAACCTGTGGAAATAACATCAAAACTTAGCTTCCAAAACAGAAAATATGGTATCTAAACAAGTGTTATTTTCTCATATTTTCCTTCATTGCCCAAAAATGAAACTTCGGTATATGACTTATCGTAGTATATCCATACTGTGTTCAAAATATCTTTTCTGTATCATATGGCGCACGGATATGTCAGGAAAAATCGAGATCACTGTCACTTGTGACCCACGTAAAATCCAGAGCGTAAGCAGTACGCAGTCCGATGTCAGTTTCCATGCTGCACGAAACAGTTGAAGCACACTGCAGGGTTTGTCTCTTGCCCACTCACTACCCTGTGGACCGAAAACCGAACCCTGTGGCCGTGCGCCAAACCTGACACCACTGATTGGCAAGCCTACACTGACCAGTAGAGAACGCATGCGCAGGATGATCTAGTTGTGCAGGTCCAGTATTTTCTCTTAAATTCGGTTGTCTTTTTGCTCTTATTTTCACCTAACTACTAAAAGTGCAAACACGAAACTTCGCAGATAGTGAGTCTGGTGTATACAGACTAGCAATATGTTAATCAAATGCATATTCATGCAGGCGCAGACTTATGTCCGGAAAAAATTGTAACCCTTTCCCACGGTCGACTCAAACAGAAAAATACACATATCTCGAAAGAGATCAGCAATTTCGCCCAAAAATCATACCAAGGATAATATATCCATGTTAGACATATGTGTGTAGTTTCAAGGGATTTGGTGGTAAAGTAAGGAAGATACGAGGGGGTGAACTCTCGAGATTTTTTGTCCTTCGCTCAGCACAGTGCTTTGATGACTATTATGAATTCAAAAGCTTTGGCCTCTTATCAGTGAGTTACTTGCACCGTATCGCTGGGCCTGATTTGGGCAAAGTAGAACGGAGAAAAGTAACAAATGTAACAATGTAACAAGAGACCCGGGGGTCACACGCTCACCTGAGTATCGCAATTTCACCTTCCATGCATTCTTGCACACTCTTACCTGAGAACATTGGAAACTTAGGTCTACATATGGATCCCCCCCCCCCCTCCCCAACTCCAGGGTGGGGGGGGGGGGGGGGGCAGGCAGCCCTGGATCTGCAGTGAACAAACTTGGAACTAAAGTCATCAATGTACAAACTCATGGTATCAACTTTGCTTTATCATTTCTGGTTGTAGAGTAGAAGATTTTGAATATTCCTTAATGTGGGGGGGGGGGGGTGGGTCCCCTAGGGACCCCCAAGAGGGACATGGTGCCCATTTGAAGGAATTGAGATTCTATCCCCCTAGGGATGCTACCTGCTAAGTTTGGTCAAAATTTATCTTGAGGTTTTCAAGAAGAAGATGAACATGTACAATTCAGGCTCCATTACAACTGTAGGACTTCTCCCCATCCCCTCTCCTGGGTCCCAAGGGGGGGGGGGGGGGGGCACCCCTGATTCCACCAACCCCATGATAAAACTTGAAACCACAGTCATCAATGTACTAACTCATAGTATTATCTAAGCCCTATCACTTCTGGTTCTAGAAAAGATTTTTAAAGATTCCTTAATTTCAGGTGGTTTGGGCCCCCTGGGGGCCCCCCAGGTGGGCCATGGTGCCCATTTGAACAAATTGAGATCCTATCCCCCTAGGGATGCTACCTACCAAGTTTGGTGAAAATAAGACATGGTAATCTCAAAGTGAAGATGAAAATGTACAATTTAGGCCCCATTAGGACCCTTCCCACCCCCCTCCCCTGGGTCCCAAGGGGGGCACCCCTGATTCCCTAATGAACAAACTTGAAACTAAAGCCATCAATGTACTTACTCATAGTATCAACTGAGCCCTATCACTTCTGGTTCTAGAGAAGAAGATTTTTAAAGATTCCTTAATTCTAGGGTGTTCAGGCCCCCCTGGGGTCCCCCAGGTGGACCATGGTGCCCATTTGAAGAAATTGAGATCCTATTCCCCTAGGGATGCTACCAGCCAAGTTTGGTGAAAATCGGTCATGGGGTTCTCAAGAAGAAGATGAAAATGTAAAAAGTTTACACACGACGGACGACGCACGCCGGACGAAGAGCGATCGCAATAGCTCACTTGAGCCCTCGGCTCAGGTGAGCTAAAAAGGGGAAGTTCACCTTCATATACATGTGGATTGACTAAATGCAGCAATACTAGTAGAACACATCAGTGAAAATTTGAGGAAAATCTGACAATCCATTCAAAAGGTATGCATATTTTGAAGTTCTGCGTACTCACTGCTGGTTAAAAAGACTACTTCGATTTATAATGTCACATGCACAGGAATGATATAAAGAAAAATATAAAGAGAATTTCATAAAATTTCATGTTTTGAAAAAAGTACACAATCTTTTAAACTTGTCACTGACATATGCAAAGGGTAATATTATTCCCCCTGCCTTCTGAAGAAGACAAGTCAAGTACTGGTACTCATTTACTAAGTGAGAAAAGTGAAAATATGCCACTTTGGCCCGACCCATTCATAAATTCAAAATTTTACGAATTAGGTGATCCGAGTATCCTCTCGGATCACCTTCTGTATCTGTACTGATTCTTAGGTGATCCGAGTATCCTCTCGGATCACCTTCTGTATCTGTACTGATTCTTTGTTCTTCTTTTTATTCTTCTCTATTTCTGGACAAAATTTGTGCAGAGATTAGCTCAGAAAGTGCATTGCCTTTCAATGTCAAACTTATACCATATATGTATCATGTCCCAAAGACGACAGATCAAGTAAAATCATAGTGATCAGTCAACCGTGACGTCACTATGACGTCATTATATGAAAACACATTTTCACGCATATCTCATTAACAGAATGGAATTCTTCAATGAAATTTACGTCACGTATATTTTAAGTCAAGCGGATTCTAGTCATATTCACAAAATTCATATTTATCTTAAAACGTGCGTGTATGCGCGCGTTGAAATATTTGTCTGCTCAAATCGAGCTCAAAATTTTTTTGCACACGTTTCAGACCATTTGGAGCATTTTTTGAAAAATTGAAAAAATTGGACGGACGCGTACGCGCGTGCACATATTCGCACACACAGCTCATATGCAATAGAAATTTTCAGTTTTTTTTATACGGATCGGATGTCCAAAATGTCAAGGAATATTTCTACCAAGTTTCAAGTCGATCCCACTCAATATATGACGTCATACGGGCCCGTCAAATTCACAATTCCGCGCGTGCGTCAATGGGGATACACAGTGCAACTATGCCAAAAAACCACCAATTTTAAATCGGATTTTACTCGTCAGGATGGACAGTGACCCCCCATTTTCTTGACATATTCTAAAAGCTGATGAGTTGTACATGTCATTTCATGGGTTGGCTATGCTGACAAAATGATTAAAAGATATCAAATTTCTTAATAAAGTAAAAAAAGTAAATTTTCAAAATGACGTCATCAAATTTCAAGTTTACTCGAGCGTATCTCACTTACCCTTTGCCAATTTTCACTCAAATTTCAATATGTTGTAGCTTATGAAATGTTCTTTCATAAATGTGGAACATAATTTTGATTGGTTGACGGCATCACCTCGTAAAAATGGATTGAAAGTAACCTTGTCAAATTTGACCAGTTTACGTGTAATCTCTATGGGAGTGCAGTTTTTATGGAAATGAAAATTGACATTACTATCTTTATCGAGCACTAGCTCACTTATGCTTCGGTGAATTTCTCCAAGATTTTGATATGTTGTAGCTGAGACTTAGGGCTATCGTACTTGTGCCCTTCATTTTTTCATACAATGTCGGGATCACGTCTAAAAACTTGGTTGAAATTAAAGTTTATCTTCGATGTATTGAAATATTTCTTTCTTTTTGCAACTTTATGTGCAATAACTCAAGAAAAACATACCCTATCACCACCATATTTTGCACATGTTTAGTTCATGTCATGAAAATTATTTCATAAAATAACAACTACTTGATCAGATGCCATCTTGGGTATGTAAATTAGGGTCAAAGGTCATGGATGTTTCATCCTGTATCTTGGTGAATACATGTCCTATCTTTCCCATATTTTGCACATGTAAAGACAATGTTACAGGGATCATTTCATAAAATAACCACTTTTTGCTCAGATGCCATCTTTTCTGTGCAAAGTGGGGTCAAAGGTCATATGTACTTCTTTTTCTATCTTCGCTATGACGTGTTATCTCTATGGGAGGGAATTTTTTAGATACATGATCCCGACATCGTATGAAAAAAGGAGGGCACACATACAATAGCGAAGGTCTCAGACACAACATTTTTAGTTCATGTCATGTACATTATTTCATAAAATAACAACTAACTGATCAGACACCATCTTTGATATGTAAATTAGGGTGAAAGGTTATAAATGTTTCATCCTGTATCTTGGTGAATACATGTCCTATCTTTCCCATATTTTGCACACGCAAAGACCATGTTACAAGCATCATTTCACAAAATAACTATATTTTTGCTCAGATGCCATCTTGTTTGTGCGAATTGGGGTCAAAGGTCATATGTACTTCTTTCTGTATCTTCGTTATGACGTGTTATCTCTATGGGAGAGAATTTTTTTTAATGTGAAAATTGACATGATTGTCTTTATCGAGCACTAGCTCACTTACCCTTGGGTGAATTTCTCCAAGATTTTAATAGGTTGTAGCTAAGACTTTGCGCTATCGTTTTGTGTTTTTCATATGGTGTCGGGATCACGTCAAAAAATTTGGTTGAAATGAAAGCTTATCTTCGATGTATTGAGATATTTCTTTCTTTCTGCAACTTTCTTTGCAATAACTCAAGAAAAACAGCCCCTATCACCCCATATTTTGCACATGTTTAGTTCATGTCACGTACATTTAACAACTACTTGATCAGACAACATCTTGGGTATGTAAATAAGGGTCAAAGGTCATAAATATTGCATCTTGTATCTTGGTGAATACCTGTCCTATCGTTCCCATATTTTGCACACATATAGACGATGTCGCAAGCATCATTTCACAAAATAACCACTTTTTGCTCAGATGCCATCTTGGGAGTGTAAAGGTGGGTCAAAGGTCATATATATTCGTTGCTGTATCTTCGTTATTCAGTGTATACAGAATTTGGTACCAAAGATGGCAGATATGACTCCCTTTTCTAAATGAGAATCCAAACATCACACGGCCAATGTCTCTAAACACAGATGAAACTTGTATGGTCATGCTTATTGAAGTTTGCGATCAGGACTCGAATCATTGATTAAAAAAAAATCGGATCATCTTAATTTGTCAGTGATGACAAATTACAATCTCTAGTTTATTCCTCTTTCTTTATTTCTCCTCAAAAGTTGTGCAGAGGTTAGCTCAGAAAGTCCTCAGCCTATCAATTTCAAAATTATACCATATATGTATCATGTCCCAAAGACGACAGATCTAACTAGAACCGGAATTTGTCAAGACTGACAAATTAGGTGATCCGATCTCTTCGAAAATCAATGATTTGAGTCCTGATCCCAATAGGCATGACCATACCGGTTTCATTTGTGTCGAGGAGACATTGGCCGTGTGATGTTTGGATTCTCATTTAGAAAAGGAAGTCAGACTTGCCATCTTTGGTACCGAATTCCGTATCCACTAACGAAGATACAGAATGAAGTATATTTGACCTTTGATCCCACTTTGCACACCCAAGATGACATCTGAGAAAAAACTGGTTATTTTGTGAAATGATCCTGGCAACGTGGCCTTTGTGTGTGCAAAATATTGGAAAGATAGGACATGTATTCACCAAGATACAGGATGATACATTTATGACCTTTGACCCTAATTTACATACCCAAGATGGTGTTCGATCAAGTAGTTGTTACCTTATAAAATAATGTACGTCACATGAACTAAACATGTGCAAAATATGGGGGTACGAGGGAATGTCTTTCATGTGTTATTGCAAAGAAATTTGCAAAAAGAAAGAAATATGAAAATACATCGAAGCTAAGCTTTAATTTAAGCGAAGTTTTTTGACGTGATTTCGACGTCGTATGAAAAAAAAAACGGAGGACACATTAACGATAGCGCAAAGTCTCAGCTAACACATATTAAAATCTGGGAGAAATTCACCGTAGGATAAGTGAGATAGTGCTCGATAAAGACAGTCATGTTAATTTTCATTTCAAGAAAAACTGCAGGCCTATAGAGATAACTCGCAAATGGGTCAAATTTGACAAGGTTACCTTCAATCTATTTTTACGAGGTGAAGACTTCATCCAGCGAAATTTTTGATTGATTAAAACTGATAGAGCATTAAATTAGCTACAGCATACTGAAATCTGGGTGAAAATTGGCCAAGGATAAGTGAGATACGCTCGAGTAAACTTGAAATTTAATGACGTCATTTTGAAAATTTACTTTTTTTACTTTATTAAGAAATTTGATATCTTTTCATCATTTTTCCAGCATCGCCAACCCATGGAATGACATGTACAACTCATCAGCTTTCAAAATATGTAAAGAAAATGGGGGGTCATTGTCCATCCTGGCGAGTAAATTCGGATTTAAAATTGGCGGTTTTTTGGCATTGTTGCACTGTATATCGCCATTGACGCGCGCACGGAATTTCAACTTTGACGGGCCCGTATGACGTCATATTTAGTCGGATTGACTTGAAACTTGGTAGAAATATTCCTTGACATTTCAGGCATCCGATAAATGTCAAAAAACGGGAAATTTCTATTGCACAAGAGCTAGCCGTGCGTATATGTGTGCGCACGTACGCCTCCGTCCAATTTTTTCATTTTTTCAAAAAATGCTCCAAATGGTCTGAAACGTGTGCAAAAAAATTTGAGCTCGATTGGAGCATACAAATATTTCAACGCGCACGTTTTAAGAGAAAATATGAATTTTGAGAAAATGAATAGAATGGGCATAACTTGAAATATATGTGACGTAAATTTCATTGAAAAATTCCATTCCATTGATGAGATATGATTGAGAATGTGTTTTCATATAATGACGTCATAGTGACGTCACGGTCGACTGATCACTATGATTTTATTAGACCTGTCGTCTTTGGGACATGATACATATATGGTATAAGTTTGAAATTGATAGGAAGAACACTTTCTGAGCTAATCGATACACAAATTTTGTCCAGAAATAAAGAAAGAAGAAGAAGAAGAAGAACCACCAACAAAGAATCTGTACAGATACAGAAGGTGATCCGAGAGGATACTCGGATCACCTAATAAAATCATAGTGATCAGTTGACCGTGACGTCACTGTGACGTCATTATATGAAAACACATTCTCAATCATATCTCATTAATGGAATGGAATTTTTCAATGAAATTTACGTAACATATATTTCAATATATATGCGCATTCTACTCATATTCTCAAAATTCATATTTTCTCTTAAAACGCGCGCGTACACGCCCGTTGAAATATTCATATGCTGAAATTGAGCTCAAATTTTTTTTGCACACGTTTCAGACCATTTGGAGCATTTTTTGAAAAATTGAAATAAATGGACGGACGCGTACGCGTGCGCACATATACGCTCGCACAGCTCATATGCAAGAGAAATTTTCTGTTTTTTTTACACTTATCGGATGCCTGAATTGTCAAGGAATATTTCTACCAAGTTTCAAGTCGATCCTACTCAATATGACGTCATACGGGCCTGTCAAAGTTGAAATTCCGCGCGCGCGTCAATGGCGATATACAGTGCAACAAAGCCAAAAAACTGTCAATTTTAAATCCGATTTTACTCGTCAGGATGGACGGTGACCCCCTATTTTCTTTGCATATTCTGAAAGCTGATTTCTTAATAAAGTAAACAAAGTAAATTTTCAAAATGACGTCATCAAATTTCAAGTTCACTCGAGCGTATCTAACTTATACTTTGCCAATTTTCACCCAGATTTCAGTACGTTGTAGCTTATTATATGCTCTTTCACTCTTGTAATAACAACATTTTGATTGGACGACGGCATCACCTCGTAAAAATGGATTGAAAGTAACCTTGTCAAATTTGACCAGTTTACGTGTAATCTCTATGGGAGTGCAGTTTTTCTGGAAATGAAAATTGACATGACTATCTTTATCGAGCACTAGCTCACTTATGCGTTGGTGAATTTCTCCCATATGTTAATATGTTGTAGCTGAGACTTTGGGCTATCGCGAATGTACCCTTCGTTTTTTCATACGATGTCGGGATCATGTCTAAAAACTTGGTTGAAATTAAAGCTTATCTTCGATGTATTGAAATATTTCTTTCTTTCTGAAACTTTCTTTGCAATAACTCAAGAAAACAAGAGACCCGCGGGTCTAGCGCTCACCTGAGTATCGCAAGTTCACCTTTCACGCAGTCACTAATCTAATTATTCACAGCTCTACCAAAATTTGACCAGGCATTCTCAAGTAGAAGATGAAAATGTACAATAAGGGCCAAATTTTTTAAGATTCCTTAATTTGGGGGGATTGGGGCCCCCTGGGGCCCTCTGGGTGGGGCATGGTGCCCATTTTGATAAATTGAGATCCTGACCCCCTAGGGATGCTAACTGCCAAGTTTGACAAAAATCCATCATGAGGTTTTCAGGAAGAAGATGAAAATGTACAATTCAGGCCCCCATTTGGACCCTTCCAACCACCCCCCCCCCCCCACCCAAGAGGGGCACCCCTAGATCTCCTATGAACAAACTTGAAACTACAGTCATTAATGTACTCACTCATAGTATTATCTCAGCTCTATAACATCTGATTCTAGAGAAGATTTATAAAGATTCCTTCATTTGGGGGGTTTGGGACCCCTGGGGGCCCCCTGGGTGGGGCATGGTGCCCATTTTAACAAATTGAGATCCTAACCCCCTAGGGATGCTACCTGCCAAGTTTGGTGAAAATGGGTCATGGGGTTCTCAAGAAGAAAATAAAAATGTACAATTTAGGCCCCATTAGGACCCCTCCTCACCCCCTCCCCTGGGTCCCAAGGGGGGCACCCCTGATTCTGCCATGAACAAACTTGAAACTACAGTCATCAATGTACTAACTCATAGTATTAACTTAGCTCTATCACTTCTGGTTCTAGAGAAGAAGATTTTTGCGGATTCCTTAATTTTGGGGGGTTTGGGCCCCCTGGGGGCCCCCTGGGTGGGGCATGGTGCCCATTTTAACAACTTAAGTTCCTAACCCCCTAGGGATGCTACCTGCCAAGTTTGGTAAAAATGGGTTATGGGGTTCTCAAGAAGAAGATGAAAATGTACAATTTAGGCCCCATTAGAACCCTTCCCCACCCCCCTCCCCTGGGTCCCAAGGGGGGCACCCCTGATTCTGCCATGAACAAACTTGAAACTACAGTCATCAATGTACTAACTCATAGTATTAACTTAGCTCTATCACTTCTGGTTCTAGAGAAGAAGATTTTTACAGATTCCTTAATTTTGGGGGTTTGGGCCCCCCTGGGGGCCCCCTGGGTGGGGCATGGTGCCCATTTTAACAAATTGAGTTTCTAACCCCCTAGGGATGCTACCTGCCAAGTTTGATGAAAATCGGTCTTGGGGTTTTCAAGAAGAAGATGAAAATGTAAAAAGTTTACGCACGACGGACGCCGGACGCCGGACGAAGGGCGATCGCAATAGCTCACTTGAGCCTTTGGCTCAGGTGAGCTAAACATACCCTATCACCACCATATTTTGCACATGTTTAGTTCATGTCATGGACATTATTTCATAAACTAACAACTACTTGATCAGATGCCATCTTGGGCATGTAAATTAGGGTCAAAGGTTGTAAATGTTTGATCCTGTATCTTGGTGAATACAGGTCCTATCTTTCCCATATTTTGCACACGTAAAGACCATGTTACAAGGATCATTTCACAAAATAACCATTTTTTGCTCAGATGCCATCTTGGGTGTGCAAAGTGGGGTCAAAGGTCAAATATACTTCATTCTGTATCTTCGTTGTGTATGCGGAATTCGGTACCAAAGATGGCAGGTCTGACTCCCTTTTCTAAATGAGAATCCAAACATCACAAGGCCAATGTCCCCTCAACACAAATTAAACCAGTATGGGCATGCCTATTGGGGTCAGGACTCAAATCATTGATTTCTGAATAGATCGGATCACCTAATTTGTCAGTGTTGACAAATTCTAAGTCTAGTTAGCTTGGGTTTTGCCCGAGCCAAGAGAGTTCCTGAAAGGGGTACAAGAGACAAGCCAATATGGAAGCAGAAGAAGAGAGATGAAGTGATGAAGAGGCAGATAAAAACAGCAAAACAAAAAGGAAGAGGCCTGTCAATATGGAAGAATTAAATAGAAGAAGAAGGGAGATGAAGATAAGGATGGAAATAAGACAGACAAGAAGAGGGAGGGCGATGAGAGAAGAGAGAGGAGACACACACACAATTCAAATGCTTGTTAATGTGCTGGAATGTTTGAACATCTGGAGGATCCATTCCTGAGTTGACAGTAATTTGAGGTGACAGGACAGTGAGATGAGGAGCCATACAGATATACTCTCTCATCTGTCTGTCCACTGACCGTTATAAGGATCAAGGCACGGACACAGATTGCTGATGGCAACATGGAGTGGCCTCCAGCACTCTTTACAGTCGCAGCAGATGGGTGCAATTGACTCACTGTTTTCATTTTGATGTGACCTCGCTTTCCTCTTGAATGACACATTTCGCACGAAAACCGCTAGGAAAGTGTCGCAGCAAAACTGCTGTAACTTTACTATTAATTCACATTTTTTGATAATCCAAACGGTAATGAAAAGTAGAAACCTCATTTTAACCTGCCATTATGTTATCTTGTTTAAATAATGACAATAAAATATTCCAAAATGGAGCATAACTTCACTCTCAAAACGGAAAGTAATTGTCAGAAATCGTTGCTAAAATTTCACACTTTGACTTCGTGAACAACAAAAAACTTTCAAGTATGTTACTAAGTATGTATTTCTTTACGGAACTGTAGAATATCACATTCGAGAAGTCATGCGTCCGGATATGTCTGGAAATAATCGAAAGAGGTGCACTTTCTGCCCTCGTTCTGAGCATAAAATTTCATAGTCATTCGCACATGGGAAGATAGGGCACAGTCCCACGTACCCACATCTTTGTGGCGCTCGAATTCCCGGTACGAGTTACGATCAGAGTACAGGTGATTTGAGCGCCGGGAATTCGTAGTTGTATTATTACTTATTAGTGCAGTAACATCTGCGTAAAGTCCAGATAATCCAATGTCATGAATTTACAAGTGGTATTATAGCTGGTAGATATTCACATTTTTGCTTCTTTCTTTTTTTAAAAGGCCAGTTTTGATAAAGTATAGTGCTTGTTTATGAGGTGGCGAAGTCCCCTGCAGCACACTGTCACTGCTACACCCCGCTGCCAACTCTCATCATGCATGTACAGTGTACTAGACATCCGCAGCAGCCACCTCACATCGCACATGCACAGCATAGTGCGGTACGGTATGCTGCATCGACCAATCAGCTCGCTGGATCGAAGCAGCATGGGAAAGTCCATTCATTGCGCAAGCGCAAATCAGTTTTTCTTAGAATATGACGTCATTATTCTCGTTTACTGCTCCCGCACAATTTGAGATTTCTGACAAGATACCTCATTTATTTTCACTTGTAACTTCAAAGATAGGTCTTCTGCAAAGGGAACATCAGTCTGCTAATGCAGCTGTCATTTGTATGACGCACCTCTTGACCCCCGGGAAAGGTGCGTCATGGTCGCGTCAAGTACCACCAATTTGATGACGCGTGGTACCGTCATGGGAGCAAAATGTCTGTCACAATTATAATGACCCATATGTGCGTCATAGTCGGTCATTTAACCAGAGTGTGTCAAAAGGTTCGTTAATAGGACCGTCATGTAATTTTGCGAGGCTTCTTGCATGGTATCCCTCCGTAACAGAATAAAACAAACTCGCGATCGCGAGCCGGCCGAATTCACCGGCTCCTGAAAACGCGAAAATGACATTTTCTTCAAACTTTCCATACCGTAACTTTGACCCATCCGAAGCCCAAATGTGTAAATAAAACCATAGGTTCATGTGCTTGTTTTTCTTCTACGGGACTTTGAAGAATATGACTAATCTGCCGTCCTGTACCAAAATAATAGCGTTACATGATCAAGACCATGATTGGCAACAAATCTGCAATGACAAACTTAAATTCCCATAATTCTTTCAAAATCCATGTTATTTTTTCCAAATTTGCAAGAATTGCAGAAAAAGGTACCCAAAAGGAGGAAAAGGTTTTAAAGGTAGGCTTTACACTCTCATTCTTGAGCGAGCAGCGCCCTAACGCAGCAGAAAACACCGAAATATCTCAAATCCTTCTCATCGACGTTTTCTGTTAGGGGTGAGCAAGAGGACAAGATTCATAAAACTTATGCAGTACATTCAAAACCCATGTTATTTTCACAAAACTTGACCTAATTGTAGAAGAAGGCTTACTAATTCAAGAAAAACAATAAAAAGTGGGGGTTCATTTGCTCGTTTTTGTGCTAGCAGCGCCCCCATGCGACATATATCATCGAAGGTTCCCAAATCTGATAAGGAACCTATGCAGTAATGCCCTGACAAGGTAAGTTCATAAAACTTATGCTGTACATTCAAAACCCATGTCATTTTCACCAAACTTGACCAAATTGTAGATGAAGGCTTACTAATTCCAGAAAAATAATTAAAAGTGGGAGTTCATCTGCTCATTTTTGTGCTAGCAGCGCCCCCATGCGACATATATCATCGTAAGTCCCTAAAAAATGGTCAGGAACCTATGCAGGGATGCCCTGACAAGGTGGGTTCATAAGACTTATGCTGTTCATTCAAAACCCATGTCATTTTCACCACACTTGAACAAATTGTAGAAGAAGGCTTACTTATTCCAGAAAAGTAATTGAAAGTGGGGGTTCATGTGCTCGTTTTTGTGCTAGCAGCGCCCCCATGCGACATATATCATCGTAAGTCCCAAAATCTGGTCAGGAACCTATGCAGGGATACCCTGACAAGGTGGGTTCATCAAACTTATGCTGTTCATTCAAAACCCATGTCATTTTCACGAAACTTGGCCAAATTATAGAAGAAGGCTAACTAATTCCAGAAAAAACAATCAAAAAGTGGGGGTTTATGTCCTAGTTTTTGTGCTGGCAGCATCCACAGATGATAGAAATCACCCTAGGACCCCCAAATCTGGTTATAAACCTGTGTATCTGGGTGCCCTAATTAGGTGGGGTTCAAGAATGTCATGCTGCACATTCTTAAGGGTTACTTAATGCAGTACAATCGTAAAAATGGGGGGTTCATGTGCTCGCTTTAGTGCTAGCAGAGCCTCCTTGCGACAGAAATCGTTGTAAGACACCCAAATCTGGTCAGGAACCAATGCAGGGATATACCCTGCTAGGATGCATGAATCTCATGTGGTTCACTTGAAACCCCATTTCTTTTTTTCTTCAAAACAAAAAACAAACAAACAAACAAAAATCGAGTCACAATTGCAGTGATATGGCGAAAAATATTCAGAAAGGTCCATGTGCGCTTTTGTTATTATTATTATTTCCCTTACACAGCCATAATATTATGTGGACGCAAGCGTGGGAAACTCCATATTGACATGCTTGTTTGTTTGTTTGTTTTACCCACTTGCTGTAACCATGTGCAGGAAGTCATAATGGAGGAAGAAGAATAAACATAAGGAAATGGGAGTTTTGGCATTAGTCTGACGGTCCTCCAAAGGAAAAAACAAATTTTAATACAATGACGTTGATTGTAGATTGCTTGTGTTGGTTGTTGCAGTGGTTGATAGTGTGTGTTATAAGCTATGGAGATGTACCTTGGCCCCCCCCCCCCCCCCCCAAAAGAAAAAAAATAATTCTTTGATTCTCCTTTTGTTACACCAGAGTTGGTAATCAAAAATTAATAACTGAATGGTAAAGGTGATGAATACTTGTTTGATAATACTTTCATGACCTTGTATTTTGTAACCAAAAAAAAAAAAAAAATTTTGTATGAGTAATGACAAGTTTAGATCTAATTTAGATTATAACAGAGAAACTCAGATTGTTTTAGTTGCTATTAGACCTAAAGATGAAATGTGTGTCATATTGATTTGTTTTGTTGTTGTTGTTGTTTTTAACACCTAGTCCAGTAGACT
The DNA here is from genome assembly GCF_040938485.1 of Diadema antillarum. Lineage (NCBI taxonomy): Eukaryota > Metazoa > Echinodermata > Echinoidea > Diadematoida > Diadematidae > Diadema > Diadema antillarum. The sequence goes on along the minus strand of NW_027271963.1, from coordinate 9,957 downwards.
AGTAAACCCCGACTAGGGCCTATATAGGCCCTTGGTACCTTAGCACTCGACTTTACCATGTTGATGAACAGATAATGAACTGCATGTCACAAAACAGATCTATGGATTGAAAATGGAAACAGCTCTGTTCCACTTCCAAGCTTCCCGATTCCGTCGATCAATGTTGTGCAACCATGACTATGTATATGCGGCTCGGACCGCTGAACTTTGCGTATAGTACGTACAGATTGTAATGCGTACAGTCGGCACGCGAGCCGAGCGAGGCCGCCCAGTGCGGCCGCGGTGGGGAGCTGTCGGGTATCCGTACGTACCACACTCTAGCTCGATCTACTAGCAGCTGCTCAGCTCAGCTAGCTCAGCTCGTCACTCGTGCGTGCTTCTAAAGGTTCAAAACCACTAAATATGTACAATTCAGTGAAATACTTGTCGCAATGGTTTTACCAAAGAAAGAATAAAGCAACGACCGATTGTCATAAGTTTTGGGTAATAGTTATCGTTAGTACATTGTTAACTAGCACTGCCGAGAATTTGAACATCCAGTTATGATTCTTTCGGAAGTTATGCATTCATAAAGATGGTAAACCCGCCAAAAACAGCATGTCGCAAATTAATAATTTTGCCGAATTGTTACTATTATGCAAATGAAAGCATGATCTTTTCTCATTATAACTTGTTCTAAAGCAAATTAAGCCATTTGCCTACACGTTAGAATAAAAAGAAATATAATTGAAAACTATTCAATTGAATTATTTTACAAGTCAAATTTGTCGCAAAGGCCTGTGAAACATACGTTACCATGATTTCAAGTTTTCCTTTAAAACATTCCCTGGAGTTGAAATTGTGAATTATCCGTCCTAAAAACTTAGAAAATGTCTCGTCCAATGCTGTAAACAATAGTTGTGCAACCTGGTTATCTGCTGCAGAGAAAAAGCTTCAAGTACTAACATGTTTCAGACCGTATGGTTAAGAAATGAAACATACGTTACCACCGCTATGGAAAATTAAAAATGGAAATGTTACAAGGAAATTACCAAACATAGGCATACGGTACCCCAATCTCTCCACTGAGTTTTCAATTATGAGCCATTACTAATCGCTTGAAAAAGTCACATCGAAGGTCAGATGTAACTTACGTTGCCGAAACATACGTTACCCCCGGAAAAATAATCTTAATTAGATTCACTAACATTGCAACCATTCATCGATAACAAGTGCTATCTAGAGCCATCTATACTCCATAGTTGCTTAGAAACAGTCATTGCGACATAATGGCGCATCACGTTGACTACTCACAGGGAATGGACTGCACGAGATCTTTCTCAGTATCTGAGCGAACGGTATATATATTTTCAAAGTCATGTTTAGCGTAATTACATTCAAATATTGGTACTTTTTTACTATAATCAAGTACTTTGGTGTTTGTTTTGTCGAGGAGAATAACAAGCTTACATCTCACTCAGATATTTATACCACATTAGGGTACCTAAACATAGGGTCAATATTGAAACGTAGGTTTCACTTAAGGTAACGTAAGTTTCAATTTTACATATGCATGTTCACTGTCGTACTTTTCACCAAAGCTTTATCCTAAAAAGACTTATATCCATAAATAAACAGATGAAAAACATATTTCAATTTTAGGCTGGCACTAACCATTCTTTTTGGCGATAATCATTGTCAATGAGGCCCTGAATACCCTGATAACGTAGGTTTCCATCACTCTAAATCAATCCAATATGTATGTTAATGATTACATAAATTATGAAAACAATGGTTTTCATTTTAATTATCATATCATTTACTTCAAAGTTATAGTGATTGTAGTGTACCAAATTCATTATGTGACACTTCATTCCTTATAATTAGAGGTAACGTAGGTTACGTAATTACGTAAGAATATCTTATTACGGATTTGCAATATGGATGTTCTTATTTCTCTGTTAAGGGAATTTCATCATTACTCCTTAGGTTCCAATAGGTTAAAATGGGAAAATCAAGAGGAAAGATTCAGGCCGATTACTGAAGAAGGAAATAGGAAAAGATTGGAGAAGAAGCCTTCCTTACTCTCTCTAAAAAAAAAAAAAAAAAAAAAAAAAAAAAAAAAAAATGAGTGAAAATATTCACTCTTAATGGAGTGATTACAAAAAAGGAATTTAGAGCAAAATTGGAATGAATTTTGAGTGAAAAATTCATTTTCACTCATTTTGGGGTGAGCTCAGGGATCACTCGAAGAGTTAGGAGTGGTCCCGGATGAGGTAAAGAGTGAAAATGAAATTTTCACTCTAAATTCACTCTTTTTTGTATTCATCCCATCAAAAGTAAATATGTTCACTCGATTTTTTTTAGAGAGTAAATCCGAGAAACAACATGTAAAAAAAAAGTATTAGATTCCTGTGGAAAATATTAAGAGTTGGGAAAAACAAGAGCGCAGAAAAAAATGAAAGAGTCAAAAAGTATAGAGCCTTCGGCAAGAAAATAAAAGAAGACTTAAACCGATCTCAGCAAAGGGTGAATGAAGGTGATAATGTCGACTTGATTGACAAGGATTGACATTGAAATTGATTAACAAATTTAAAAATTTGCTAATGATGTATACTTATGTATGCTTTACAATGAAAGGTACTGGATAAAAGTGTTGGCTTGTAGATATCAAATTGAAAGGATGAAATGTATGTAAATTTCCTTGTTTATGCACCGGAAATCATCCATAAGAATTTCTACCCAATCTAACTCTTCCGAGATATTAATGAAAATATGAAGCTTAACCAAGAAAATAGAAGAAAGCGTTATACTAACGCTCTTATACCAACTTTTGTATCATTTCACTTTAATACAACTCGCCACTTTTGCATTATTCTCTCTTACATTGGCTCTTACTCAGTACCTTTTATTGAAAGTTGCCTTTTGCAGAAAAATACAAGATTGCGAGTCTACAGTTGTCTTTTACAATGATGTGATATACATTAAACAGGTTAAAGACATTTTATATGTCACCGAACTTTTCTATGTAATGGAAATAGAAGAATTGCAATTTGTTTTTCTAACATTTCCATGCCTTTTCCATTGTCTTTTTCCAAAAAAAGAAAAGAAAAGAGGGGGCATCCAAATTACGAAAGGTGCGCCTTTTTGTGTTTATCATTGTCGTGTTTATAGACTAGTGTGTCTTAGGTCAGTTATACTCTCAATTTAAAACCGTGAGAAAGCTGTCTATTTACTTGACCACTCTTGAATTGTTCATAATTCTGCATTTTTGTGACTCTTACCCAAACCATGCATTATTGTTGCTTTAAACTTACAGATTTCTTGGCACATTATTGAATAATGTGCCAAGAAATCTGTACGTTTTAAGCAACAATAATGCATGGTTTGCTCATTAATGAAACTCGTGATAATCATGCATTATTAATCATAAAGCAGTGCTGGTGTTTGCATTTTAAACTTCATAAGCTCGCTCTGATTTATTTCACATTTTTCACTCTTATGCCTAATGTACCTTATTGATGTAAACTTTAATATGCTAAACAGTTAAGTGCTGACCAGTTTGTGCACTTACACTGTGCAATGTTGTTTAGCGATGTATCATTCCTTTTTAATGCACTTTCCAATGCATCTCCACTTTCGAGTGATTAATATTTCAATCTAGAAACATTTGAAACATACGTTACAATTGTTTATAGTACACACTGATACATTTTAGGGGTTCTTGACAATGTCTTTTGTGACTCCTATATAAATGCATTCCTTGGGTTTTGAACACGGGACTTCCAGAGGTAATTTTGCAGTGAAACTCATAATATTCAGACAAAATAAACTCTTGAAATTTAGATATTTTATTCCGATTTTTCATTTAAGGCCAAATGTGTATACTATACGGACGATAACATCAGACGACAATTAGATAAATCTGCTTCCAGAAGTACTGAAGGTCTTGCAACGCTGGTACTCTTGATATTTATTAGAACTTATTTATTAGAAATTTATCTTCTTTTTTAGTGTTTAGTATATTTATGTAACATACGTGACTCATATGCGTAACAAACGTTACCAAGGTTTAAACAGTCACATTTTCATATGTCATATGGTGACTGAGATTGTTTGAGAATATGTGTAGGACAAATCCATCTAAAATGATTTGGCAGTTATCTGCAAGTTCTATGTGTCCGAATAAAAAAAATATAGGAAACAATCTAACTTTACATGGTTAACAACCTCCATCGTATCTATCATCATCTTAATTCACGGTTACAGTAACTCATCAAATGAATGAAAAATATAGAAAGCACATTGAAATAAGAATGGCCATATCTTCGAAACTATCCACCATTAGAAGGATAGTTGCATTGTCCATCCTTAAACAGAATGAATATGGTCAAAGAAAAATAAGCGCAGTAACGTAAGTTACAATGGTGAAATTTTCATGTTCAGCTTCAAATATCAGAACATAAAAAGTTTGCAACATTTGTTGCTCATTTTTGTTTGAGTTGAAATTCAGTGTATCCTCTTGCAATTTTTTGTTGTTGGGATGTTTTTGAGAAAACTTTATTTTTTCAAAATTTCAAAACCTGAATTGTACATTTTTAATGGTTTTGGGCCTACACTCTTTGTTACTTCACTGAAACCTGCGCAGCTAGGATGCGCACACACTCAACTGAGGAACGTCCTTAAGTAAGATTCCCCAGTTTGAGAAAACAAAGTGGAAATTTCCATGCTTAGCTAGCTAACCTAGCTTGTTGACCTAGCTTGCTGACCCGGTTCAGGCCAGTTCAAGGTCTTTTCTAGACATTAATTTAATACTTATGTGGAAACTGAACCCACTCATTGTTATTTTTAAGGCATATTCAGTTTACATTATCAATATTCATGTCAACTTTGGTCAATCGCGACCAGAAATTCACACCTCAACTGTCGCAGATTTCAGACACAACGCGAACCTCCACATCATCACCACTCGCACACTCGATCTTGCTTGAGTCAACAGCACCATCGTCACGCTCCCGCATCAACCTGCATTGAGCACGGGCTCGAACTTTGCTCATCGCGGTTGAGTCATGACAGTTCATGTCGTCATGTGCAATCTTTTGCACTCGTCACACTGCTAGCTGAGGTGTTTCTATACCAGCTGTAGTACACTACACCCGAGTTCCGACCCAGGAACATTTCAGTTTTTAGCTATGCTGTCTCGCCATGGACATCTTCCCTTCATCTCCATTCGGCGATTTTTACGAACATCGAGATATTCGTCTTCTTCAGCACGACAATGCGCCATCGCTGAGGAATCTCAAACATCTCCCTGCACGACGACCCACTGTCGCTGGTCGAGATCATCAACTTCTAACATTCAACCTCCGTCTCGACTCTTCAGTCTCGCCACCACAGAGCATTGCATCATAATAAATTGTCTCGATGCAGCGGTCAACGTCATCACATCCACCTCGCCGCCTGTAGAGACCCCCTTTTCATCCACGACATCGCTTGCAGTCTTTGTGAGTTCCCATACAGTCTCGTCAATAGCATTTGCCATAGCTACCCACGCGCACAATTGAATCGCATTCCGACATAGAATTATACTTGGACTCATTCAGGACTCAAGTATTTTTCAATTTCATAATACACCGGAGTTATGTAAATTTATAATATATTGCCAGGTATCAGTGGCGGCCTCCCGCTATAGAAATAGTGCCACTCCAATTGCCTCTTTAGCAGGTTAATACACCTCTGCCAATTTCATTCACCACGTCACATTATTCAGCGTTACATTTCATTTGTGCAATACTGCTGATAACAGTTATCTATATGTGACCGGCGACAACGGTTTCAGGCAAAAGACGGGAATTTTGAAAATTCATTTTTTCACGGAATCTCACTGCCCATTTCCTAAGCTTTGCATTGATATAAAACACTTGTATTCTTCGGCACCATAAGTGGGCATAGAAAGAGAAATAAAATGCACTTTTTAAGTTGTTAGCCTGACAAAATTGCGAGAAAACGTGCTTCGAAGATTCACCTCTTTCTCAAAGACAATGTCCGAGCAGCGATGCGAGGGGAAAATCACCCATCCGTACGATGGTGCCAATTGATGTTAAGCTCCGCCTCTAGCAACCACATCGCCTTTTGATTGGCTCACTGAGAGAGTCAAATTTCCCGGGCACCTTCCTCAGGGCTCAGCGTATGGAGCCGAAAAACAATGCATTTCGCTCAGGTTTGTTTACCAATACGTCTTTCAAGATGGCGAATACGATAATTGCATGTATGGTGTACATGTACAATGTACATGTCTATGGTGCACGCATTACGCAATGGCATCCACATGCTATTAGACCGGGGGCCCAGAGCATTTATTCAGCTGAAAAGGGTCACACTTTTTGATGGTCTCATCATATAAGGATGTGGCCAAGGGTCAATAAAATGAATTGCTGGCAAGTCACATCCTGTACCGTAAGCCTAGGGGCCACAAAAAGGGACCCCGAAAAGTGGATTTATTCAGCCGAAGGGGGTCACGGACAAAAGTTGGTGGATATTGTTCCTTTGGGTGTACTTATCATGAAAACAGCAATGCCAGCTATTTTATCCTGTATGGGGCCCCAGACAGTAGCCCCAAAGGGCCCCACGAATATGGTGTTATTCAGCTGAAAAGGGTCACGGCTAATTTCTTTTGCAATGGAAGTAGTTCTCATCAGAGATATCCAAAACACCAATGCCAGCTATTTTATCCTGTACGGGGCCCCAGACAGTAGCCCCAAAGGGCCCCACCCCCATAGGCCCTACGTACAAACACACACAAACATTGATTTTATTCAGTTGAAAAGAGCCACGGCTAATTTCTTTTGCAATGGAAGGAGTACCAATCAGAGATATCCAAAACACCAAAGCCAGCTATTTTATCCTGCACGGGGCCCCAGACAGTAGCCCCAAAGTGCCCCACCCCTATAAGTCCTACGTACAAACACACACACACACACACACACACACGCACACACACACACACACACACACACACACACACATTGACTTTATTCAGCTGATAAGAGTAATGGCTAATTTCATTTGCAATGGAAGTAGTACCCATCAGAGATATACAAAACACCAAAGCCAGCTATTTTATCCTGTACGGGGCCCCAGACAGTAGCCCCAAAGTGCCCCCCCCCCCCCCCCACACACATACTCACACAATAGTTTCATTCAGCTGAAAAGGGTCACGGCTAATTTCTTTAGCAATGGAAGTAGTACCCATCAGAGAAATCCAAAATACCAAAGCCAGCTATTTTATCCTGCACGGGGCCCCAGACAGTTGCCCCAAATTGCCCCCTTACTCCCCCCCCCCCCCCCCACACACACACATTGATTTTATTCAGCTGAAAAGGGTCACGGCTACTTTCTTTTGCAATGGGAAGTAGTACTCATTAGAGATACCCAAAGCACTAAAGCCAGTTATTTTATCCTGTACGGGGCCCCAGACAGTAGCCCCAAAGAGCCCCCTACAGACACACACACACACACACACACACAAACACACACACACACACACATATTGGTTTCATTCAGCCGAAAAGGGTCATGGCTAATTTCTTTTGCAATGGAAGTAGTACCCATCGGATATCCAAAATACCAAAGTCAGATATTTTATCCTGCACGGGGCCCCAGACAGTAGCTCCAAAGTGTTTTGCTTTATTCTCTTTATTGTTTGCATCTCTTCTTCTTCTTAAATATGCGCTCCTTCGTCTTCATTTTCGCGACAACGTCCTCCTCATCATCATTGTTTTGCTGTTCTGGCAAACATTTTCCAGCGTATCGGCTACGTTCGATTTTAGAGCGGCGAGAGCGGAAGACATGCGTAATTGAGTCTGGGAAAGCGTAGGAACAGCGTAGCTAAAGCGGCCAACAGCGTTATCGAAGCAGGAATGAAGCGTCGTAGGAACAGGTCTTGATTTGATACGAGAGTAGAGAACTTAGTGAGAGCGTTAAAGCGGGAAGGTCGTGCTTTGATCAAGAAAGCGGCGCAGCAGCGGGACCATGTCGTCGGTGTCTAGTTTAGACTACTTCCCGTTCTTGTGCCGCTGTTACTACGGTCAGAAAAACCTGGAATTGTTATGCTCATCCCGCGGTATTTACACTGTCACTGCTCTCTTCCTGTTTGAGCTACGATTCAAAATAGGTCAATCTTGATGGGGAGATGGGGAAGAAATTTTGAACCAGTTCAAAATTTCTTCCCGATCTGTAAAATTGCCAGATCCAACCCCATCACCCAAACGCTGCTGCTACGATGCTCCCGGTCCCCGTACACTTTTGCCGCTATCTCCCGATCTGACAGATTGAATAGATCGGGATGCAGATCTTGATAGTGGTATTACATGTGGGGACACTTTAGGAACACTCTGTGGGACCCCGTACAGCTATATAACTGGTTTCGGTGTTTTTGATACCTCGTTGAGTACTACTTCCATTGCAAAAGAAATTATAGCAGTGATTCTTTTCACTTAGAATAAAATAATACGGGAGCACTTTCCAGCTACTGGCTGGGGGCCCCTTAAAGAATAAAAATGACTGGATGGGTTTGTGTTTTACGTATCTCAGCTGTTAATTCCACTGCCAAGGAAAATAGGCATACATGACTCTTTTCACCTAATAACACTTTAATTCATATGGGGTGGGAATGCCTTGGGGCTATACCTGTCAAGGGCCCTGCATCCGGGCCAAGTTTGCACCTCTTTTAATAGAATTCTTTAATGTTGAATTAAATTTAGCAAAAATTTCGCCTAGATGACATGGTAGTTCAATGTCATAATCTCTTCATTCAAATTCACTTTGAAACATTCACATTACCTCTAACCTTATTCTAAATAACACTTTTTCAACTGAAATCCATATATAAGACAAGCACCATTCCACTATCCGGTCATTCATAAATTCATAATGATATAGTCACGTGATCACATGCTGCACTCGTTCATTCAAATTGATTTCTGGCCATCTAATTCAACATGTTCTGCAGTCAATTAAACGGATATGTTCATGCTTGACCTCTTTCCTTATTTTCTTTCATCGTAGTTATTGTTTTGTAAGCATCATAACATTTCATGTTTTCGTATTCGTTTAAGAGACTTTGACACCAGGTTTTTTTTAAAGTGCTTTTTGAATCCGAAGAAGTAAGAAGCATGGGCGTAAATCCGGGGGGGGGGGGGGGGGGGGGGGGAGATGAAATGGAGGAGGGGGGGATGGCCTGTACAAACATCCCCCCCTGAAATTTGAGAAAAAAATGAAGGAAGCAGAAATGTGATTGTATCAATTTTGGCATATTGCATGACGTTCGTACGCCCGCCTTCAGACAGGTAACAGAGCTGAACAGTATTCTATATCTTGTAGGATAATGTATACATAATTTTCTCAAGCGCTCGCTCGCGAAGAAAGTAACATCAACTTAAGGTATGGTCCAGACGTTGACAACGTGTAAGCATGCTATGACGCGGGCAACTCCGGACCATCTCCAAATTATGTACGAAAACAAACAAACAATTAAAAAAAAGACTATTCCGCCATAATTGAACCCCCCCCCCCCCCATTTCCTGAATCATTCCTGAAACAATGATGACTCTGATACCGGTACATCTATGGGCATACCCAGGGATGATCAGGGGCGTCGAATCTATCTCGGGGGGCAAAGGGGCATTTGCCCCGTCCTTACGGAAATGTTGGGGGCAGACAAATCATTTGTCCCCCGAGTGATTCCCGAGATGAGGACAAATCTCGAACTTTCTTCATGAAAAATTGTCCAACAACAGCCAGAACTATGCACCGGATCGTTGAATTGCAATGAGAAATATGCAAAAGCTCCGCAACCGGGTTCCTTTCGATAGACTTTGCTCACTTTTGAGATTGACATATTTCATTAAATTTTATCAAAGAGTGTGCAGCAGATCTTTCACTTAAAGCTCCCTCATATGCAGAGGCGTCGATGGAGGG